>NC_135137.1:12578911-12886048 GCF_051014445.1 Colletes latitarsis
GATTAGCCCCCATCAGACTCATACTTTCGCATTCTTCTCTTACTTGTTGGCCAGATCCTGGGCTTTTTCTGGTTTGGATCTCGTACTAATGTGGTACCACACTGAAACAGTCAATTTAACCTGGTATTTGATCAATATTTTAGAGGACAACGCATGTTAGGTCTGGGTTAGGTCTGAGATTTGCCCTCATCAGTCTCATTCTTCCGCATTCTACACATACTTCTCGCACAGATCCTGGGTTTTTTCTGGTTTGGATCACATACTAATGTGGTACCACACAGAAACAGTCGATTAAACCGGGTTTTCAGCAATATTTTAGAGGATAACGCATGTTTGGTCTAGGCCTGTGTTAGGTCTGGGATATGCCCTCATCAGGCTCATACTTTCGCATTCTTCGCATACTCCTTGAACAGACCCTGGGTTTTTTCTGGTTTGGATCACATAGTAATGTGGTACCACACTGAAATAGTCAATTAAACCTGGTCTCGATCAATGTTTTAGTGGATGACACATGTTAGGTCTGGGTTAGGTCTGTGATTCGCCCTCATAAGTCTCATACTTTCGCATTCTACACATACTTCTCGAACAAATCCTCGGTTTTTTCTAGTTTAGATCACATAGTAATGTGGTACCATACTGAAACAGTCAATTAAACCTGGTCTCGATCAATATTTTACAGGATAACGCATGTTTGGTCTAGGTCTGTGTTAGGTCTGGGATATGCCCACATCGGTCTCATACTTTCGCATTCTTCACGTACTTCTTGAACAGATCCTGGGTTTTTTCTGGTTTGGATCACATAGTAATGTGGTACCACACTGAAACAGTCAATTAATCCTGGTCTCGATCAATATTTTACAGGATAACGCATGTTAGGTCTGGGTTAGGTCTGTGATTTGCCCTCATAAGTCTCATACTTTCGTATTCTACACATACTTCTTGAACAGATCCTGGGTATTTTCTGGTTTGGATCACATAGTAAAGTGGTACAACACTGAAATAGTCAATTACACCTGGTCTCGATTAATATTTTAGTGGATAACGCATGCTAGGTCTGGGTTAGGTCTGGGATTTGCCCCCATCAGTCCCATACTATCGCATTCTACACATACTTCTCGCACAGATCCTGGGTTTTTTCCGGTTTGGATCACATACTAATGTGGTACCACACTGAAACAGTCGATTAAACCGGGTTTTCATCAATATTTTAGAGGATAACGCATGTTAGGTCTGGGTTAGGTCTGGAATTTGCCCTCATCAATCTCATACTTTCGCATTCTTCACATACTCCTTGAACAGATCCTGGGTTTTTTCTGGTTTGGATCACATAGTAATGTGGTACCACACTGAAATAGTCAATTAAACCTGGTCTCGATCAATGTTTTAGTGGATGACACATGTTAGGTCTGGGTTAGGTCTGTGATTCGCCCTCATAAGTCTCATACTTTCACATTCTACACATACTTCTCGAACAAATCCTCGGTTTTTTCTAGTTTGGATCACATAGTAATGTGGTACCATACTGAAACAGTCAATTAAACCTGGTCTCGATCAATATTTTAGAGGATAACGCATGTTAGGTCTGGGTTAGGTCTGTGATTTGCCCTCATAAGTCTCATACTTTCGTATTCTACACATACTTCTTGAACAGATCCTGGGTTTTTTCAGGTTTGAATCACATAGTAATGTGGTACCACACTGAAATAGTCAATTACACCTGGTCCCGATCAATATTTTAGTGGATAACGCATGTTAGGTCTGGGTTAGGTCTGGGATTTGCCCTCATCAGTCTCATACTTTCGCATTCTTCACATACTCCTTGAACAGATCCTGGGTTTTTTGTGGTTTGGATCACATACTAATGTGGTACCACACTGAAACAGTCGATTAAACCGGGTTTTCATCAATATTCTAGAGGATAACGCATGCTGGGTCTAGGTCTGTGTTAGGTCTGGGATATGCCCTGATCAGTCTCATACTTTCGTATTCTTCACATACTTCTTGGACAGATCCTGGGCTTTTTCTGGTTTGCATCTCGTACTAATGTGGTACCACACTGAAACAGTCAATTAATCCTGGCCTCGATCAATATTTTACAGGATAACGCATTTTAGGTCAGGGTTAGGTCTGGGATTAGCCCTCATCAGACTCATACTTTCGCATTCTTCGCATACCTGCTGGCCAGATCCTGGGCTTATTCTTGTTTGGTTCTCGTACTAATGTGGTACCACACTGAAACTGTCGATTAAACCTGGTCTTGATAAATATTTTAGAGGATAACGCATGTTTGGTCTAGGTCTGTGTTAGGTCTAGGATATGCCCACATCAGTCTCATACTTTCGCATTCTTCGCATACTTCTTGGACAGATCCTGGGTTTTTTCTGGTTTGGATCACATAGTAATGTGATACCACACTGAAACAGTCGATTAAACCTGGTATTTGATCAATATTTTAGAGGATAACGCATGTTTGGTCTAGGTCTAGGTTACGTCTGGGATATGCCCTCATGAGTCTCATACTTTCGCATTCTTCACTTACTTCTTGAACAGATCCTGCGTTTTTTCTGGTTTGGATCACACAGTAATGTGGTGCCACAATGAAACAGTCAATTAGACCTGGTCTCGATCAATATTTTAGAGGGTAACGCATGTTAGGTCTGGGTTAGGTCTGGGATTTGCCCTCATCAGTCTCATACTTTCGCATTCTTCACATACTCCTTGAACAGATCCTGGGTTTTTTCTGGTTTGGATCACATAGTAATGTGGTTCCACACTGAAATAGTCAATTAAACCTGGTCTCGATCAATGTTTTAGTGGATGACACATGTTAGGTCTGGGTTAGGTCTGGGATTTGCCCCCATCAGTCCCATACTATCGCATTCTACACATACTTCTCGCACAGATCCTGGGTTTTTTCCGGGTTGGATCACATACTAATGTGGTACCACACTGAAACAGTCAATTAATCCTGGTCTCGATCAATATTCTACAGGATAACGCATGTTAGGTCTGGGTTAGGTCTGTGATTTGCCCTCATAAGTCTCATACTTTCGTATTCTACACATACTTCTTGAACAGATCCTGGGTATTTTCTGGTTTGGATCACATAGTAATGTGGTACAACACTGAAATAGTCAATTACACCTGGTCTCGATTAATATTTTAGTGGATAACGCATGCTAGGTCTGGGTTAGGTCTGGGATTTGCCCCCATCAGTCCCATACTATCGCATTCTACACATACTTCTCGCACAGATCCTGGGTTTTTTCCGGGTTGGATCACATCCTAATGTGGTACCACACTGAAACAGTCGATTAAACCGGGTTTTCATCAATATTTTAGAGGATAACGCATGTTAGGTCTAGGTCTGTGTTAGGTCTGGGATATGCCCTCATCAGTCTCATACTTTCGCATTCTTCACATACTTCTGGGACAGATCCTGGGCTTTTTCAGGTTTGGATCTCGTACTAATGTGGTACCACACTGAAACAGTCAATGTAACCTGGTCTCGATCAATATTTTAGAGGATAACGCATGTTTGTTCTGGGTTAGGTCTGGGATTAGCCCTCATCAGACTGATACTTTTTTCATTCTTCTCATACTTGTTGGCCAGATCCTGGGCTTTTTCTGGTTTGGATCACATAGTAATGTGGTACCACACTGAAATAGTCAATTAAACCTGGTCTCGATAAATGTTTTAGTGGATGACACATGTTAGGTCTGGGTTAGGTCTGTGATTCGCCCTCATAAGTCTCATACTTTCACATTCTACACATACTTCTCGAACAAATCCTCGGTTTTTTCTAGTTTGGATCACATAGTAATGTGGTACCATACTGAAACAGTCAATTAAACATGGTCTCGATCAATATTTTAGAGGATAACGCATGTTAGGTCTGGGTTAGGTCTGTGATTTGCCCTCATAAGTCTCATACTTTCGTATTCTACACATACTTCTTGAACAGATCCTGGGTTTTTTCAGGTTTGAATCACATAGTAATGTGGTACCACACTGAAATAGTCAATTAAACCTGGTCTCGATCAATGTTTTAGTGGATGACACATGTTAGGTCTGGGTTAGGTCTGTGATTCGCCCTCATAAGTCTCATACTTTCGCATTCTACACATACTTCTCGAACAAATCCTCGGTTTTTTCTAGTTTAGATCACATAGTAATATGGTACCATACTGAAACAGTCAATTAAACCTGGTCTCGATCAATATTTTACAGGATAACGCATGTTTGGTCTAGGTCTGTGTTAGGTCTGGGATATGCCCACATCGGTCTCATACTTTCGCATTCTTCACGTACTTCTTGAACAGATCCTGGGTTTTTTCTGGTTTGGATCACATAGTAATGTGGTACCACACTGAAACAGTCAATTAATCCTGGTCTCGATCAATATTTTACAGGATAACGCATGTTAGGTCTGGGTTAGGTCTGTGATTTGCCCTCATAAGTCTCATACTTTCGTATTCTACACATACTTCTTGAACAGATCCTGGGTTTTTTCAGGTTTGAATCACATAGTAATGTGTTACCACACTGAAATAGTCAATTACACCTGGTCCCGATCAATATTTTAGTGGATAACGCATGTTAGGTCTGGGTTAGGTCTGGGATTTGCCCTGATCAGTCTCATACTTTCGCATTCTTCACATACTCCTTGAACAGATCCTGGGTTTTTTCTGGTTTGGATCACATACTAATGTGGTACCACACTGAAACAGTCGATTAAACCGGGTTTTCATCAATATTTTAGAGGATAACGCATGCTGGGTCTAGGTCTGTGTTATGTCTGGGATATGCCCTGATCAGTCTCATACTTTCGTATTCTTCACATACTTCTTGGACAGATCCTGGGCTTTTTCTGGTTTGCATCTCGTACTAATGTGGTACCACACTGAAACAGTCAATTAATCCTGGTCTCGATCAATATTTTACAGGATAACGCATATTAGGTCAGGGTTAGGTCTGGGATTAGCCCTCATCAGACTCATACTTTCGCATTCTTCGCATACCTGCTGGCCAGATCCTGGGCTTATTCTTGTTTGGTTCTCGTACTAATGTGGTACCACACTGAAACTGTCGATTAAACCTGGTCTTGATAAATATTTTAGAGGATAACGCATGTTTGGTCTAGGTCTGTGTTAGGTCTAGGATATGCCCACATCAGTCTCATACTTTCGCATTCTTCGCATACTTCTTGGACAGATCCTGGGTTTTTTCTGGTTTGGATCACATAGTAATGTGATACCACACTGAAACAGTCGATTAAACCTGGTATTTGATCAATATTTTAGAGGATAACGCATGTTTGGTCTAGGTCTGGGTTACGTCTGGGATATGCCCTCATGAGTCTCATACTTTCGCATTCTTCACTTACTTCTTGAACAGATCCTGGGTTTTTTCTGGTTTGGATCACACAGTAATGTGGTGCCACAATGAAACAGTCAATTAGACCTGGTCTCGATCAATATTTTAGAGGGTACGCATGTTAGGTCTGGGTTAGGTCTGGGATTTGCCCTCATCAGTCTCATACTTTCGCATTCTTCACATACTCCTTGAACAGATCCTGGGTTTTTCCTGGTTTGGATCACATAGTAATGTGGTTCCACACTGAAATAGTCAATTAAACCTGGTCTCGATAAATGTTTTAGTGGATGACACATGTTAGGTCTGGGTTAGGTCTGTGATTCGCCCTCATAAGTCTCATACTTTCGCATTCTACACATACTTCTCGAACAAATCCTCGGTTTTTTCTAGTTTAGATCATATAGTAATGTGGTACCATACTGAAACAGTCAACTAAACCTGGTCTCGATCAATATTTTACAGGATAACGCATGTTTGGTCTAGGTCTGTGTTAGGTCTGGGATATGCCCACATCGGTCTCATACTTTCGCATTCTTCACGTACTTCTTGAACAGATCCTGGGTTTTTTCTGGTTTGGATCACATAGTAATGTGGTACCACACTGAAGCAGTCAATTAATCCTGGTCTCGATCAATATTTTACAGGATAACGCATGTTAGGTCTGGGTTAGGTCTGTGATTTGCCCTCGTAAGTCTCATACTTTCGTATTCTACACATACTTCTAGAACAGATCCTGGGTATTTTCTGGTTTGGATCACATAGTAATGTGGTACAACACTGAAATAGTCAATTACACCTGGTCTCGATTAATATTTTAGTGGATAACGCATGCTAGGTCTGGGTTAGCTCTGGGATTTGCCCCCATCAGTCCCATACTATCGCATTCTACACATACTTCTCGCACAGATCCTGGGTTTTTTCCGGGTTGGATCACATACTAATGTGGTACCACACTGAAACAGTCGATTAAACCGGGTTTTCATCAATATTTTAGAGGATAACGCATGTTAGGTCTAGGTCTGTGTTAGGTCTGGGATATGCCCTCATCAGTCTCATACTTTCGCATTCTTCACATACTTCTGGGACAGATCCTGGGCTTTTTCAGGTTTGGATCTCGTACTAATGTGGTACCACACTGAAACAGTCAATGTAACCTGGTCTCGATCAAAATTTTAGAGGATAACGCATGTTTGTTCTGGGTTAGGTCTGGGATTAGCCCTCATCAGACTCATACTTTCTTCATTCTTCTCATACTTGTTGGCCAGATCCTGGGCTTTTTCTGGTTTGGATCTCGTACTAATGTGGTACCACACTGAAACAGTCGATTAAACCTGGTTTTGATCAATATTTTAGAGGGTAACGCATGTTAGGTCTGGGTTAGGTCTGGAATTTGCCCTCATCAGTCTCATACTTTCGCATTCTTCACATACTCCTTGAACAGATCCTGGGTTTTTTCTGGTTTGGATCACATAGTAATGTGGTACCACACTGAAATAGTCAATTAAACCTGGTCTCGATCAATGTTTTAGTGGATGACACATGTTAGGTCTGGGTTAGGTCTGTGATTCGCCCTCATAAGTCTCATACTTTCACATTCTACACATACTTCTCGAACAAATCCTCGGTTTTTTCTAGTTTGGATCACACAGTAATGTGGTACCATACTGAAACAGTCAATTAAACCTGGTCTCGATCAATATTTTAGAGGATAACGCATGTTAGGTCTGGGTTAGGTCTGTGATTTGCCCTCATAAGTCTCATACTTTCGTATTCTACACATACTTCTTGAACAGATCCTGGGTTTTTTCAGGTTTGCATCACATAGTAATGTGGTACCACACTGAAATAGTCAATTACACCTGGTCCCGATCAATATTTTAGTGGATAACGCATGTTAGGTCTGGGTTAGGTCTGGGATTTGCCCTCATCAGTCTCATACTTTCGCATTCTTCACATACTCCTTGAACAGATCCTGGGTTTCTTCTGGTTTGGATCACATACTAATGTGGTACCACACTGAAACAGTCGATTAAACCGGGTTTTCATCAATATTTTAGAGGATAACGCATGCTGGGTCTAGGTCTGTGTTAGGTCTGGGATATGCCCTGATCAGTCTCATACTTTCGTATTTTTCACATACTTCTTGGACAGATCCTGGGCTTTTTCTGGTTTGCATCTCGTACTAATGTGGTACCACACTGAAAGAGTCAATTAATCCTGGCCTCGATCAATATTTTACAGGATAACGCATTTTAGGTCAGGGTTAGGTCTGGGATTAGCCCTCATCAGACTCATACTTTCGCATTCTTCGCATACCTGCTGGCCAGATCCTGGGCTTTTTCAGGTTTGGATCTCGTACTAATGTGGTACCACACTGAAACAGTCGATTAAACCTGGTCTTGATAAATATTTTAGAGGATAACGCATGTTTGGTCTAGGACTGTGTTAGGTCTAGGATATGCCCACATCAGTCTCATACTTTCGCATTCTTCGCATACTTCTTGGACAGATCCTGGGTTTTTTCTGGTTTGGATCACATAGTAATGTGATACCACACTGAAACAGTCGATTAAACCTGGTATTTGATCAATATTTTAGAGGATAACGCATGTTTGGTCTAGGTCTGGGTTACGTCTGGGATATGCCCTCATGAGTCTCATACTTTCGCATTCTTCACTTACTTCTTGAACAGATCCTGCGTTTTTTCTGGTTTGGATCACACAGTAATGTGGTGCCACAATGAAACAGTCAATTAGACCTGGTCTCGATCAATATTTTAGAGGGTAACGCATGTTAGGTCTGGGTTAGGTCTGGGATTTGCCCTCATCAGTCTCATACTTTCGCATTCTTCTCATACTCCTTGAACAGACCCTGGGTTTTTTCTGGTTTGGATCACATAGTAATGTGGTACCACACTGAAACAGTCAATTAATCCTGGTCTCGATCAATATTTTACAGGATAACGCATGTTAGGTCTGGGTTAGGTCTGTGATTTGCCCTCATAAGTCTCATACTTTCGTATTCTACACATACTTCTTGAACAGATCCTGGGTATTTTCTGGTTTGGATCACATAGTAATGTGGTACAACACTGAAATAGTCAATTACACCTGGTCTCGATTAATATTTTAGTGGATAACGCATGCTAGGTCTGGGTTAGGTCTGGGATTTGCCCCCATCAGTCCCATACTATCGCATTATACACATACTTCTCGCACAGATCCTGGGTTTTTTCCGGTTTGGATCACATACTAATGTGGTACCACACTGAAACAGTCGATTAAACCGGGTTTTCATCAATATTTTAGAGGATAACGCATGTTAGGTCTAGGTCTGTGTTAGGTCTGGGATATGCCCTCATCAGTCTCATACTTTCGCATTCTTCACATACTTCTGGGACAGATCCTGGGCTTTTTCAGGTTTGGATCTCGTACTAATGTGGTACCACACTGAAACAGTCAATGTAACCTGGTCTCGATCAATATTTTAGAGGATAACGCATGTTTGTTCTGGGTTAGGTCTGGGATTAGCCCTCATCAGACTCATACTTTCTTCATTCTTCTCATACTTGTTGGCCAGATCCTGGGCTTTTTCTGGTTTGGATCTCGTACTAATGTGGTACCACACTGAAACAGTCGATTAAACCTGGTTTTGATCAATATTTTAGAGGGTAACGCATGTTTGGTCAAGGTCTGTGTTAGGTCTGGGATATGCCCACATGGGTCTCATACTTTCGCATTCCTCACATACTTCTTGAACAGATCCTGGGTTTTTTCTGGTTTGGATCACATAGTAATGTGGTACCACACTGAAACAGTCAATTAATCCTGGTCTCGATCAATATTTTACAGGATAACGCATGTTGGGTCGGGGTTAGGTCTGAGATTAGCCCTCATCAGACTCATACTTTCGCATTCTTCGCATACTTGCTGGCCAGATCCTGGGCCTTTTCTGGTTTGGATCTCGTACTAATGTGGTACCACACTGAAACAGTCAATTTGACCTGGTCTCGATCAATATTTTAGAGGATAATGCAAGTTTGGTCTAGGTCTGTGTTGGGTCTGGGACATGCCCTCATCAGTCTCATACTTTCGCATTCTTCACATACTTCTTGGAAAGATCCTGGGTTTTTTCTGGTCTGGATCACATAGTAATGTGGTACCACACTGCAAGAGTCGATTAAACCTGGTTATGATCAATATTTTAGAGGATAACGCATGTTTGGTCTGGGTTTGGTCTGGGATTAGCCCTCATCAGACTCATACTTTCGCATTCTTCTCTTACTTGTTGGCCAGATCCTCGGTTTTTTCTGGTTTGCATCTCGTACTAATGTGGTACCACACTGAAATAGTCAATTACACCTGGTCTCGATCAATATTTTAGTGGATAACGCATGTTATGTCTGGGTTAGGTCTGTGATTCGCCCTCATAGGTCTCATACTTTCGCATTATTCACATACTTCTCGAACAGATCCTCGGTTTTTTCTAGTTTGGATCACATAGTAATGTGGTACCATACTGAAACAGTCAATTAAACCTGGTCTCGATCAATATTTTAGAGGATAACGCATGTTAGGTCTGGGTTTGGTCTGTGATTTGCCCTCATAAGTCTCATACTTTCGTATTCTACACATACTTCTTGAACAGATCCTGGATTTTTTCTGGTTTGGATCACATAGTAATCTGGTACCACACTGAAATAGTCAATTAAACCTGGTCTCGATTAATATTTTAGTGGATAACGCATGCTAGGTCTGGGTTAGGTCTGGGATTTGCCCTCATCAGTCCCATACTTTCGCATTCTACACATACTTCTCGCACAGATCCGGGGCTTTTTCTGGTTTGGATCTCGTACTAATGTGGTACCACACTGAAACAGTCAAGTTAACCTGGTCTCGATCAATATTTTAGAGGATAACGCATGTTAGGTCTGGGTTAGGCCTGGGATTAGCCCTCATCAGACTCATACTTTCGCATTCTTCTCATACTTTCTGGCCAGATCCTGGGTTTTTTCTGGTTTGGATCACATACTAATGTGGTACCACACTGAAACAGTCGATTAAACCGGGTTTTCATCAATATTTTAGAGGATAACGCATGTTGGGTCTAGGTCTGTGTTAGGTCTGGGAGTAGGTGAGTAAGGGGAGTTCTGGACTGGGGGCTCCGAGGGTGGTGCGGGGTGGGGGGAGATGAGGGTGTGGGTGTGGGGGAGGGGGCCGGTGCGTCGGAATGGGGGAGGAGGTGCGGGGGAGGGGGAGATGTGGGGGAGGGGTGTGGGAGGGGGCCTGTGCGCCGGAGTGGGGGGGCTCGTGGTGGCTCCGTCGGGGGGGGGCATTCGGAGTGTGGGGTCGGTAACTATTACCGACAGTCGATAATTGGTATCTATGGTCGATAAAGAGGAGGTGGGGAAAGAAATTTGGATCTCGTACTAATGTGGTACCACACTGAAACAGTCAATGTAACCTGGTCTCGATCAATATTTTAGAGGATAACGCATGTTTGTTCTGGGTTAGGTCTGGGATTAGCCCTCATCAGACTCATACTTTCTTCATTCTTCTCATTCTTGTTGGCCAGATCCTGGGCTTTTTCTGGTTTGGATCTCGTACTAATGCGGTACCACACTGAAACAGTCGATTAAACCTGGTTTTGATCAATATTTTAGAGGGTAACGCATGTTTGGTCTGGGTTTGGTCTGTGATTTGCCCTCATAAGTCTCATACTTTCATATTCTACACATACTCCTTGAACAGATCCTGGATTTTTTCTGGTTTGGATCACACAGTAATGTGGTACCACACTGAAATAGTCAATTAAACCTGGTCTCGATTAATATTTTAGTGGATAACGCATGCTAGGTCTGTGTTAGGTCTGGGATATGCCCTCATCAGTCTCATACTTTCGCATTCTTCACATACTTCTTGGTCAGATCCTGGGCTTTTCCTGGTTTGGATCCCATACTAATGTGGTACCACACTGAAACAGTCGATTAAACCTGGTCTTGATCAATATTTTACAGGATAACGCATGCTTGGTCTAGGTCTGTGTTAGGTCTGGGATATGCCCACATCGGTCTCATACTTTCGCATTATTCACATACTTCTCGGACAGATCCTCGGTTTTTTCTAGTTTGGATCACATAGTAATGTGGTACCACACAGAAATAGTCAATTAAACCTGGACTCGATCAATGTTTTAGTGGATAACGCATGTTAGGTCTGGGTTAGGTCTGTGATTCGCCCTCATAAGTCACATACTTTCGCATTCTACACATACTTCTTGAACAGATCCTGGGTTTTTTCTGGTTTGGATCACATAGTAATGTGGTACCACACTGAAACAGTCAATTAAACCTGGTCTCGATCAATATTTTAGAGGATCACGCATGTTAGGTCTGGGTTAGGTCCGGGATTAGCCCTCATCAGACTCATACTTTCGTATTCTTCTCATACTTGCTGGCCAGATCTGGGCTTTTTCTGGTTTGGATCTCGTACTAATGTGGTACCACACTGAAACAGTCGATTAAACCTGGTCTTGATAAATATTTTAGAGGATTGCGCATGTTAGGTCTGGGTTAGGTCTGGGATATGCCCTCAACAGTCTCATACTTTCGCATTCTTCACATACTTCTTGGACAGATCCTGGGCTTTTTCTGGTTTGGATCCCATACTAATGTGGTACCGCACTGAAACAGTCGATTAAACCTGGTCTTGATCAATATTTGACAGGATAACACATGTTTGGTCTAGGTATGTGTTAGGTCTGGGATATGCCCACATCAGTCTCATTCTTTCGCATTCTTCACATAATTCTTGAACAGATCCTAGGTTTTTTCTGGTTTGGATCACACAGTAATGTGGTGCCACACTGAAACAGTCAATTAGACCTGGTCTCGATCAATATTTTAGAGGATAACGCATGTTAGGTCTGGGATAGGTTGGGATTAGCCCTCATCAGACTCATACTTTCGCATTCTTCTCATTCTTGCTGGCCAGATCCTGGGCTTTTTCTGGATTGGATCACATAGTAATGTGGTACCACACAGAAACAGTCAATTAAACCTGGTCTCGATCAATATTTTAGAGGATAACGCATGTTAGGTCTGGGTTAGGTCTGTGATTTGGCCTCATAAGTCTCATACTTTCGTATTCTACACATACTTCTTGAACAGATCCTGGATTTTTTCTGGTTTGGATCACATAGTAATGTGGTACCACACTGAAACAGTCAATTAAACCTGGTCTCGATCAATAGTTTAGAGGGTAACGCATGTTTGGTCTAGGTCTGTGTTAGGTCTGGGATATGCCCTCATCAGTTTCATACTTTCGCATTCTTCACATACTTCTTGGACAGATCCTGGGCTTTTTCTGGTTTGGATCCCATACTAATGTGGTACCACACTGAAACAGTCGATTAAACCTGGTCTTGATCAATATTTTACAGGATAACGCATGTTAGGTCTGGGTTAGGTCTGGGATATGCCATCATCAGTCTCATTCTTTCGCATTCTTCGCATACTTGCTGACCAGATCCTGGGCTTTTTCTGGTTTGGTTCTCGTACTAATGTGGTACCACACTGAAACTGTCGATTAAACCTGGTCTTGATAAATATTTTAGAGGATAACGCATGTTTGGTCTAGGTCTGGGTTAGGTCTAGGATATGCCCACATCAGTCTCATACTTTCGCATTCTTCGCATACTTCTTGGACAGATCCTGGGTTTTTTCTGGTTTGGATCACATAGTAATGTGGTACCACACTGAAAGAGTCGATTAAACCTGGTCTTTGATCAATACATTAGAGGATAACGCATGTTTGGTCTAGGTCTGGGTTAGGTCTGGGATATGCCCTCAACAGTCTCATACTTTCGCATTCTTCACATACTTCTTGGACAGATCCTGGGCTTTTTCTGGTTTGGATCCCATACTAATGTGGTAGCGCACTGAAACAGTCGATTAAACCTGGTCTTGATCAATATTTGACAGGGTAACGCATGTTTGGTCTAGGTCTGTGTTAGGTCTGGGATATGCCCACATCTGTCTCATACTTTCGCATTCTTCACATACTTCTTGAACAGGTCCTGGGTTTTTTCTGGTTTGGATCTCGTACTAATGTGGTACCACACTGAAACAGTCGATTAAACCTGGTCTTGATAAATATTTTAGAGGATAACGCATGTTAGGTCTGGGTTAGGTCTGGGATATGCCATCATCAGTCTCATTCTTTCGCAGTCTTCACATAATTCTTGATCAGATCCTAGGTTTTTTCTGGTTTGGATCACACAGTAATGTGGTGCCACACTGAAACAGTCAATTAGACCTGGTCTCGATCAATATTTTAGAGGGTAACGCATGTTAGGTCTGGGTTAGGTCTGGGATTTGCCCTGATCAGTCTCATACTTTCGCATTCTACACATTCGTCTCGCACAGATCCTGGGTTTTTTCTGGTTTGGATCACATACTAATGTGGTACCACACTGAAACAGTCGATTAAACCTGGTCTTGATCAATATTTTACAGGATAACGCATGCTTGGTCTAGGTCTGTGTTAGGTCTGGGATATGCCCACATCGGTCTCATACTTTCGCATTATTCACATACTTCTCGGACAGATCCTCGGTTTTTTCTAGTTTGGATCACATAGTAATGTGGTACCACACAGAAATAGTCAATTAAACCTGGACTCGATCAATGTTTTAGTGGATAACGCATGTTAGGTCTGGGTTAGGTCTGTGATTCGCCCTCATAAGTCACATACTTTCGCATTCTACACATACTTCTTGAACAGATCCTGGGTTTTTTCTGGTTTGGATCACATACTAATGTGGTACCACACTGAAACAGTCGATTAAACCGGGTTTTCATCAATATTTTAGAGGATAACGCATGTTGGGTCTAGGTCTGTGTTAGGTCTGGGAGTAGGTGAGTAAGGGGAGTTCTGGACTGGGGGCTCCGAGGGTGGTGCGGGGGTGGGGGGAGATGAGGGTGAGGGTGTGGGGGAGGGGGCCGGTGCGTCGTAATGGGGGAGGAGGTGCGGGGGAGGGGGAGATGTGGGGGAGGGGTGTGGGAGGGGGCCTGTGCGCCGGAGTGGGGGGGCTCGTGGTGGGTCCGTCGGGGGGGGGCAGTCGGAGTGGGGGGTCGGTAACTATTACCGACAGTCGACAATTGGTATCTATGGTCGATAAAGAGGAGGTGGGGAAAGAAATTTGGATCTCGTACTAATGTGGTACCTCACTGAAACAGTCAATGTAACCTGGTCTCGATCAATATTTTAGAGGATAACGCATGTTTGTTCTGGGTTAGGTCTGGGATTAGCCCTCATCAGACTCATACTTTCTTCATTCTTCTCATTCTTGTTGGCCAGATCCTGGGCTTTTTCTGGTTTGGATCTGGTACTAATGTGGTACCACGCTGAAACAGTCGATTAAACCTGGTTTTGATCAATATTTTAGAGGGTAACGCATGTTTGGTCTTGTTCTGTGTTAGGTCTGGGATATGCCCTCATCAGTCTCATACTTTCGCATTCTTCACATACTTCTTGGTCAGATCCTGGGCTTTTTCTGGTTTGGATCCCATACTAATGTGGTACCACACTGAAACAGTCGATTAAACCTGGTCTCGATCAATATTTTACAGGATAACGCATGTTTGGTCTAGGTCTGTGTTAGGTCTGGGATATGCCCACATCGGTCTCATACTTTCGCATTCTTCACGTACTTCTTGAACAGATCCTGGGTTTTTTCTGGTTTGGATCACATAGTAATGTGGTACCACACTGAAGCAGTCAATTAATCCTGGTCTCGATCAATATTTTACAGGATAACGCATGTTAGGTCTGGGTTAGGTCTGTGATTTGCCCTCGTAAGTCTCATACTTTCGTATTCTACACATACTTCTAGAACAGATCCTGGGTATTTTCTGGTTTGGATCACATAGTAATGTGGTACAACACTGAAATAGTCAATTACACCTGGTCTCGATTAATATTTTAGTGGATAACGCATGCTAGGTCTGGGTTAGCTCTGGGATTTGCCCCCATCAGTCCCATACTATCGCATTCTACACATACTTCTCGCACAGATCCTGGGTTTTTTCCGGGTTGGATCACATACTAATGTGGTACCACACTGAAACAGTCGATTAAACCGGGTTTTCATCAATATTTTAGAGGATAACGCATGTTAGGTCTAGGTCTGTGTTAGGTCTGGGATATGCCCTCATCAGTCTCATACTTTCGCATTCTTCACATACTTTTGGGACAGATCCTGGGCTTTTTCAGGTTTGGATCTCGTACTAATGTGGTACCACACTGAAACAGTCAATGTAACCTGGTCTCGATCAAAATTTTAGAGGATAACGCATGTTTGTTCTGGGTTAGGTCTGGGATTAGCCCTCATCAGACTCATACTTTCTTCATTCTTCTCATACTTGTTGGCCAGATCCTGGGCTTTTTCTGGTTTGGATCTCGTACTAATGTGGTACCACACTGAAACAGTCGATTAAACCTGGTTTTGATCAATATTTTAGAGGGTAACGCATGTTAGGTCTGGGTTAGGTCTGGAATTTGCCCTCATCAGTCTCATACTTTCGCATTCTTCACATACTCCTTGAACAGATCCTGGGTTTTTTCTGGTTTGGATCACATAGTAATGTGGTACCACACTGAAATAGTCAATTAAACCTGGTCTCGATCAATGTTTTAGTGGATGACACATGTTAGGTCTGGGTTAGGTCTGTGATTCGCCCTCATAAGTCTCATACTTTCACATTCTACACATACTTCTCGAACAAATCCTCGGTTTTTTCTAGTTTGGATCACACAGTAATGTGGTACCATACTGAAACAGTCAATTAAACCTGGTCTCGATCAATATTTTAGAGGATAACGCATGTTAGGTCTGGGTTAGGTCTGTGATTTGCCCTCATAAGTCTCATACTTTCGTATTCTACACATACTTCTTGAACAGATCCTGGGTTTTTTCAGGTTTGCATCACATAGTAATGTGGTACCACACTGAAATAGTCAATTACACCTGGTCCCGATCAATATTTTAGTGGATAACGCATGTTAGGTCTGGGTTAGGTCTGGGATTTGCCCTCATCAGTCTCATACTTTCGCATTCTTCACATACTCCTTGAACAGATCCTGGGTTTCTTCTGGTTTGGATCACATACTAATGTGGTACCACACTGAAACAGTCGATTAAACCGGGTTTTCATCAATATTTTAGAGGATAACGCATGCTGGGTCTAGGTCTGTGTTAGGTCTGGGATATGCCCTGATCAGTCTCATACTTTCGTATTTTTCACATACTTCTTGGACAGATCCTGGGCTTTTTCTGGTTTGCATCTCGTACTAATGTGGTACCACACTGAAAGAGTCAATTAATCCTGGCCTCGATCAATATTTTACAGGATAACGCATTTTAGGTCAGGGTTAGGTCTGGGATTAGCCCTCATCAGACTCATACTTTCGCATTCTTCGCATACCTGCTGGCCAGATCCTGGGCTTTTTCAGGTTTGGATCTCGTACTAATGTGGTACCACACTGAAACAGTCGATTAAACCTGGTCTTGATAAATATTTTAGAGGATAACGCATGTTTGGCCTAGGACTGTGTTAGGTCTAGGATATGCCCACATCAGTCTCATACTTTCGCATTCTTCGCATACTTCTTGGACAGATCCTGGGTTTTTTCTGGTTTGGATCACATAGTAATGTGATACCACACTGAAACAGTCGATTAAACCTGGTATTTGATCAATATTTTAGAGGATAACGCATGTTTGGTCTAGGTCTGGGTTACGTCTGGGATATGCCCTCATGAGTCTCATACTTTCGCATTCTTCACTTACTTCTTGAACAGATCCTGCGTTTTTTCTGGTTTGGATCACACAGTAATGTGGTGCCACAATGAAACAGTCAATTAGACCTGGTCTCGATCAATATTTTAGAGGATAACGCATGTTTGTTCTGGGTTAGGTCTGGGATTAGCCCTCATCAGACTCATACTTTCTTCATTCTTCTCATACTTGTTGGCCAGATCCTGGGCTTTTTCTGGTTTGGATCTCGTACTAATGTGGTACCACACTGAAACAGTCGATTAAACCTGGTTTTGATCAATATTTTAGAGGGTAACGCATGTTAGGTCTGGGTTAGGTCTGGAATTTGCCCTCATCAGTCTCATACTTTCGCATTCTTCACATACTCCTTGAACAGATCCTGGGTTTTTTCGGGTTTGGATCACATAGTAATGTGGTACCACACTGAAATAGTCAATTAAACCTGGTCTCGATCAATGTTTTAGTGGATGACACATGTTAGGTCTGGGTTAGGTCTGTGATTCGCCCTCATAAGTCTCATACTTTCACATTCTACACATACTTCTCGAACAAATCCTCGGTTTTTTCTAGTTTGGATCACACAGTAATGTGGTACCATACTGAAACAGTCAATTAAACCTGGTCTCGATCAATATTTTAGAGGATAACGCATGTTAGGTCTGGGTTAGGTCTGTGATTTGCCCTCATAAGTCTCATACTTTCGTATTCTACACATACTTCTTGAACAGATCCTGGGTTTTTTCAGGTTTGCATCACATAGTAATGTGGTACCACACTGAAATAGTCAATTACACCTGGTCCCGATCAATATTTTAGTGGATAACGCATGTTAGGTCTGGGTTAGGTCTGGGATTTGCCCTCATCAGTCTCATACTTTCGCATTCTTCACATACTCCTTGAACAGATCCTGGGTTTCTTCTGGTTTGGATCACATACTAATGTGGTACCACACTGAAACAGTCGATTAAACCGGGTTTTCATCAATATTTTAGAGGATAACGCATGCTGGGTCTAGGTCTGTGTTAGGTCTGGGATATGCCCTGATCAGTCTCATACTTTCGTATTTTTCACATACTTCTTGGACAGATCCTGGGCTTTTTCTGGTTTGCATCTCGTACTAATGTGGTACCACACTGAAAGAGTCAATTAATCCTGGCCTCGATCAATATTTTACAGGATAACGCATTTTAGGTCAGGGTTAGGTCTGGGATTAGCCCTCATCAGACTCATACTTTCGCATTCTTCGCATACCTGCTGGCCAGATCCTGGGCTTTTTCAGGTTTGGATCTCGTACTAATGTGGTACCACACTGAAACAGTCGATTAAACCTGGTCTTGATAAATATTTTAGAGGATAACGCATGTTTGGTCTAGGACTGTGTTAGGTCTAGGATATGCCCACATCAGTCTCATACTTTCGCATTCTTCGCATACTTCTTGGACAGATCCTGGGTTTTTTCTGGTTTGGATCACATAGTAATGTGATACCACACTGAAACAGTCGATTAAACCTGGTATTTGATCAATATTTTAGAGGATAACGCATGTTTGGTCTAGGTCTGGGTTACGTCTGGGATATGCCCTCATGAGTCTCATACTTTCGCATTCTTCACTTACTTCTTGAACAGATCCTGCGTTTTTTCTGGTTTGGATCACACAGTAATGTGGTGCCACAATGAAACAGTCAATTAGACCTGGTCTCGATCAATATTTTAGAGGGTAACGCATGTTAGGTCTGGGTTAGGTCTGGGATTTGCCCTCATCAGTCTCATACTTTCGCATTCTTCTCATACTCCTTGAACAGACCCTGGGTTTTTTCTGGTTTGGATCACATAGTAATGTGGTACCACACTGAAACAGTCAATTAATCCTGGTCTCGATCAATATTTTACAGGATAACGCATGTTAGGTCTGGGTTAGGTCTGTGATTTGCCCTCATAAGTCTCATACTTTCGTATTCTACACATACTTCTTGAACAGATCCTGGGTATTTTCTGGTTTGGATCACATAGTAATGTGGTACAACACTGAAATAGTCAATTACACCTGGTCTCGATTAATATTTTAGTGGATAACGCATGCTAGGTCTGGGTTAGGTCTGGGATTTGCCCCCATCAGTCCCATACTATCGCATTATACACATACTTCTCGCACAGATCCTGGGTTTTTTCCGGTTTGGATCACATACTAATGTGGTACCACACTGAAACAGTCGATTAAACCGGGTTTTCATCAATATTTTAGAGGATAACGCATGTTAGGTCTAGGTCTGTGTTAGGTCTGGGATATGCCCTCATCAGTCTCATACTTTCGCATTCTTCACATACTTCTGGGACAGATCCTGGGCTTTTTCAGGTTTGGATCTCGTACTAATGTGGTACCACACTGAAACAGTCAATGTAACCTGGTCTCGATCAATATTTTAGAGGATAACGCATGTTTGTTCTGGGTTAGGTCTGGGATTAGCCCTCATCAGACTCATACTTTCTTCATTCTTCTGATACTTGTTGGCCAGATCCTGGGCTTTTTCTGGTTTGGATCTCGTACTAATGTGGTACCACACTGAAACAGTCGATTAAACCTGGTTTTGATCAATATTTTAGAGGGTAACGCATGTTTGGTCAAGGTCTGTGTTAGGTCTGGGATATGCCCACATGGGTCTCATACTTTCGCATTCCTCACATACTTCTTGAACAGATCCTGGGTTTTTTCTGGTTTGGATCACATAGTAATGTGGTACCACACTGAAACAGTCAATTAATCCTGGTCTCGATCAATATTTTAGAGGATAACGCATGTTTGGTCTAGGTCTGGGTTACGTCTGGGATATGCCCTCATGAGTCTCATACTTTCGCATTCTTCACTTACTTCTTGAACAGATCCTGCGTTTTTTCTGGTTTGGATCACACAGTAATGTGGTGCCACAATGAAACAGTCAATTAGACCTGGTCTCGATCAATATTTTAGAGGGTAACGCATGTTAGGTCTGGGTTAGGTCTGGGATTTGCCCTCATCAGTCTCATACTTTCGCATTCTTCTCATACTCCTTGAACAGACCCTGGGTTTTTTCTGGTTTGGATCACATAGTAATGTGGTACCACACTGAAACAGTCAATTAATCCTGGTCTCGATCAATATTTTACAGGATAACGCATGTTAGGTCTGGGTTAGGTCTGTGATTTGCCCTCATAAGTCTCATACTTTCGTATTCTACACATACTTCTTGAACAGATCCTGGGTATTTTCTGGTTTGGATCACATAGTAATGTGGTACAACACTGAAATAGTCAATTACACCTGGTCTCGATTAATATTTTAGTGGATAACGCATGCTAGGTCTGGGTTAGGTCTGGGATTTGCCCCCATCAGTCCCATACTATCGCATTATACACATACTTCTCGCACAGATCCTGGGTTTTTTCCGGTTTGGATCACATACTAATGTGGTACCACACTGAAACAGTCGATTAAACCGGGTTTTCATCAATATTTTAGAGGATAACGCATGTTAGGTCTAGGTCTGTGTTAGGTCTGGGATATGCCCTCATCAGTCGCATACTTTCGCATTCTTCACATACTTCTGGGACAGATCCTGGGCTTTTTCAGGTTTGGATCTCGTACTAATGTGGTACCACACTGAAACAGTCAATGTAACCTGGTCTCGATCAATATTTTAGAGGATAACGCATGTTTGTTCTGGGTTAGGTCTGGGATTAGCCCTCATCAGACTCATACTTTCTTCATTCTTCTCATACTTGTTGGCCAGATCCTGGGCTTTTTCTGGTTTGGATCTCGTACTAATGTGGTACCACACTGAAACAGTCGATTAAACCTGGTTTTGATCAATATTTTAGAGGGTAACGCATGTTTGGTCAAGGTCTGTGTTAGGTCTGGGATATGCCCACATGGGTCTCATACTTTCGCATTCCTCACATACTTCTTGAACAGATCCTGGGTTTTTTCTGGTTTGGATCACATAGTAATGTGGTACCACACTGAAACAGTCAATTAATCCTGGTCTCGATCAATATTTTTTTTTGCAGGATAACGCATGTTGGGTCGGGGTTAGGTCTGAGATTAGCCCTCATCAGACTCATACTTTCGCATTCTTCGCATACTTGCTGGCCAGATCCTGGGCCTTTTCTGGTTTGGATCTCGTACTAATGTGGTACCACACTGAAACAGTCAATTTGACCTGGTCTCGATCAATATTTTAGAGGATAATGCAAGTTTGGTCTAGGTCTGTGTTGGGTCTGGGACATGCCCTCATCAGTCTCATACTTTCGCATTCTTCACATACTTCTTGGAAAGATCCTGGGTTTTTTCTGGTCTGGATCACATAGTAATGTGGTACCACACTGCAAGAGTCGATTAAACCTGGTTATGATCAATATTTTAGAGGATAACGCATGTTTGGTCTGGGTTTGGTCTGGGATTAGCCCTCATCAGACTCATACTTTCGCATTCTTCTCTTACTTGTTGGCCAGATCCTCGGTTTTTTCTGGTTTGCATCTCGTACTAATGTGGTACCACACTGAAATAGTCAATTACACCTGGTCTCGATCAATATTTTAGTGGATAACGCATGTTATGTCTGGGTTAGGTCTGTGATTCGCCCTCATAGGTCTCATACTTTCGCATTATTCACATACTTCTCGAACAGATCCTCGGTTTTTTCTAGTTTGGATCACATAGTAATGTGGTACCATACTGAAACAGTCAATTAAACCTGGTCTCGATCAATATTTTAGAGGATAACGCATGTTAGGTCTGGGTTTGGTCTGTGATTTGCCCTCATAAGTCTCATACTTTCGTATTCTACACATACTTCTTGAACAGATCCTGGATTTTTTCTGGTTTGGATCACATAGTAATCTGGTACCACACTGAAATAGTCAATTAAACCTGGTCTCGATTAATATTTTAGTGGATAACGCATGCTAGGTCTGGGTTAGGTCTGGGATTTGCCCTCATCAGTCCCATACTTTCGCATTCTACACATACTTCTCGCACAGATCCGGGGCTTTTTCTGGTTTGGATCTCGTACTAATGTGGTACCACACTGAAACAGTCAAGTTAACCTGGTCTCGATCAATATTTTAGAGGATTACGCATGTTAGGTCTGGGTTAGGCCTGGGATTAGCCCTCATCAGACTCATACTTTCGCATTCTTCTCATACTTTCTGGCCAGATCCTGGGTTTTTTCTGGTTTGGATCACATACTAATGTGGTACCACACTGAAACAGTCGATTAAACCGGGTTTTCATCAATATTTTAGAGGATAACGCATGTTGGGTCTAGGTCTGTGTTAGGTCTGGGAGTAGGTGAGTAAGGGGAGTTCTGGACTGGGGGCTCCGAGGGTGGTGCGGGGTGGGGGGAGATGAGGGTGTGGGTGTGGGGGAGGGGGCCGGTGCGTCGGAATGGGGGAGGAGGTGCGGGGGAGGGGGAGATGTGGGGGAGGGGTGTGGGAGGGGGCCTGTGCGCCGGAGTGGGGGGGCTCGTGGTGGCTCCGTCGGGGGGGGGCATTCGGAGTGTGGGGTCGGTAACTATTACCGACAGTCGATAATTGGTATCTATGGTCGATAAAGAGGAGGTGGGGAAAGAAATTTGGATCTCGTACTAATGTGGTACCACACTGAAACAGTCAATGTAACCTGGTCTCGATCAATATTTTAGAGGATAACGCATGTTTGTTCTGGGTTAGGTCTGGGATTAGCCCTCATCAGACTCATACTTTCTTCATTCTTCTCATTCTTGTTGGCCAGATCCTGGGCTTTTTCTGGTTTGGATCTCGTACTAATGCGGTACCACACTGAAACAGTCGATTAAACCTGGTTTTGATCAATATTTTAGAGGGTAACGCATGTTTGGTCTGGGTTTGGTCTGTGATTTGCCCTCATAAGTCTCATACTTTCATATTCTACACATACTCCTTGAACAGATCCTGGATTTTTTCTGGTTTGGATCACACAGTAATGTGGTACCACACTGAAATAGTCAATTAAACCTGGTCTCGATTAATATTTTAGTGGATAACGCATGCTAGGTCTGTGTTAGGTCTGGGATATGCCCTCATCAGTCTCATACTTTCGCATTCTTCACATACTTCTTGGTCAGATCCTGGGCTTTTCCTGGTTTGGATCCCATACTAATGTGGTACCACACTGAAACAGTCGATTAAACCTGGTCTTGATCAATATTTTACAGGATAACGCATGCTTGGTCTAGGTCTGTGTTAGGTCTGGGATATGCCCACATCGGTCTCATACTTTCGCATTATTCACATACTTCTCGGACAGATCCTCGGTTTTTTCTAGTTTGGATCACATAGTAATGTGGTACCACACAGAAATAGTCAATTAAACCTGGACTCGATCAATGTTTTAGTGGATAACGCATGTTAGGTCTGGGTTAGGTCTGTGATTCGCCCTCATAAGTCACATACTTTCGCATTCTACACATACTTCTTGAACAGATCCTGGGTTTTTTCTGGTTTGGATCACATAGTAATGTGGTACCACACTGAAACAGTCAATTAAACCTGGTCTCGATCAATATTTTAGAGGATCACGCATGTTAGGTCTGGGTTAGGTCCGGGATTAGCCCTCATCAGACTCATACTTTCGTATTCTTCTCATACTTGCTGGCCAGATCTGGGCTTTTTCTGGTTTGGATCTCGTACTAATGTGGTACCACACTGAAAGAGTCGATTAAACCTGGTCTTGATAAATATTTTAGAGGATTGCGCATGTTAGGTCTGGGTTAGGTCTGGGATATGCCCTCAACAGTCTCATACTTTCGCATTCTTCACATACTTCTTGGACAGATCCTGGGCTTTTTCTGGTTTGGATCCCATACTAATGTGGTACCGCACTGAAACAGTCGATTAAACCTGGTCTTGATCAATATTTGACAGGATAACACATGTTTGGTCTAGGTATGTGTTAGGTCTGGGATATGCCCACATCAGTCTCATTCTTTCGCATTCTTCACATAATTCTTGAACAGATCCTAGGTTTTTTCTGGTTTGGATCACACAGTAATGTGGTGCCACACTGAAACAGTCAATTAGACCTGGTCTCGATCAATATTTTAGAGGATAACGCATGTTAGGTCTGGGATAGGTTGGGATTAGCCCTCATCAGACTCATACTTTCGCATTCTTCTCATTCTTGCTGGCCAGATCCTGGGCTTTTTCTGGATTGGATCACATAGTAATGTGGTACCACACAGAAACAGTCAATTAAACCTGGTCTCGATCAATATTTTAGAGGATAACGCATGTTAGGTCTGGGTTAGGTCTGTGATTTGGCCTCATAAGTCTCATACATTCGTATTCTACACATACTTCTTGAACAGATCCTGGATTTTTTCTGGTTTGGATCACATAGTAATGTGGTACCACACTGAAACAGTCAATTAAACCTGGTCTCGATCAATAGTTTAGAGGGTAACGCATGTTTGGTCTAGGTCTGTGTTAGGTCTGGGATATGCCCTCATCAGTTTCATACTTTCGCATTCTTCACATACTTCTTGGACAGATCCTGGGCTTTTTCTGGTTTGGATCCCATACTAATGTGGTACCACACTGAAACAGTCGATTAAACCTGGTCTTGATCAATATTTTACAGGATAACGCATGTTAGGTCTGGGTTAGGTCTGGGATATGCCATCATCAGTCTCATTCTTTCGCATTCTTCGCATACTTGCTGACCAGATCCTGGGCTTTTTCTGGTTTGGTTCTCGTACTAATGTGGTACCACACTGAAACTGTCGATTAAACCTGGTCTTGATAAATATTTTAGAGGATAACGCATGTTTGGTCTAGGTCTGTGTTAGGTCTAGGATATGCCCACATCAGTCTCATACTTTCACATTCTTCGCATACTTCTTGGACAGATCCTGGGTTTTTTCTGGTTTGGATCACATAGTAATGTGGTACCACACTGAAAGAGTCGATTAAACCTGGTCTTTGATCAATACATTAGAGGATAACGCATGTTTGGTCTAGGTCTGGGTTAGGTCTGGGATATGCCCTCAACAGTCTCATACTTTCGCATTCTTCACATACTTCTTGGACAGATCCTGGGCTTTTTCTGGTTTGGATCCCATACTAATGTGGTAGCGCACTGAAACAGTCGATTAAACCTGGTCTTGATCAATATTTGACAGGGTAACGCATGTTTGGTCTAGGTCTGTGTTAGGTCTGGGATATGCCCACATCTGTCTCATACTTTCGCATTCTTCACATACTTCTTGAACAGGTCCTGGGTTTTTTCTGGTTTGGATCTCGTACTAATGTGGTACCACACTGAAACAGTCGATTAAACCTGGTCTTGATAAATATTTTAGAGGATAACGCATGTTAGGTCTGGGTTAGGTCTGGGATATGCCATCATCAGTCTCATTCTTTCGCAGTCTTCACATAATTCTTGATCAGATCCTAGGTTTTTTCTGGTTTGGATCACACAGTAATGTGGTGCCACACTGAAACAGTCAATTAGACCTGGTCTCGATCAATATTTTAGGGGGTAACGCATGTTAGGTCTGGGTTAGGTCTGGGATTTGCCCTGATCAGTCTCATACTTTCGCATTCTACACATTCGTCTCGCACAGATCCTGGGTTTTTTCTGGTTTGGATCACATACTAATGTGGTACCACACTGAAACAGTCGATTAAACCGGGTTTTCATCAATATTTTAGAGGATAACGCATGTTGGGTCTAGGTCTGTGTTAGGTCTGGGAGTAGGTGAGTAAGGGGAGTTCTGGACTGGGGGCTCCGAGGGTGGTGCGGGGGTGGGGGGAGATGAGGGTGAGGGTGTGGGGGAGGGGGCCAGTGCGTCGTAATGGGGGAGGAGGTGCGGGGGAGGGGGAGATGTGGGGGAGGGGTGTGGGAGGGGGCCTGTGCGCCGGAGTGGGGGGGCTCGTGGTGGGTCCGTCGGGGGGGGGCAGTCGGAGTGGGGGGTCGGTAACTATTACCGACAGTCGACAATTGGTATCTATGGTCGATAAAGAGGAGGTGGGGAAAGAAATTTGGATCTCGTACTAATGTGGTACCTCACTGAAACAGTCAATGTAACCTGGTCTCGATCAATATTTTAGAGGATAACGCATGTTTGTTCTGGGTTAGGTCTGGGATTAGCCCTCATCAGACTCATACTTTCTTCATTCTTCTCATTCTTGTTGGCCAGATCCTGGGCTTTTTCTGGTTTGGATCTGGTACTAATGTGGTACCACGCTGAAACAGTCGATTAAACCTGGTTTTGATCAATATTTTAGAGGGTAACGCATGTTTGGTCTTGTTCTGTGTTAGGTCTGGGATATGCCCTCATCAGTCTCATACTTTCGCATTCTTCACATACTTCTTGGTCAGATCCTGGGCTTTTTCTGGTTTGGATCCCATACTAATGTGGTACCACACTGAAACAGTCGATTAAACCTGGTCTTGATCAATATTTTACAGGATAACGCATGCTTGGTCTAGGTCTGTGTTAGGTCTGGGATATGCCCACATCGGTCTCATACTTTCGCATTCTGCACATACTTCTTAAACAGATTCTGGGTTTTTTCTGGTTTTGATCACATAGTAATGTGGTACCACACAGAAATAGTCAATTAAACCTGGTCTCGATCAATGTTTTAGTGGATAACGCATGTTAGGTCTGGGTTAGGTCTGTGATTCGCCCTCATAAGTCACATACTTTCGCATTCTACACATACTTCTCGAACAAATCCTCGGTTTTTTCTAGTTTGGATCACATAGTAATGTGGTACCATACTGAAACAGTCAATTAAACCTGGTCTCGATCAATATTTTAGAGGATAACGCATGTTAGGTCTGGGTTAGGTCTGTGATTCGCCCTCATAGGTCTCATACTTTCTCATTATTCACATACTTCTCGGACAGATCCTCGGTTTTTTCTAGTTTGGATCACATAGTAATGTGGTACCACACAGAAATAGTCAATTAAACCTGGTCTCGATCAATGTTTTAGTGGATAACGCATGTTAGGTCTGGGTTAGGTCTATGATTCGCCCTCATAAGTCACATACTTTCGCATTCTACACATACTTCTTGAACAGATCCTGGGTTTTTTCTGGTTTGGATCACATAGTAATGTGGTACCACATTGAAATAGTCAATTACACCTGGTCTCGATCAATATTTTAGTGGATAACGCATGTTATGTCTGGGTTAGGTCTGTGATTCGCCCTCATAGGTCTCATACTTTCTCATTATTCACATACTTCTCGGACAGATCCTCGGTTTTTTCTAGTTTGGATCACATAGTAATGTGGTACCATACTGAAACAGTCAATTAAACCTGGTCTCGATCAATATTTTAGAGGATAACGCATGTTAGGTCTGGGTTTGGTCTGTGATTTGCCCTCATAAGTCTCATACTTTCATATTCTACACATACTTCTTGAACAGATCCTGGATTTTTTCTGGTTTGGATCACATAGTAATGTGGTACCATACTGAAACAGTCGATTAAACCTGGTCTCGAAGAATATTTTAGAGGATAACGCATGTTAGGTCTGGGTTAGGTCTGGGATTTGCCTTGATCAGTCTCATACTTTCGCATTCTACACATTCGTCTCGCACAGATCCTGGGTTTTTTCTGGTTTGGATCACATACTAATGTGGTACCACACTGAAACAGTCGATTAAACCGGGTTTTCATCAATATTTTAGAGGATAACGCATGTTGGGTCTAGGTCTGTGTTAGGTCTGGGAGTAGGTGAGTAAGGGGAGTTCTGGACTGGGGGCTCCGAGGGTGGTGCGGGGGAGGGGGAGATGAGGGTGAGGGTGTGGGGGAGGGGGCCGGTGCGTCGTAGTGGGGGAGGGGTTGCGGGGGAGGGGGAGATGTGGGGGAGGGGTGGGGGAGGGGGCCTGTGCGCCGGAGTGGGGGGGCTCGTTGTGGGTGCGTTGGGGGGGGGGGGGGGCAGTCGGAGTGGGGGGTCGGTAACTATTACCGACAGTCGATAATTGGTATCTACGGTCGATAAAGAGGAGGTGGGGAAAGAAATTAGACATCTTTTGTCTATTTCGAAATTTTATTTCAGAAAAATTAGATACTGTTTTTATTTTTAATTATTAATAGCAGCATATAAAATGTTATCCAGCGCATATGCTAACAGCTCGCAATCTACAGGCGAATTTTTATCGTAATATTCACGAAGGATTTTGTCTGCATCACGTTTACGCATAATACTATTGCGTCTTAAAATATTTGTAAATTCTTGGTATTTCTCACCAACATAGTGCGCATTTTGGCATAGCCACGAATATGCATGCTCAATGCACTGTTCCAGTTCGAATAAAAACAATAGAGTTGTCGGTTTCATTTACATGCAAGCATCATGCAATTTCACTTGTACAATGTTCATATCATGCATTGCAACAACCGTAAGCACCAAATCACAAATTGATAACGATGTTGGAGAAGGAGCTGATAGCACATGTTGTTTGATGTCCTCGCGTTTCTGAATAAACACCATCCATGTTGAGTAAGACAGCAACAATTTATTTCCTCGAGTATCACCAAGTATAATTTCCACGGCGGATACAGGTCCTGCACCGATTGCAATATCCAAATACTTGTATGCTGTGGATGTGAGGGCAAACCTCCTTCCCAGTATATGAGGCGTTGGATGCTGTGTTTTGCTACTGTTACATGTAGAAAAGTAAATAAAGAATAAAAGGTAAGTAATGACAATAAGTAATAACAATAAGAAAAAATGGATAAGAAAAAAATTGTGGTAATAATACTTACTCGTTACTTGTGCATGCTGTATCGTAAGGAATGCAATAATTCATTTTTTCAGAAAAAATTTGAACGTAGAATTCAATAGATAATGTTTCACGACGATACTATCAAACGAGTGTGAATATTGTGCAGCACTTAAATGCAGGGAGGGGGCGACGGGTCCCCACCGTTCTCCTTGTTGGAGCGCGGTCGGGGATTCGTCGCCGTGGACTGGGGGGGAGTCGCTGTGGTGGGGTGCTACATTTCGCCCCGTAGCGGTCACGCTGCGTTCGAGCTGTACTTGGCCGAGGTCGCGGCATGCGTGCAGCGCTACGCGGCCCGGCCGGTGCTGGTCGTGGGGGATTTTAATGCCAAGTCGGTGGCTTGGGGATCCCCCAGGACCTCCGTTCGCGGCGGGATCCTGGGCGATTGGGCGGCGGGGCTCGACCTCCGGGTATTGAACCGGGGGTCGGAACACACATGCGTGCGGCGATATGGGGGGTCCATCGTGGATGTTGGATTCGCGACCCCCGACGCCGTGCGCATGGTGTCGGGTTGGCACGTGGTCGCGGGGGCAGAGACACTCTCCGATCACCGGTACATCCGGATGGAGGTCTTTGCCGCCGCGAGTGCATCCCCACACGGCCGCCTGCGTGGCACCCCACCACGCCGCTGGGCGCTTCGGCGCCTGGATAAGGACGCCCTGATGGCAGCTGCCCTCGCTGCAACTTGGCCGCAGGGAGCGGCCGAGTTGCCGAGCATAGAGGAGGAGGTCGCCCGGCTCGGAGCATTGGTCGCGGGTATTTGCGACGCGGGGATGCCTCGGGTCGGGCGGGCTTCTCCTCGCCGGGCGGTGTACTGGTGGTCGGACGCGATCGCGGAGTTGCGAGTCGCGACTGTCCGCGCCCGACGCCAGTACACACGCGCGCGCCGTCGTCAACGTACAGGCGACGGCGTGGCGCGAGCGAGGGCAGCTGATGACCTGTATGGAGCATACCGCGTGGCGCGGGTTGCTCTGCAGGTCGCCATCAAACGGGCCAAGACCCGGGCATGGAAGGAGCTCCTCCAGACCCTTGATGACGATCCATGGGGGCGCCCACATAAGGTGGTGCTGAATAAGCTCCGCCCGTGGGCGCCCCCCGTCACCGAGGGTCTTGACCCCCGGCTGCTGGAAGACGTGGTCAATACACTCTTCCCAATTGGGGAGAGGGGACCGCGTCCTCCGGCGGCGGCGGCTGTCCCAGTGGAGTGGACGGCCGAGCTGGGGGTCACGCAGGAGGAGCTGGCTGCGGCCATCAGACGGCTCGGGGTTCGTAACACGGCCCCGGGTCCGGATGGTGTGCCCGGCCGGGTTTGGGTCTTGACCCAGGGCGTCCTTGGGGCCGACCTCAGGCGGTTGTTCGACCGCTGCCTGAGGGACGGGCGATTCCCCCCCAGTTGGAAGGTGGCGAGGATGGTCCTCCTCCGGAAGGAGGGTCGGCCCGCGGAGTCTCCCTCCGCATACCGGCCCATTTGTCTCCTCGACGAGGTGGGCAAGCTCTTCGAGCGTGTGATTGCTGCCCGCCTCGTCGAGCACCTGTCGCGGGGTGATCCCGGTCTGGCCGACTGCCAGTTCGGTTTCCGGGGGGGCCGATCGACTATCGACGCGATAGGTCGTGTGAGGGCCCTCTCGGAGGCGGCCGTCTCCCGGGGAGGGGTGGCATTGGCAATATCCTTGGATATTGCCAATGCCTTTAACACCCTCCCCTGGGAAGAGATAAGGAGGGGGCTCGAATATCATCGAGTCCCCCCTTGTCTCAGGGCGGTCGTCGGGGATTATCTCCGCGGCAGGTGGATCGAGTATCCGGGCCGGGATGGTGATATGCGGAGGGAGGTGTACTGCGGTATTCCGCAGGGGTCGGTCCTCGGGCCACTCCTGTGGAACATCGCGTACGACTCGGTGTTGCGGGCCGGCCTCCCCGACGGCGTCAGCACGGTGTGTTATGCGGATGACACACTGGTGCTGGCCGTCGGGGCGCACTGGGGGAGGGCCATGCGTCGCGCGGAGGAGGGGTCGCAACGCGTCGTCGACCAGATCAGGGGGATGGGGATGACGGTGGCGGTCCATAAGACCGAGGTGATTGCGTTTCATTCACCTCGACAGGATCCCCCACCCCCTCTGATTCGGGTGGGTGGGGCTGACATCGAGGTGAAGCCCCAGATCAGGTATCTGGGGCTGATCCTCGATAGCCACTGGCGTTTCGAGAAGCATTTCCGCTGCCTGGTCCCCCGGTTGGAAAGGATGGTTGCGGCTCTGGGCCGGATCCTGCCCAACTTGGGGGGCCCGGCGGGCCGAGTTCGTCGCCTCTATGTGGCAATGGTCCAGTCGGTGGCCCTATACGGGGCCCCCGTCTGGGCGGACGACCTGGCTGCCTCCCGGCGCAGCATGACTATGCTGCGTCGGGTGCAGAGGCGCATGGCGCTCAGGGTCGTCCGCGGGTATCGGACCATGTCACATGAGGCGGCGACGGTTCTAGCGGGGATGCCGCCCATGGACCTGCTCGCGCGGTCGCACGCGGTGATGTACCGGCACCGCGTCGACCGTCGCGCGGGGGTGGGGGCGGTCCCGGGCGGGCAGGAACCTGCTTGGGGCGATTTGAAGCGCCAGGCCCGGCAGTCCGTGTTGCTCGCGTGGCAGGACCGGCTGGCTCTGCCAACCGCGGGGCACCGGACTGTCGGGGCTGTTCGGCCACTCCTGAAGGAGTGGCTGGACAGAGGCCATGGCAGCCTCACCTACCGGCTGGCACAGGTATTTTCCGGGCATGGCAGCTTCGGAAGATACCTGTGCCGGATAGGGAAGGAGCCGACGGCGCGTTGCTGCCACTGCGACGCTGAGCAGGACACGGCGGATCATACCCTGGAGGTATGCCCCGCGTGGGAGGGGGAGCGCCGTGTCCTGGTCGGCGTCGTCGGGCGGGATGTCTCGCTGCCGGGCGTGGTGCGCGCCATGCTCGGCAGCGAGGAGAAGTGGAGGGCCGTGACCTCCTTCTGCGAGAACGTAATGTTGCAGAAGGAGGCCGCGGGGAGGGAGCGCGAGCTTCAGCGGCGCGCTGAAGCTCGCGCTCGTGCGGTGGCCCGAGGTCGTCGCCCGGTCGCGAGGCGTCGCGGGCGGCCGCCTCGGCGTGGCGGATGACCTAGGCTGGGAGGGGGGTCCTGAGGGGACCCTCCTCCCGCCAGGCGGCGCCGGGTCGGACCGGTTGGGGGTAGGAGTGCCTCCCCCTACCGGTCCGACGCATGGGGAGGCACCCTCGGCGGTCTGGTGCGGCCATGAACGCCCGGCCGCCGAGGGGTGGAAACGGGGTCGCGGGCGGTTGCGAGTTGGGGCTCGCAGCCGCCACTAAACGCGGCCCCGGGACGGATAGCGGCGGGATGGAGTGGCCCCGTCCCGCCGCTATGAGGCAGTGTGTCTACTGGGGGGACCGATTGTCCCCCCGGGGGATGGGCGCGAAAGCGCGGGCACGGGGAGGATACCGGAAGAATGCTTCGAGCGATTCCCGGTATCCTCCCAAAGCGTGCCGAAGGGTCACCGTGGGGTTTTTAGTGGGTAGGTCCCGCGCCTGTCGTTGTACGGGCGCGGGGAATCCCACACACCCCTCCCACCTCTCCCCAAGGAGGTGGGAGGGAGTCTTTCGAAGATTTTCCCCACGACAAAAAAAAAAAAAAAAAAAAGCACTTAAATGCAACGTTGCATCATATGTATCAGGGAAGCGGGTGGCGCGTAGTGGGGGGACGAATTTCAGGGAAGCGGGTGGCGCGTAGTGGGGGAAGGAATTTTTTATATCACATGTTCTTCTTCTGCGAAAAGTGCAACTTTTGCAAAAATGTCTTTTAGATTGCCTTGAACACGTCTAAACATGCAACTTCTGCAAAGCGTATAACATTACATTCGCAGGATGATGCAAACAAATAATATTCTTCGCGACATACATCATTTGTGGGGAAGGAGGAATTTTTTATATCACGTGTTCTTCTTCTGTGAAAAGTGCAACTTTTTGTAAAAAATTTTTTAGATTACCTTGAACATGTCTAAACATGAAACTTCTGCAAAGCGTATAACATTACACACGAATTGTGCGAGCTATTGGGGTCCTAATCATTTTACGTACACGCTATTCATATTCTTATTTTATGTCGCATGTTCTTCTTTTGCGAAGAGCGCAACGTTTTTTTTTTTTTTGCAAGACGTTTTAGATTACACTGAACACGTGCAAAAACGCAACTTCTGCAAACGTATACATTGCATTCACAGGCAAAGAATTCTGTAACATATATATATGGAGACCCTTACCATGGGAAAGAAATTAGATACCATGTTTTGATGATTTAAAAATATGATATATTTATTAAAGCAATGAATAATTATGTTACAAAACATTACTTTTGTGGATCCACGAATTGTGCGAGTTATTGAGCCCCAACCATTTTACGTACACGTTGTTCCCCTTCTTATGCAATACTTTTTCAACTAGATACACGTCGGAATTTGCAACGCGTTGCAACTCGTGTTCGATCCATGAATTGTGCGAGTTATTGAACCCCAACCATATTTACGTACACGTTGTTCCCCCTTCTTACTATTTTATGTTACATGTTCTTCTGCGAAAAGTGCAACTTTTTTGCAAGGTATTTTAGATTACACTGAACATGTGCAAAAAACGTATACAATACATTTGTGGATGAACACGCGCAAAAAACACAACCTCTGCAAAACCTATAACAGCGCATTCGCGGACACAGATTTCTGTAATATATCGCGAGCATCACCGAAAGCATCATCGGGAACAGTGATTTTTTGTAATATATCGTATGCATCACTATACACATTAACACAAAAGACGACAGTATGGATCATCAAGAGCAGGAGCTGTACGAGCAAGCCGCTCAATTAAGGTCGATGGAAGAATACAATTTATGGGAACATCGATTTGGCGATTATCTCGATTCGTTGGAGGAACGAAGCCGAATCAAGAGACTGCGACTCTCAATCGGTGAAAAACAATCACTGATTGCTCGTATCGCTAGATTAGAAAGTCTAAAAGATTCGACACGCAATCGATTTGTACATGCGGGTGCTGGACATAGTGCAAGACTCAGATGGCATGAAATTGATACGGCTTTCGTTAACCGTATATTGACCGGTGCAGTGATAAATTCTAACCACATAGAACCTCGCAATTTTCTCGAAGATGCGAGGGATATTGTAGTCGATCATGTGCGAAACATTCTGCTGAAACATGATAGTGTAAAAATAAATACTATACTTAATGGTGAATTTGTTGTTGGTAACAAATGTGCAAACAAAAGTGTTAACACGAAAAATTGTGAACTTTTTCGCTTGTCTGACCTACGCGAATGGTATGATTTACGTGTCATCGAACCCATTCTAGCATCCTTAGACGAATTTCAGGAACGTGATAGTGGGTGGGCGCTGTCGCGGATACTGAATTTAATTGTTAATGTAAATAAATATATGCCAATGCATGCAGGATGTGCCATACAATTACCGCGAGAGGTACGACTAAAGAAAGCAGTAATCAATGTATGCTCGACGGACAATGCATGTTTTGCGTGGTCGGTGGTGGCCGCTCTGTATCCAGCCGAAAGTCACGTATCTCTCGCATCGTCATATCCTCATTATACAACAGTGTTGAATATCCAGGATATTGAATTTCCAATGACATTGAACCAAATTAAAAAGTTTGAACATATCAACAACATCTCCATCAATGTCTATACCATTGAGAATAAGAAGGTGTTACCAATACGAGTCACTGATAAGAAGATGGAAAGACATGTCAATTTGTTGTATTTAGAAGGAGCAAACGACGTGGGACATTTCACATGGATTAAGAACTTATCTCGCCTCGTATGCACACAATTGAGTAAACATAATGGCAGGAAATACTTTTGTGATAGGTATGTATATAATAAATCTTTTAAATATTTTATGCTAGATAAAAATTATGCCTCTTATTGCAGATGCTTACACTACTTTAGTTCGAATGAGAAGCTGGAAGCTCACACCATGGATTGTGAGAAGATGAATGTTTGCGCAATCATATTACCGAATGATGATGGCAGTAAGTGACTCAGTATCTGCAACTACAACAGGAAAGAACGTGTTCCGTTTATAGTATATGCCGATCTGAAATGCATCCTGGAGAAATCGGATACTGATCGAGAAGCGTCAAGATACACGTACCAGCATCATCGAGTATTTAGCGTGGGATATTATGTGCGGTGCTCGTACGACGACTCGTTATCTACGTTTCAATGTCGTCGCGATCCTGATTGCGTATCATGGTTTGTGGGACAACTTCAAGATTTGTCACATCGTGTAAAGTCCATCTTATCGACCAATGTACCCATGGAAAATTTATCAGCTGAACAATTACGAAATTTTAATATGGCAACATACTGCCATATATGCGAAACACCGTTTACGCGAGATGATATGCGAGTACGCGATCATTGCCACTTAACCGGTCGGTACAGAGGTCCTGCACATTCAAATCACAATCTAAATTATAAAGACGCATTTGTCATCCCTATAGTCTTTCACAATTTATCCGGTTATGATTCACATTTTATTATCAAGGAGATAGCCACAGCATTTGAGGGTGATGTCACTGTATTGCCGATAACAAAAGAGAAGTACATTTCATTTACAAAATACGTTGAAAACGCGAATGAAGAATCAAACTCGCGCAAGCGCATAAAATTGCAATTCATCGATTCATTTAAATTTTTAAATACAAGTCTCGAGAAATTGGTATTTTTTCTTAGTAAAGATAAACTTGAAATTACACGGTCCGAGTTTCAAAAATTATCTGCGGAAGATTTTGATTTATTGACGCGAAAAGGGGTGTTTCCATACGAGTACATTGACTGTATTGAAAAGTTGGACCAATCATGTTTACCATCACGCAATTCATTTTACAGTTCCTTAACTGGCGATACAGTATCCGGAAACGACTACGCACACGCTGTCAACGTGTGGAAGCGGTTCTCCATTGAAACGCTCGGCGAGTATAGCGATTTGTATCTGAAGACGGATGTCTTGCTGTTAGCTGATATTTTTGAAAATTTTCGCAATAGTTGCATCGCAAGTTATGGACTCGACCCCGCGCACTATTATACTTTGCCTGGTTTTACGTGGGATGCCATGCTGAAGCATACACGTATCAATTTCGAACTTCTTACCGATATCGACATGGTCCTATTTATCGAACGTGGTATACGTGGTGGTTTGAGTCAATGTTCCAACAGACGCGCACGAGCCAACAACAAATGCACGCAATCGCACGATCCATCGCAACCGTCGTCATATTTAATGTATTTCGATGTAAATAATTTGTACGGCTGGGCAATGTGTCAACCATTACCATATGCCAATTTTCAGTGGGTCAACAACAAAGATGTAGATGTAATGACCGTAGCGTTAGACTCATCGACGGGTTATATTTTGGAAGTCGATCTAGAGTATCCGCAACATCTGCATGATTCGCACACTGACCTACCGTTCTGCCCAACACATGATAAACCACCTGGCAAGCGCCAGGAGAAGCTCCTCGCAACTCTATACGATAAGAAGCGTTACGTAATACACTATCGCAATCTGCAGCAATGTATTCGTCACGGCCTTCGCGTAACTGAAGTTCACCGCGTATTACAGTTTTCCCAATCCCCATGGCTTCGCGATTACATCGAACTAAATACAAAGTTCAGAACTCTTGCTACAAACGATTTTGAGAAAAATTTATATAAGTTAATGAATAATGCAGTGTTTGGTAAAACCATGGAGAATGTGCGCAATCATGTAGATGTAAAATTAGTAACGAAATGGGGAGGGAGATACGGTGCAGAGGCACTAATCGCTAAACCAAATTTCCACAGTCGCAGCATATTTTCGGAAAACCTAGTTGCGATCGAACTGCATAAATTGTTCGTAAAATTTAACTAACCAATCTATGTGGGCATGTGTATACTAGATATATCTAAGATTTGTTTGTATGAATTCCATTACGATTACATGTTACCCACACATAGGAATAAATGTAAAATTATGTACACCGATACAGACAGTCTAATCTACCACATCGAGTGTGACGATATTTATGAACTTATGATACGCGATATTACCCGCTTTGACACGAGCGATTATCCCACAGACAATCGATATGGTATTCCGCTTGCTAATAAGAAGGTACCAGGTTTAATGAAAGATGAAAATAATGGTGCGATTATGACGGAATTTGTTGGATTGAGAGCGAAAATGTATGCCATACAAGTCGATGGTAAGAAAGATACGAAAAAGGTGAAAGGTGTCAAGAGTAATGTTGTAGCGCGAACTATAACATTTGATGATTATGTGCAATGTTTGATGGGTGAGGTTGAAAAGATTTGTCACCAATCGTGTATAAGATCCACGTTGCATGAAGTGTACACGGTATCAGAAATAAAAATTGCTTTGAGTCCATACGATGACAAACGATATATTGTACCATATTCAACCAAGACGCTGCCGTGGGGGCATTATAAAATACCGCTTTAGACATACCAATTATATTTCTTATTCATTTTTTCAATATATATATTTTTTATGTAATTTTTATATTTCTTATTCATTTTTCAATATATATATTTTTATTTATATTTTTTATGTAATTTTTATATTTCTTATTCATTTTTCAATACATATATTTTTTATTTATATTTTCATGTAATTTTTATATTTTTTTATTCATTTCATTATATATATTTTTATGTATGTAATTATAGTATGTAATAAAACAATTTATATATACATGGTATCTCTACACATCTCCCTCACCCCAATTTGTTATTAATTTTACATTAGGAAAAGTAAAAAAAAAAAAAAAAAAAAAAAAAAAAAAATTATTATTTCTGATATTTCAACCACTCGCTGTATAATTTAAATACATTTTTGTAAAACACAAGTCTTTTCATGGTTGTTGGATTACAATGTATTAGCACGATCGAGATTTTTCAAACACTTGATATCTTCATAATCGACATCAATGGTTTTAGATTTATTCTAAAGTTCATAATTTTATAAAAAGATACATTTATATTCAATATTTCAACCATCACTAATAAGTACATGTTTTTCAGAAGCTTGCAAAAACATTAAAAGATTTTTAGACATATTCTGAAAGTTCATAATTTTATAAAAATTGCTAGGAAGGAGGAGGATGAGGAAATTAGATGTATTTTTTAAATGACATAAATTGATTCAAAAAGATACATTTATTTCCAATATTTTAACCACCAATTGCATAATTTAAATACATTTTACAAATCAAAAAAGGTACATTTATTTTTTATATTTTAACCACCAATTGTATAATTTAAATACATTTTGCATAGCGCATGTCTTTTTATGGTTACCACATCGCCATGTGTTTGCACAATCAAGATTTTTTAAACATTCAATATCACCATAATCAGCATCGATGTTCTCTGCATTAATATGTTCAGCCACCAAGTTTGTTAACCAATCACGTTTTTGAAGTCCTTTAACATAGACGATTGGGTTTGACTCATCAATTATTGCCGATGTAATAAGCATTTTGCTCATGTTGTATGGTATAAAACTGTCGTCCCACGACAGTCCGTGGTGATTCTTCGTCACCCAAGTAGCTCGTGATTTATCGGGCGCTGATAATAAACACCATGGATATGGACTTTGGAAGATATAATGCGCTAGAGTGCTTCCCTTTTTCAACACCGCCACTTCCTTTACAACAAACTCTGTGTCGCTAACGAACCCCTGCATGTCGACGAATGTTGGTACCATTATGAAAATATCTTTGAAACTATGCTGCAATGCGGCGTGTCCGCCTGTTATATATATTACAAACATTGCTGATGTTACAGTTTATGTAATCTTGCGCACAACGTTGGACAGGGGACAGTATTCGACAACACGATCATGTAAAATAAGACAATAGGCGGTAGTATTTGCTGGCACGTTTTCTTTACAATCAAATTCTATTCGCACATCTATGGTAGCGCTCTTGATTGATTCGTTCTGTCTCGAACAATCGATGACTACAAACGGTCCATATAACGAAAAGTTCTCCCTGTTGCAAAGCGTTTCGTAACAGTCGTATCCATAATAAGCTTTACGAAAACGTGCATACATATCAAAAAGAATAGCATATCTGTTTTTATCAAAATCAAGATTCAAGTCATCATATGGATAAAAGTCAGAGTTTAGATACAGTTTCACATTGGTCAAGTTACATTCATCGAAATTGCTTGCATCTTTAGACATGTTGTTCTTCCGACCAGTCTGCAGCGCAAAAATGACGTATCGTGGCTTCTCCAGCTGAGTTGCAGTTTTAACAGCCCACGAATGTTTTGTTGTACTTTGCAATAATGGGTACTCATACAGGTCCCACGAACGAAAACTCATGCTTAGGTATTGTCCGCTTTCCAAAATCCGCAACATCGATAGTTTATTCGTATCATTCAGTATAATGCGAGGCATTCGCCACTGTATCTTTAGTAATTCAATCTCCGGCTCCAGCGCGGAATTTGCAATGATGCAGTTGTTATCATTGCGAGCGCGTATAAGAATGAGTTTATGTCGAGCATTGACTACTATACGCCTGTAATCTTCGCAAAACCCCAACAGCATATTGAGCGGTACACAAAAGTTAAAGTAACCTGTCGGTATGTTTGATTGTGCGGCCCATCCAGCATTCCGTAAAATTAACGATTTGTCATATGTTGAGGACACAAATGTTTTGATGGTACTTGTTATCCCAACGTTTCTGTTACGATCGATCTCCACACCATTGAGTTCATATCGAATTTCATCAAACATAAACGCAACACAATTATTTCCGAGGAATGCATCCAACTCATTGTTTGGCTTCTTTACTATGAATCTTCCTTCAACGTATAGAAAGCTCTCACATGGTAGCGTGTATAAATCCTGCTGTTGTATAGGTATTCGTATCTCATCGTTGTGCCCAAACGTTGTGTTGGCGTATGGGTTGTATGTGTGAGTCTCAATCTTGACAATGCGATCATCAAAGATCGGTTCGCTTCCAATGTTTAAGATATTAGTCATTTCGTACAACAAAACCCAACGATTTCAGAAATTCAACATTCGATGCAGTAAGTTTTGTGGGTGATCGAATTGTCCTCTCGCCTGATGGTTTTAGACAGTCAATATTCGATACAGTGTGGTGTGCAAGCGATTGAATTGTCTTCTCTTTATTTTCATGCGTCGTCTGTTTCACTTGCTCCCCTTCGTTCAGCACAAGCATCTCCTACTACAGTCGCTGTCTCCGCACATGCAATCGAACGGTGATCTGTTCCCCTCGAAAATCGAGCAATTGATCGTCTTGATTCACAACACGAATCGTCAAATCCGAAATGCTTCGTGCAGTAATCGGAAGGTAAATGATCTGTGTTGGTCTTTCCGATATCTTATATCCTGGTGGAACGGTAGGCGAAAACTCATGTATCGTGTGCGCACACTTGTTATTGCTGTAAGCGCCAACTGTCACGTTGCATTCAATGCGAATGATATTTACATTCATTATATTGATTGATGTATCTGATTCGTGCCATTTTCGTGGTTGTAGCACCCGATTCGTTGAAAACCCCAGTAACGAGCCAATAGTATTGGGTTTGGTAAAATTTATGCTATAATTACACCTAATTTCGCTCTTCATCGTATTGTTGTTAGCTCTAAGCATCAATGGCGGGTTCCCTTCATTATCCCATGAAAGCGATCGTTGCAAATACATGTGAATGTCGTCCAGCTCATAAGATCCCTCGGGAATAATGATTTCCTTATCATTATTATCATAGTAAAATTTATTATTTGACAAATTTACATTCGGTATTGTGTAATATGTTTCAAAGTCCATAAGACCGAGTTCGTAATCACCATTGCTCAAATCGATGGCTGGAAAATAGCTTACTGCGAGAATACTACTTTGACCGGTGAGCGTTAGCGTCAGCGACATGTTCCAACGGATACTGGAGTTAAAGCGTACAATGATTATCCTTAAATTGATTGTCAACTGTCAGCAGAAACTGCAAACACAGCTGTCCACAATTGCTTTGATTATAGCGCTGATAAGGCATGTGATTATACTCAATTACACTATTCTTCAAATATTGTATCAGTTCCCTCGGTGGTTGAAGATTGCCAAAACTATCAAAATATATGGCGCATGTTCTCCGTTTTGCGTATGCCACCCAATGAGTACCTGGTCCCTCAACAGTATCCAAATTTACGATCCCGCTCTCATTCCTGCGTACCCCATCTGTTGGTAAAGTATTGCGCATAAAAATACCTCTGAAATATGGAATACGCATACGTTTTGCCAGTTGCTGCAGTTGTATGTTTGTGGTTACGCCTTCAGGCATTTTAATTTTGACTTTTTTTTTTCCTCTTTGAGACTCCTCGCCCGCGTTTGTATGGCGCGAGATAAAGTCCGCGACCTTCCATGGCGAGATTATGACGTTTCATTTCTTCTAGCTGGCGATGCATTGCCTTCTTATCGTTCACAGCCTTTGCGACTCCTGCCGCCCCTCCAACCAATGAGCCAAGAACCCCCAATAATGGTAAAATCGGTAGGATACCGCCACGTTTCGCCGTTGGAAGTATTCGCTTCTTCACAGCACTCTTTTTTTTCTTTTTCAAACCCATGCCGAATTTTGTTTTGGCCTTCATAGCCGCCCAAACGGTTGTAGCAGCAGCCTTTTCCCCGAGACTGGAATCTCTCGCAGTAATGCGTTCTCGTGCTTTTGCTGCTAGGATGTTGTCAGCTGCGTGTCGTTTTACGAGATCGTTATTTTGTGAATACGCTATATCATGCTCGCGACATGCAGCATCCAGCGGATTGATACCTTGATCGCCTCGCGCCAAACGTTTCTCTAAATGTGTTCCGGGGCCACAAAACTGATAACCTGGAATATGTAATTCAATCGGAAGTGTGTTTATAACGCGATTTAATAGGCCTTTCCCAATTTTTGCTGACATTCGTCACAGTTGTTTATCGATGGTGGTGGTAGACAGTCAATGTGTGTTCTGCTGACTCGACAGGTTATATTTGAATACTGATTGTTTCAGCTCTATGCATCGCTATAAATAGACCAGCACTCTTTCGAAAGTATCTTCATTTGTATAATGCTGATAAAACATGCAGTTTATACGCCAATCACCTATGATCAAAGTGACTAATCTAGACAAAAAGATACAGTCTGAGAAAGAGTTACGCAAACATGGAAATATGCTGCCAGCCTCTATACGTGGTATCATCTGCGGTCCATCGAATTGTGGCAAAACGAACGTGTTGATTAGTTTGTTAGAAAGTCCGCACGGTGTTCGTTTCGAAAACGTATACGTGTACTCGAAATCGTTGCACCAACCGAAATATCGATGTCTAGAAAATATATTCTCATCGATAGACGAAATTGGTTATTTTACATTTTCGAATAACAGCGATGTCGTTCCGCCGAGCGATGCACTTCCGAATTCCATTTTTATCTTTGATGATGTGGCATGTGATAAGCAAAACGTGGTAAGAGAATACTTTGCAATGGTTAGGCACTCGGACGTTGACTGTTTCTATCTTTGTCAGACATATGCAAAGATACCGAAGCATCTGATACGCGACAACGCGAACCTGCTGATCATGTTCAAACAAGATGGTACAAATCTAAAACATGTATACAACGATCATGTTAACACTGACATGTCATTTGAGAATTTCTGCAAATTGTGTACCGCTTGTTGGCAAGAAAAATATGGATTTGTAGTGATTGATAAAGACAGCGCATTATGGAATGGTCGCTATACAAAGGGATTTAATGACTTTGCAATATCATAACATGTTCAGTTATTTCCGATACGTTGACAAAGCAGTGTTTCAACATGAGCAACAATATTGAAGATTGTGAGAGGATAACGAAACAGATTGCGAGAACGAGTGATTTGATTCGCAAAAAGTATCGTGAATTGAAAACTGGTAAAATTGAGGAAGAGATTGCGCTGGAAAAACACTTTAAGCCTGTTACTGAACCGTTGAAAGCAATTGTTGATAACGCGACAAAAAATTATGATCTATACAATAATACAGATATCGGAAGCGAACCATTAGCCACTCCGAATATCAAAGAATTGGATAAAACACAATCAAATTACTGGCTAAATCTTTCGAAACCACTAAAAATAAAAAAACCAAGATTAAGCAGTTTACTCGATATGAATCCCATGATTTCTACACCGGCCTCTACATCGATTAAGACGATGCCAATAATAAAAAGCTCAGCAAGTCTACCCGATACGAATCTGATGGCCTCTACACCGATTAAGATAGTACCAACAATAAAAACCTCAGCAAGATTAAGCAGTTTACCTGGTATGAATACGATGACCTCTATACCGATTAAAACAACACCAGCAACAAAAAGCTTAGGAAACGAAGATACTTTTGAAAGTCCAAAAAGCTTAGCAAACGAAGATGTTTTTGAAAGCCCAAAAAGCAGTTTCTCAACATCTGTTCGAAGTCGGTTGCAAACGCCGGAAGGTGAAAAAACGTTGCGGAATCACCTAGGTCCGCTGAGTCAAAAATACATCGCGCCTGTATTACGTGGAGACATAGAGGTTGGTATGGATCATGTGTATGGTGTATATCTCGGTAATGATGGACCGATGCTCGGTAATAAACATGTTGATGTGGACAATGCTGATAACATAATTATCGATGGCATACGATATTCTGGTACACCCGGTCTTTATGAATTGATATTTAAGAAAATTCCAGATAACGACATTTATACTGAGGCCGATGAATGCAAATATAGGGACATACTACTGACAACGAGTGCACATAAGTACAAGCATGATTCGTATGGTAAAACATTAGGCAACAAAGGATACAAGTATAACTATGTAATCAAACCTTTATTGAAAGATAGAAAAGTTGGAAAGGGTGTACCAAGCTCGATGAGATTAACCAGCAACAAGATTGAATACGTTCATTGGAATGATCCTAACGAACTCGTAGATCGGCTTCGATTGCTCGAGGCTTCGCGTCAAGCTGGTCACAATGCTCACGATAATGAGATGTTATCGATTATCGAGGAACTTCGCGAGGCAGAGCTCATTATAAATTAAGCTGCACTTTGACGATAGAATCAATCATTATCAAAATGCCAATCAACAAGTTTGGGTCATCGTTTGGAACAATGGAATCATACTATCGCTGGAATGGAGTAGTGAGAAATTATGTGCACAACAACGCTCTATGTATTGTCGGTGCCGATTATGATACAAAGGCGCGCAAGATTCGTCGAGTAGCACCACCTGTAGAGGATGGTGACGCTATCAACAAACTATACTTGCAAGAAAACATGACATTTATAAAAAATCGGCAAGATGAATTCGACAAGAAGATGATCATGTTTCAAGATTACGTTCAGAATTTGAAAGATCAACTGAATCACTTGGAGAGGGATATTATCGAATTCCGAAATAAAATGCATCAATAGCTGGATGTTGGGACGTTGGAACGTTGGGACGTTGGAACGTTGGGGTGTTGGAACGTTGGGGTGTTGGAACGTTGGGACGTTGGAACGTTGGGACGTTGGAACGTTGGGACGTTGGGACGTTGGGACGTTGGGATGTTGGGGACGTTGGGGTGTTGAGACTTTGAACATTGATTGATAAGACGTGTGCGTTAGGTCTTCGCGTTAGTGGCGAGTCATACATGACCGAGAAGAAAACCTCCAGTATCGAGAAACGATGTCTTGTGGAAGAATTGCATGCTCCAGCGAGAAGACATTTTCCTCGAAGACGCGTCATAGTACATGGATACGACGACCTATGGCAAGCGGACGTGGTCGAGATGCGACCTTACACGCGATATAACAGAGGCTTCCATTACATACTCACTGTTATCGATGTGCTGAGTAAGCATGCGTGGGCTATACCCCTCAAAACCAAGAATGGAAATGAAGTTTCTACAGCGATCGGGAAGATAATCCGAGACAGTGGGAGGTACCCAAAAAATTAGCAGACCGACAAAGGAAAGGAATTTTACAACGCAAATATGCAAAAACTTTTGTCAAAATACACAATAAATCATTATTCAACGTATTCGGTGATGAAGGCGTCTGTCGTCGAGCGGTTCAATCGTACACTCAAAAACGATATGTGGAAACTGTTCACACTTAATGGAAATTATAAATGGATTGATTCGCTGCAGCATCTCATATCAAATTACAACGCGCGAAAGCATCGAACTATCGCTATGCGACCAATTGATGTTACACCAACAAACGCTGCTAAGCTCTTAACAATGGCGTATAATCATATAAAAATTACCGCTCCTGCACGATTCAAAGTGGGAGATGCAGTACGCGTGAGCAAATTCAAGACAATTTTTGAAAAAAGTTACACACCGAATTGGAGCACTGAAATATTTACAATCGCCGAGGTACAGAAAACTAATCCTGCAACGTATCTACTGAAAGATATTTATGAAAAACCAATTGCTGGAGGATTCTACGAACACGAGTTGCAACGCGTTGCAAATTCCGACGTGTATCTAGTTGAAAAAGTATTGCGTAAGAAGGGGAACAACGTGTACGTAAAATGGTTGGGGCTCAATAACTCGCACAATTCGTGGATCCACAAAAGTAATGTTTTGTAACATAATTATTCATTGCTTTAATAAATATATCATATTTTTAAATCATCAAAACATGGTATCTAATTTCTTTCCCATGGTAAGGGTCTCCATATATATATGTTACAGAATTCTTTGCCTGTGAATGCAATGTATACGTTTGCAGAAGTTGCGTTTTTGCACGTGTTCAGTGTAATCTAAAACGTCTTGCAAAAAAAAAAAAAAACGTTGCGCTCTTCGCAAAAGAAGAACATGCGACATAAAATAAGAATATGAATAGCGTGTACGTAAAATGATTAGGACCCCAATAGCTCGCACAATTCGTGTGTAATGTTATACGCTTTGCAGAAGTTTCATGTTTAGACATGTTCAAGGTAATCTAAAAAATTTTTTGCATGAAGTTGCACTTTTCACAGAAGAAGAACACGTGATATAAAAAATTCCTCCTTCCCCACAAATGATGTATGTCGCGAAGAATATTATTTGTTTGCATCATCCTGCGAATGTAATGTTATACGCTTTGCAGAAGTTGCATGTTTAGACGTGTTCAAGGCAATCTAAAAGACATTTTTGCAAAAGTTGCACTTTTCGCAGAAGAAGAACATGTGATATAAAAAATTCCTTCCCCCACTACGCGCCACCCGCTTCCCTGAAATTCGTCCCCCCACTACGCGCCACCCGCTTCCCTGATACATATGATGCAACGTTGCATTTAAGTGCTGCACAATATTCACACTCGTTTGATAGTATCGTCGTGAAACATTATCTATTGAATTCTACGTTCAAATTTTTTCTGAAAAAATGAATTATTGCATTCCTTACGATACAGCATGCACAAGTATCGAGTAAGTATTATTACCACAATTTTTTTCTTATCCATTTTTTCTTATTGTTATTACTTATTGTCATTACTTACCTTTTATTCTTTATTTACTTTTCTACATGTAACAGTAGCAAAACACAGCATCCAACGCCTCATATACTGGGAAGGAGGTTTGCCCTCACATCCACAGCATACAAGTATTTGGATATTGCAATCGGTGTAGGACCTGTATCCGCCGTGGAAATTATACTTGGTGATACTCGAGGAAATAAATTGTTGCTGTCTTACTCAACATGGATGGTGTTTATTCAGAAACGCGAGGACATCAAACAACATGTGCTATCAGCTCCTTCTCCAACATCGTTATCAATTTGTGATTTGGTGCTTACGGTTGTTGCAATGCATGATATGAACATTGTACAAGTGAAATTGCATGATGCTTGCATGTATATGAAACCGACAACTCTATTGTTTTTATTCGAACTGGAACAGTGCATTGAGCATGCATATTCGTGGCTATGCCAAAATGCGCACTATGTTGGTGAGAAATACCAAGAATTTACAAATATTTTAAGACGCAATAGTATTATGCGTAAACGTGATGCAGACAAAATCCTTCGTGAATATTACGATAAAAATTCGCCTGTAGATTGCGAGCTGTTACCATATGCGCTGGATAACATTTTATATGATGCTATTAATAATTAAAAATAAAAACTGTATCTAATTTTTGTGAAATAAAATTTCGAAATAGTCAAAAGATGTCTAATTTCTTTCCCCACCTCCTCTTTATCGACCTCTGATAACTACCTTTGATAATTACCACTTCTTTTTACCAGATGCATCTCTTTTATCACACCTTCCCTTTTTATCGATACCAAGCAATTACCCTCATTCATTTTCTAACCTCTCCGTTAATGTCAATTATCGATCGTTGATAATAATTACCGACCATAAATACTAATTACCAACCATAGATACTAATTACCGACCGTAGATACCAATTATCGACTGTCGGTAATAGTTACCGACCCCCCACTCCGACTGCCCCCCCCCGGCGGACCCACCACGGGCCCCCCCACTCCGGCGCACAGGCCCCCTCCCCAACCCCCTCCCCCTCATCTCCCCCCCTCCCCCGAACCCCCTCCCCCGCACCCCCTCCCCCTCTCCGACGCACCGACCCCCCCCCCCCCCCACATCCCCCCCCGGAGCCCCCTGTCCAGAACTCCCCTTACTCACCTACTTCTGGGATATGCCCTCATCAGTCTCATACTTACGCATTCTTCACATACTTCTTGGACAGATCCTGGGCTTTTTCTGGTTTGGATCTCGTACTAATGTGGTACCACACTGAAACAGTCAATATAACCTGGTCTCGATCAATATTTTAGAGGAAAACGCATGTTAGGTCTGGGTTAGGTCTGGGATTTGCCCTCATCAGTCTCATACATTCGCATTCTTCTCATACTTGCTGGCCAGATCCTGGGTTTTTTCTGGTTTGGATCACATACTAATGTGGTACCACACTGAAACAGTCGATTAAACCGGGTTTTCATCAATATTTTAGAGGATAACGCATGTTAGGTCTAGGTCTGGGTTAGGGCTGGGATTAGCCCTCATCAGACTCATACCATCGCATTCTTCTCATACTTGCTGGCCAGATCTTGGGCTTTTTCTGGTTTAGATCTCGTACTAATGTGTTACCACACTGAAACAGTCAATTTAACCTGGTCTCGATCAATATTTTAGAGGATAACGCATGTTAGGTCTGGGTTAGGTCTGGGATTTGCCCTCATCAGTCTCATTCTTTCGCATTCTTCACATAATTCTTGAACAGATCCTGGGTTTTTTCTGGTTTGGATCACACAGTAATGTGGTGCCACACTGAAACAGTCAATTAGACCTGGTCTCGATCAATATTTTAGAGGATCACGCATGTTAGGTCTGGGTTAGGTCCGGGATTAGCCCTCATCAGACTCATTCTTTCGTATTCTTCTCATACTTGCTGGCCAGATCCTGGGCTTTTTCTGGTTTGGATCTCGTACTAATGTGGTACCACACTGAAACAGTCGATTAAACCTGGTCTCGATCAATGTTTTAGTGGATAACGCATGTTAGGTCTGGGTTAGGTCTGTGATTCGCCCTCATAAGTCTCATACTTTCGCATTCTACACATACTTCTTGAACAAATCCTCGGTTTTTTCTAGTTTGGATCACATAGTAATGTGGTACCACACTGAAATAGTCAATTACACCTGGTCTCCATCAATATTTTAGAGGATAACGCATGTTAGGTCTGGGTTAGGTCTGAGATTTGCCCTCATCAGTCTCATTCTTTCGCATTCTTCACATACTCCTTGAACAGATCCTGGGTTTTTTCTGGTTTGGATCACATAGTAATGTGGTACCACACTGAAATAGTCAATTAAACCTGGTCTCGATCAATGTTTTAGTGGATAACGCATGTTAGGTCTGGGTTAGGTCTGTGATTCGCCCTCATAAGTCTCATACTTTCGCATTCTACACATACTTCTCGAACAAATCGTCGGTTTTTTCTAGTTTGGATCACACAGTAATGTGGTACCATACTGAAACAGTCAATTAAACCTGGTCTCGATCAATATTTTAGAGGATAACGCATGTTAGGTCTGGGTTAGGTCTGTGATTTGCCCTCATAAGTCTCATACTTTCGTATTCTACACATACTTCTTGAACAGATCCTGGGTTTTTTCTGGTTTGGATCCCATAGTAATGTGGTACCACACTGAAATAGTCAATTACACCTGGTCTCGATCAATATTTTAGAGGATCACGCATGTTAGGTCTGGGTTAGGTCCGGGATTAGCCCTCATCAGACTCATTCTTTCGTATTCTTCTCATACTTGCTGGCCAGATCCTGGGCTTTTTCTGGTTTGGATCTCGTACTAATGTGGTACCACACTGAAACAGTCGATTAAACCTGGTCTTGATAAATATTTTAGAGGATGACGCATGTTAGGTCTGGGTTAGGTCTGGGATATGCCCTCATCAGTCTCATACTTTCGCATTCTACACATACTTCTCGAACAAATCGTCGGTTTTTTCTAGTTTGGATCACATAGTAATGTGGTACCATACTGAAACAGTCAATTAAACCTGGTCTCGATCAATATTTTAGAGGATAACGCATGTTAGGTCTGGGTTAGGTCTGTGATTTGCCCTCATAAGTCTCATACTTTCGTATTCTACACATACTTCTTGAACAGATCCTGGGTTTTTTCTGGTTTGGATCCCATAGTAATGTGGTACCACACTGAAATAGTCAATTACACCTGGTCTCGATCAATATTTTAGAGGATCACGCATGTTAGGTCTGGGTTAGGTCCGGGATTAGCCCTCATCAGTCTCATTCTTTCGCATTCTTCACATACTTCTTGGACAGATCCTGGGTTTTTTCTGGTTTGGATCACATAGTAATGTGGTACCACACTGAAAGAGTCGATTAAACCTGGTTTTGGTCAATATTTTAGAGGATAACGCATGTTTGGTCTGGGTCAGGTCTGGGATTAGCCCTCATCAGACTCATACTTTCGCATTCTTCTCATACTTGTTGGCCAGATCCTGGGCTTTTTCTGGTTTGGATCTCGTACTAATGTGGTACCACACTGAAGCAGTCAATTTAACCAGGTCTCGATCAATATTTTAGAGGATAACGCATGTTAGGTCTGGGTTAGGTCTGAGATTTGCCCTCATCAGTCTCATTCTTTCGCATTCTTCACATACTCCTTGAACAGATCCTGGGTTTTTTCTGGTTTGGATCACATAGTAATGTGGTACCACACTGAAATAGTCAATTAAACCTGGTCTCGATCAATGTTTTAGTGGATAACGCATGTTAGGTCTGGGTTAGGTCTGTGATTCGCCCACAAAAGTCTCATACTTTCGCATTCTACACATACTTCTCGAACAAATCCTCGGTTTTTTCTAGTTTGGATCACGTAGTATTGTGGTACCATACTGAAACAGTCAATTAAACCTGGTTTTGATCAATATTTTAGAGGATAATGCAAGTTTGGTCTAGGTCTGTGTTGGGTCTGGGATATGCCCTCATAAGTCTCATACTTTCGTATTCTACACATACTTCTTGAACAGATCCTGGGTTTTTTCTGGTTTGGATCACATAGTAATATGGTACCACACTGAAATTGTCAATTACACCTGGTCTCGATCAATATTTTAGTGGATAACGCATGTTAGGTCTGGGTTAGGTCTGGGAATTGCCCTCATCAGTCGCATACTTTCGCATTCTACACATACTTCTTGAACAGATCCTGGGGTTTTTCTGGTTTGGATCATATAGTAAAGTGGTACCACACAGAAACAGTCAATTAAACCTGGTCTCGATCAATATTTTAGAGGATAACGCATGTTAGGTCTGGGTTAGGTCTGGGATTAGCCCTCATCAGTCTCATACTTTCGCATTCTACACGTACTTCTCGCACAGATCCTGGGTTTTTTCTGGTTTGGATCACACAGTAATGTGGTGCCACACTGAAACAGTCAATTTGACCTGGTCTCGATCAATATTTTAGAGGATAACGCATGTTAGGTCTGGTTTAGGTCCGTGATTTGCCGTCATAAGTCTCATACTTTCGCATTCTACACATACTTCTTGAACAGATCCTGGGGTTTTTCTGGTTTGGATCACATAGTAATGTGGTACCACACTGAAACAGTCGATTAAACCTGGTTTTGATCAATATCTTAGAGGATAACACATTCTTGGTCTAGGTCTGGGTTAGGTGTGGGATATGCCCTCATCATCTCATACTTTCGCATTCTTCACATACTTCTTGAACAGATCCTGGGTTTTTTCATGATTGGATCACATAGTAATGTGGTACCACACCGAAACCGTCAATTTAACCTGTCCTCGATCAATATTTTAGAGGATAACGCATGTTAGGTCTGGGCTAGGTCTGGGATATGCCCTCATCAGTCGCATACCTTCGCATTCTACACATACTTCTTGAACAGATCCTGGGGTTTTTCTGGTTTGGATCATATAGTAAAGTGGTACCACACAGAAACAGTCAATTAAACCTGGTCTCGATAAATATTTTAGAGGATAACGCATGTTAGGTCTGGGTTAGGTCTGGGATTAGCCCTCATCAGACTCATACTTTTGCATTCTTCTCATACTTGTTGGCCAGATCCTGGGCTTTTTCTGGTTTGGATCTCGTACTAATGTGGTACCACACTGAAACAGTCAATTTAACCTGGTCTCGATCAATATTTTAGAGGATAACGCATGTTAGGTCTGGGTTAGGTCTGGGATTTGCCCTCATCAGTCTCATACTTTCGCATTCTACACGTACTTCTCGCACAGATCCTGGTTTTTTCTGGTTTGGATCACATACTAATGTGGTACCACACAGAAACAGTCGATTAAACCGGGTTTTCATCAATATTTTAGAGGATAACACATTCTTGGTCTAGGTCTGGGTTAGGTGTGGTATATGCCCTCATCATCTCATGCTTTCGCATTCTTCACATACTTCTTGAACAGATCCTGGGTTTTTTCTGGTTTGGATCACATACTAATGTGGTACCACACTGAGACAGTCAATTTAACCTGGTCTTGATAAATATTTTAGAGGATAACGCATGTTTGGTCTAGGTCTGTGTTAGGTCTAGGATATGCCCTCATCAGTCTCATAGTTTCGCATTCTTCACATACTTCTTGGACAGATCCTGGGTTTTTTCTGGTTTGGATCACATAGTAATGTGGTACCACACTGAAAGAGTCGATTAAACCTGGTTTTGATCAATATTTTAGAGGATAACGCATGTTTGGTCTAGGTCTGGGTTAGGTCTGGGATATGCCCTCCTCTCATGGGCTGTGTCCGGCCAGGTGTCCGGCGCAGTACGGGGCGTAGCGACCCCGAAGTACCTGATGCTAATCACACCGTAAGCCTCCTGTTGGTCGTCGCAACGACCCATTCACAACTCCATTTTTGGTTTTGTGAATGGTTCGTGACGGCAGGAGGACCGGGGCCCTTGGCTTAACCGCCTGGGCCGCGAGGATGGTAACTCTATAAATTACCCTCTAATCCTAAGTTATGGTGCGCGGCGATGGGATGCATGGTTGGGAGAGAAGGCCCAATCCCTAGCGACCACCTCCGGGGGCACCTGCCGAACCCCCGGAGTATTAGGCTTCCCCAGGCATGGCGGCTCTGCCTGGGGTGACCTCCATTCCGACCACACTCGTGGGAACAGCAATGGAATTGAACGAATCTACTATACAAATTAACAGGACTGGAAATTTGGATAACGGACTGGCTAACGTTTCGGCATACGAGAATGGTTTAATGAACAGTAGTTTGGATGGACCACTTCCTGGTGGGGTTAAACCCACGGTCAGAAGTGTGGAGGTGCTTAATCCCCAGCTGGGGATCCACCTTGGTGGTGAAGGTGACCACCAAAGGTGCAGCCCCGTCCCCGTGGTTAGCCTGGAGCGGCTAGATGCCGCGGAGTGGCGTAGGGCTGCGAAGGATTCGCCTCCCCGCAAGAGGCATGGTGCCGAGGGTCCACGGCTCTTGAGTGACGTGGCCCTCAGTAAAGACGGGAAGACGTCGTGCGTCGGGGAGTCTGTTATCCTCCTCGACGACGGCTCCATGGACGGCGACGAATGGGCGCCTAATCGATCAACCGCCGACGAAGGGGAGAGCGCCGGGTCCAGTGAGGATGATTATGGGCCCGGTAAGAGAAAGCGGAAGGGCCCCGGGGCGGGAAGACCCAGGGGTATCTTTGCGGACCCAAAAATTTGGGTCCAGGAATTAAAGCCCTGCCGAAGCAGGAAGACCTCCACAATATAGCGGAGGTCATGAAGTTGGACGAACTTCTGGGCAGGCTCAAGGAGCAGCTCGAGTACGTCGTCAAGGTGGCAGGCACCGCAAGCCACCTTAAGACGACGGACATCCGTGGGCTCCGCTTGGTGGCGCGGGTGGCTATGGTCAGCGCCGAAGAACTACACGGCAGAGCTGACCGTGCCGAAAACCCCACCAGGCCGGCCCGGGAGGTAGTCATTCGCCAGGGCGAGTGGGAGAGGAGGGCCAAGGCCCTCGAGAAGAGGCTGGAGGTGGCAGACCGGACAGCCACCACCCTGCCCGAGACCGTGAGGGTCAAGGACAGGGAGTTGGAGCACCTCAGGCGGGAACTGGGCCGCCTCAGGGATAAGCAGGAGCAGAGGAGGCTGCTTCGTGAGGGGGAGGAGTTGGCCGGCGAGGCGGCGCCGGACCATGAATTGCCGTGTGTCCCACGACCCCGGCGGAAGGATCTCCTTCCGTCAACTTTTGCCGGGGGGGACACCGGCATGGAGGTCGTGACGGCGGTCCGTGGACCGTCGTCCGCACAGCGTTCCGCCGCGATTGAGGAAGAGAGTCCTGCCTCCGGAAACCCTTTACTGGTCATGATGACCGAAGTTGTCAAAAGGGTTTCCGAGATGGCGGGACACATTTCGGCCGTGGAAAACCGGTTCGACGCACGCTTTGAGGCGGTGTGGCGGGCAGTATCCCGCCCGCCACTTGGGAAATGTCCGGTGCCTCCACCTCAATCCGTGAGGACGGCACCGACGGCTACGGCGGAAAGGCCTGAGGCGCCAAGAGGGAAGGGGAAGGGGACCGCGACGACAAAACCAGGCAGCGGGTGTACCCCTGCGAAAGTCCCCGCGGAACTCCCCAAAGCGATCCCCATGAAGAAGGGAGCAGTTAAGGCCCAAGGTGGACAATCAGCGGCAGCAGCGGCGGCTGTGGCAAAGCCACCTGCCCAGAAAGTTTCAACCCAACCGAAGGCTGGGCCTCATCCCCCACCACCACTTCCCAAGGCGGATGGCGGCAGGTTCGCTCCGCTAGCCCACACCAAGGCGCGGTCCACCCCAACCACCGCCAACGAAGGGCAGGACACCTGGGCAGAGGTGGTGCGGTGGAGCAAGAAGAAGGGCGGCAATAAGGGTGCGTTGCCTGCTGCACCCTCTTTCAAGGGCGGAAAGTCCTCCGCAGCTTCCCTCAGGGGCTGCCAGCCTTTCAGCTGCAGTACGGGCTTAACGAACCCGGGGTACCCGAGTCATACACACACCGTAAGCCTCCTGTTGGTCGTCACAACGACCCATTCACAATTCCCTATTGGTTTTGTGAATGGTACGTGACGGCAGGAGGAACGGGGGTCTTGGCTTAACCGCCTGGGCCATGAGTATGGCGACTCTATAAAATCGCCCTCCAATCCTAAGCTATGGTGCGCGGCGATGGGATGCATGGTTGGGGGAGAAGGCCCAATCCCAAGCGACCACCTCCGGGGAACCTGCCGAACCCCCGGAGTATATAGGCTTACCCGGGTAAGGCGGCTCTGCCCGGGCGGACCTTTTCTTCCGACCTGCTCGTGGGAATATTATGGAGTTCAATATTAAAACGGGGATGGGACGGGGTAAGTCAGAGGGGGAGGACGAAGGCGGTGTTGGGACTGGAGTGACGGCGCTCGCGCCGCCTCCAGCACCTGGCCCGGCTTCGTGGAAGGTGGAGGAGGACGACGAGACTGCGTCAGTCTCGTCCTTCTCCTTCACCAGGAGCCTCATAGGCTCTAAGAGGAAGAGGGCGGGGCAGGCCGTCGTCGAGGTGGGCGGGTCGATGAGCCCGTCGGTGAGGCTGAGTTGCCTCAGGGACGAGGTGACCGAGGAGATATCGGAGAGGATCTCCTCGTCCCTGAGGCGGGTGGAGAAAGTCGCCGCTGCCTGCGCCTTTAAGGGGCAGAAAAGCGGTGGCGCGGAGGCCCTGAAGGCCGCGGCGGAGGAAATGAGGGAGGCGGCGCGGGAGCTCAGAGGGCGGAACGCCCGTCTGCAGCTCCTGTTGGAGGAGGAGCGACAGGGGAGGAGGAGGGCAGAGGCGCTGTGGAACAGCGCGGCCCTCCCTCCCATCCTCCCTCCTCCTCCACCGCCGCGTCCCTCGGCAGAGGCAAATAAGCGGAGCGCGACGGCAGTGGTGCGGGGCACCTCGGGCCCCTCCACCCGCACTCCGCCCGTGAAGAAGTCCCCGTCCTCCTCAGAAGACGACCTTCTGAGGAGGATTGGGGACATGATTGATGGCAAGCTGGCCGCCTTCCGGGAGGAGCTCCTCGCCGGAAGAGCGGTCAGCAGGAAGGCGGTGCCTCCCCGACCTGTTCCGGTACAGTCGGGGAAGGCAAAGAAGGGCGGAGTGAAGGCTCCGCCCAGCGTTGCGGCACCAGGGCCCCGGGTCGCGACCCCCAAGGGGGGTGGTGTACCCGTGGTCGCGGTGGTCGCGTCCTCCACGGCACCCTCCCAAGGGGGGGTGGCGTGGAGTGAGGTGGTGGGGCGGAAGGCGAAGCGGGCGGCAAGGAAGGCCTCGCAACCGCAGCCTCCGCCTCCGCCGCCGGCGGCCAAGGTAAAGGCCGCGAAGGTCGGGAAGGCACGACCAGGTCGTCCCCCAAAAACGGCAGCGGTGACGCTGACCGTTGCGCAGGGGGGCGACCTGACCCTCGCGGAGGCGATGCGGCTCGCCAGGGAGAATATCTCCCTGGAAGAGCTGGGCATCGCCTCCGTGAGGGCGAAGAGGGCCGTGACCGGGGGTCTCTTGCTGGAGATCCCCGGTGCAGAAGGCGGCGCGAAGGCGGATCGTCTCGCCCAGAGGCTCCGGGAGCAGCTGGGCGAGCGCGGTGTCCGGGTCGCTCGGCCCACGAAGCGCACGGAGATGCGCGTTTATGGGCTGGACGACTCGGTCAGCGCACAGGATGTGTCCCGTGCCCTTGCGAGGGCGGGGGACTGTCCTGTGGAGGACCTGCGGATCGGAGAGATCCGCAGGTCGCCCTCCGGCCTCGGGTCGGTGTGGGCCCGGTGCCCCCTCTCCGCCGCCCGTAAGGTGGCGGAATCCGGGAGGGTGTTGGTGGGGTGGGTTTCGGCGCGAGTGGAAATCCTCGCGCCGCGCCCGCTCCAGTATCACCGCTGCCTCGAATTGGGGCACGTGAGGCAGTGGTGCACCTCGCCGGTGGACCGCAGCGGTCAGTGTTACCGCTGCGGTGCCAAAGAGCACCGTGCGAGCCAGTGCTCGGCGGCCCCCCACTGCCCGCTGTGTGCGGACATGGGGAGGCCAGCCGATCACAGGGTGGGGAGCAAGAAGTGCTCCCCCCCCTCCCGGAAGGAGAGGAAGAGGCGGGCTGCACCGGCTCCGGTGCCGAGGGCGGTGGCATCGTCCTCCATGGAGGTGGACGGTGCTACGGGGACGGACGGCCGGGAGGAGGCTGGCGCGGCCATTAATTAATGCCGCCCCGCCTCCTCCTCCAGGCCAACCTCAACCACTGCCGCGCGGCACAGGACTTGATGTCCCAAGTCCTCGCGGAGTGGGGGGTTGGCCTGGCGGTCGCCGCCGAGCCGTACCGCGTCCCTGATCACCCTCATTGGGTGGGCGACGCGGACGGCTTGGTGGCGACGGTATGGGGAGGGGGCGACGGGTCCCCACCGTTCTCCTTGTTGGAGCGCGGTCGGGGATTCGTCGCCGTGGACTGGGGGGGAGTCGCTGTGGTGGGGTGCTACATTTCGCCCCGTAGCGGTCACGCTGCGTTCGAGCTGTACTTGGCCGAGGTCGCGGCATGCGTGCAGCGCTACGCGGCCCGGCCGGTGCTGGTCCTGGGGGATTTTAATGCCAAGTCGGTGGCTTGGGGATCCCCCAGGACCTCCGTTCGCGGCGGGATCCTGGGCGATTGGGCGGCGGGGCTCGACCTCCGGGTATTGAACCGGGGGTCGGAGCACACATGCGTGCGGCGATATGGGGGGTCCATCGTGGATGTTGGATTCGCGACCCCCAACGCCGTGCGCATGGTGTCGGGTTGGCACGTGGTCGCGGGGGCAGAGACACTCTCCGATCACCGGTACATCCGGATGGAGGTCTCTGCCGCCGCGAGTGCATCCCGACACGGCCGCCTGCGTGGCGCCCCACCACGCCGCTGGGCGCTTCGGCGCCTGGACAAGGACGCCCTGATGGCAGCTGCCCTCGCTGCAACTTGGCCGCAGGGAGCGGCCGAGTTGCCGAGCATAGAGGAGGAGGTCGCCCGGCTCGGAGCATTGGTCGCGGGTATTTGCGACGCGGCGATGCCTCGGGTCGGGCGGGCTTCTCCTCGCCGGGCGGTGTACTGGTGGTCGGACGCGATCGCGGAGTTGCGAGTCGCGACTGTCCGCGCCCGACGCCAGTACACCCGCGCGCGCCGTCGTCAACGTACAGGCGACGGCGTGGCGCGAGCGAGGGCAGCTGATGACCTGTATGGAGCATACCGCGTGGCGCGGGTTGCTCTGCAGGTCGCCATCAAACGGGCCAAGACCCGGGCATGGAAGGAGCTCCTCCAGACCCTTGATGACGATCCATGGGGGCGCCCACATAAGGTGGTGCTGAATAAGCTCCGCCCGTGGGCGCCCCCCGTCACCGAGGGTCTTGACCCCCGGCTGCTGGAGGACGTGGTCAATACACTCTTCCCAATTGGGGAGAGGGGACCGCGTCCTCCGGCGGCGGCGGCTGTCCCAGTGGAGTGGACGGCCGAGCTGGGGGTCACGCAGGAGGAGCTGGCAGCGGCCATCAGACGGCTCGGGGTTCGTAACACGGCCCCGGGTCCGGATGGTGTGCCCGGCCGGGTTTGGGTCTTGACCCAGGGCGTCCTTGGGGCCGACCTCAGGCGGTTGTTCGACCGCTGCCTGAGGGACGGGCGATTCCCCCCCAGTTGGAAGGTGGCGAGGATGGTCCTCCTCCGGAAGGAGGGTCGGCCCGCGGAGTCTCCCTCCGCATACCGGCCCATTTGTCTCCTCGACGAGGTGGGCAAGCTCTTCGAGCGTGTGATTGCTGCCCGCCTCGTCGAGCACCTGTCGCGGGGTGATCCCGGTCTGGCCGACTGCCAGTTCGGTTTCCGGGGGGGCCGATCGACTATCGACGCGATAGGTCGTGTGAGGGCCCTCTCGGAGGCGGCCGTCTCCCGGGGAGGGGTGGCATTGGCAATATCCTTGGATATTGCCAATGCCTTTAACACCCTCCCCTGGGAAGAGATAAGGAGGGGGCTCGAATATCATCGAGTCCCCCCTTGTCTCAGGGCGGTCGTCGGGGATTATCTCCGCGGCAGGTGGATCGAGTATCCGGGCCGGGATGGTGATATGCGGAGGGAGGTGTACTGCGGTGTTCCGCAGGGGTCGGTCCTCGGGCCACTCCTGTGGAACATCGCGTACGACTCGGTGTTGCGGGCCGGCCTCCCCGACGGCGTCAGCACGGTGTGTTATGCGGATGACACACTGGTGCTGGCCGTCGGGGCGCACTGGGGGAGGGCCATGCGTCGCGCGGAGGAGGGGTCGCAACGCGTCGTCGACCGGATCAGGGGAATGGGGATGACGGTGGCGGTCCATAAGACCGAGGTGATTGCGTTTCATTCACCTCGGCAGGATCCGCCACCCCCTTTGATCCGGGTGGGTGGAGCTGACATCGAGGTGAAGCCCCAGATCAGGTATCTAGGGCTGATCCTCGATAGCCACTGGCGTTTCGAGGAGCATTTCCGCTGCCTGGTCCCCCGGTTGGAAAGGATGGTTGCGGCTCTGGGCCGGATCCTGCCCAACCTGGGGGGCCCGGCGGGCCGAGTTCGTCGCCTCTATGTGGCAATGGTCCAGTCGGTGGCCCTATACGGGGCCCCCGTCTGGGCGGACGACCTGGCTGCCTCCCGGCGCAGCATGACTATGCTGCGTAGGGTGCAGAGGCGCATGGCGCTCAGGGTCGTCCGCGGGTATCGGACCATGTCACATGAGGCGGCGACGGTTCTAGCGGGGATGCCGCCCATGGACCTGCTCGCGCGGTCGCACGCGGTGATGTACCGGCACCGCGTCGACCGTCGCGCGGGGGTGGGGGCGGTCCCGGGCGGGCAGGAACCTGCTTGGGGCGATTTGAAGCGCCAGGCCCGGCAGTCCGTGTTGCTCGCGTGGCAGGAGCGGCTGGCTCTGCCAACCGCGGGGCACCGGACTGTCGGGGCTGTTCGGCCACTCCTGAAGGAGTGGCTGGACAGAGGCCATGGCGGCCTCACCTACCGGATGGCACAGGTATTTTCCGGGCATGGCAGCTTCGGAAGATGCCTGTGCCGGATAGGGAAGGAGCCGACGGCGCGTTGCTGCCACTGCGACGCTGAGCAGGACACGGCGGATCATACCCTGGAGGTATGCCCCGCGTGGGAGGGGGAGCGCCGTGTCCTGGTCGGCGTCGTCGGGCGGGATGTCTCGCTGCCGGGCGTGGTACGCGCCATGCGCGGGCGGCCGCCTCGGCGTGGCGGATGACCTAGGCTGGGAGGGGGGTCCTGAGGGGACCCTCCTCCCGCCAGGCGGCGCCGGGTCGGACCGGTTGGGGGTAGGAGTGCCTCCCCCTACCGGTCCGACGCAAGGGGAGGCACCCTCGGCGGTCTGGTGCGGCCATGAACGCCCGGCCGCGAGGGGTGGAAACGGGGTCGCGGGCGGTTGCGAGTTGGGGCTCGTAGCCGCCACTAAACGCGGCCCCGGGACGGATAGCGGCGGGATTGAGTGGCCCCGTCCCGCCGCTGTGAGGCAGTGTGTCTACTGGGGGGCCGATTGTCCCCCCGGGGGATGGGCGCGAAAGCGCGGGCACGGGGAGGATACCGGAAGAATGCTTCGAGCGATTCCCGGTATCCTCCCAAAGCGTGCCGAAGGGTCACCGTGGGGTTTTTAGTGGGTAGGTCCCGCGCCTGTCGTTGTACGGGCGCGGGGAATCCCACACACCCCTCCCACCTCTCCCCAAGGAGGTGGGAGGGAGTCTTTCGAAGATTTTCCCCACGACAAAAAAAAAAAAAAAAAAAAAAAAAAAAAAGTCCTCCGCAGCAGGTCGGCCAGCCGCAAATGCCGCGGCTGGAAATACAAAGAAGGGTGTTGCCCAGCTGGCGGCGGTCAAGCTACCAAGGCTGCCGAAAAATGCGGCAGTCTCAGTGACCGCTGCCACTGGGCGCGAGAAGGACCTGGGCCCCCTCCTCACTAGGGTGATGCCCGGGATCTGCAAGGATCTCGGGATAACCGGAATGCGGCCCACAAGGGCGGTTACCGGGGCGCTCCTATTGGCGATCCCCGGTGAAAAGGGGAAGGAGAAGGCGACCGCCCTGAGGGCGCGCCTTGAGGGGGCCCTCCAGGTCGAGGGTGTTCGGGTGGCTTGCCCTCAGAAGCAGACCGAGTTAAGGGTTTCCGGCCTGTCGGAGGCAGCCACCCAGGACGCGGTAAGGGAGGCCCTTGCCAACGCCGGGGGTTGCGGCGCTACGGAGGTCAACGTTGGTGACCTCCGCCGGGACAGCTCGGGCATGTTTACTGCCTGGGCCCGCTGTCCCCTTCGCGCCGCAACCAAGCTCGCGAAGTCCGGCTGATTAATGGTCGGCTTCTTCGAGGCCCGGCTGGCAGTACTCGCCGCGAGGCCTCTGCAGTGCCACCGCTGTCTGGAGTTCGGCCATGTCCGGCAGCGGTGCACCAGCACTGTCGATCGCAGCGGCCTCTGTTACCGCTGCGGAGGGGCCTCCCATACGGCACGGGAGTGCACGGCCGCCTCTAAATGCCCCCTTTGTGTGGGCTTGGGGCGGCCAGCGGATCACCGCATGGGTGGGGCGGCGTGCCGTCCCCCCATGCGAAAGGGGAAGAAGGGGAAGGGGGTGGGTGTGCCCCATCCACGGTGCCGGCTGGTGTTGAGCCGGCGCCGGTGCCCGTCGCGATGGAGGTCCAAGGGGCGGCTTGTTCCCAACCATCCCCAGCTGTGGTGTCGGGAGCTATTCCCGCCCCGGCATCTGTCGCGGCGGCGGTGAAGGTGGTGGGGGGTGCACCCGCACGCCCGCCTGTTACGGAGATGATGGAGGTGGATGTGGCGCCTTGCGACTCGGCGCCCTCCACCTCCACGAAATCGGAAGGCGTGTTGTCTGGGGGTGGCTCTGCAGAGTCCCCACCCCAATCGACATCCCAGCCGCCGTGCGGGTCAGAGCCCATTAGTCGCGGGGTGATGGCCTCGTACGGCGGCAAAGATCCGGAGCGCACAGAGGCGCCCCTAAACACAGGAAGGGGAGGCCCGGAGGAGGCCGCGGGTGAGACCCGATAATGTCTCAACGCCTCCTCCAGGTCAATTTGAACCACTGCCGGGGGGCTCAGGATCTCATGCTCCAAACCCTCCGGCAGTGGAACATCGGGATGGCCGTGATCGCCGAGCCCTATCGTGTCCCCAAACACCCCGCTTGGGTGGGGGACCTTAACGGGGTTTCGGCGATCACATGGCAGTACGGGCGCGGCACGTTGCCGTGTTCCGTCGTTGGGAGGGGCCACGGTTTTGTGGTGGTTAAATGGGGGGAACTGGTGGTTGCCGGGTGTTATGCGTCGCCCGCTATGGGCCTCAGCGTTTTTGAGGCGTACCTCGACGAGGTGGGGAGATGCATCTCCCCACATCTCGCCAGTGGGGTACTCGTCCTGGGAGATTTTAATGCCCACGCTGCAGCATGGGGCTGTCCCAGGACGATCGTGAAGGGCGACGCGATGCTCGTATGGGCGGCGGGTCACGGCCTCGTAGTGTTGAATGAGGGGGCCGTGAGCACGTGCGTGCACGCGCGGGGCGAGTCGATCGTCGACATATCGTTGGCGAGCCCCGCCATAGCGCGCCGTGTGTCCGACTGGAGGGTCGCGGAGGAGGTGGCGACGTTAAGCGACCACCTCTACATAACGTTTTCCGTATCCGCGATCCCCGGCGTAAATGGACCCCGTCAACAGGGCAGGGAAGCACACCTGGCGCCACGCTGGTCCGCCAAGAGGCTGGACCCGGACGCCCTTGCGATGGCAGCCTCCGTCGTGGCATGGCAGGAAATGCCACGCCGGACCCTCGGCACTCCTTCTGCCGGGGCGCGTTGGTTCCGGGAGACTATGACGTCGTTGTATGACGCAGTCATGCCCCGGGCCACAGCCCCGAGCCGCGGGGGGTCCGTGTACTGGTGGTCGGGCGAGATCGAGGACTTACGCACTCGGTGCGTTGTCGCCCGACGCCGGTACACCCGCGCCAGGAGAAGGCGCGGGGCGACGGAGGCAGAGGTGGTGGGGTTGCGCGGGGAATTTTCCATTGCGCGCAGAACCCTCCGCCGGGCCATCGCGACCGCGAAAGCCCAGGCATGGACGGAGCTCCTCGGCTCTCTGGATGCAAATCCATGGGGGCGACCCTATCATATGGTCGCAGGCAAGATGCGATCATGGGCGCCCCGGATCACAGAGAGCCTCGACCCCCAGCTGCTCGGGGAAACTATGCGCGTCCTCTTCCCCGTTGGGGGAGAGGCGTTCCTGCATCCCCCCGAGCCACAGCCGGATCACCCGCCTTGGTGGTCCGACGAACTGGGGGTCTCCGAGGAGGAGCTAGCTAGGGCCGTCCGGAGAATGGCTGCCAAGAAGACGGCGCCAGGACCGGACGGCATACCTGGCAGGGCCTGGGCTATAGCGGTGGGCGCTCTGGGGGCCGGATTGGTGCGTGTGTTTGACGCGTGCCTGCGGACCGGCCAGTTCCCCTCTATATGGAAGGTAGCGAGGTTGGTCCTCCTCCACAAGCCAGGGAAGCCCGCGGATTCTCCATCCGCGTTCCGACCCATATGTCTTCTGGACGAGGCTGGAAAGCTCCTCGAGCGGGTCATAGTATCCCGACTCGAGGGGCACCTGTCCCGCGTCGGCCCCGATCTGGCCGACCGACAGTTCGGCTTCCGCCGGGGCCGCTCCACAGTCGACGCCATAGCGACAGTGCGGACCCTGGCGGATCGGCAATATCCCGGGGGGGTGTGGCGTTGGCAGTCTCGTTGTACATAGCCAACGCCTTTAACACCGTCTCTTGGGGGGGCGATAGGTCGGGCACTCCAGTACCACCGGGTGCCCGCCTATCTATGCCGACTGATCGGGGATTATCTGCGGGGCAGGGTAGTCCAACATCCGGGTCGGAACGGGACGGAACAGAGAGCGGTGCACCGCGGAGTCCCACAGGCGTCGGTCCTCGGGCCGCTCCTGTGGAACTTGGCGTATGATGCGATGCTGCGGGCTGATCTCCCCGTCGGCGTGTCGTTGGTATGTTACGCCGACGACACTCTGGTGATAGCCAGCGGGGATACGTGGAGGAGGGCAGTGGCCCTCGCGGAGTATGGGACGGCACGAGTCGTCGCCGAAGTAGAGCGTCTGGGGTTGCGCGTGGCACCCCAGAAGACCGAGGCCATCTGGCTGTGTAATGTCAATGGCCGTGGGTTGCCGCGCCAGGCGTCTCTACGGGCGGGCGGAGCCCAAGTCGGGGTGGGGCGCCGGATGAAGTATTTGGGCCTCACCCTGGACAGCTACTGGCGGTTCGGGCATCATTTGGAAGGGTTGGGTCCCCGTATCGAGAGGGCAGCGGCCGCGTTAGGCCGCATAATGCCTAATCTCGGGGGACCCAACATGGCGGCACGGCGGCTGTATTTGGGAGTCGTCCGGTCCATGGCGCTTTATGGCGCGCCTATATGGGCCGGCGGTCTGATGGCAAATCGGCGGGGTGCATTTGTACTCCGCCGGTTACAGAGGTTGGTGGCCATCAGAGTCGTGCGGGGTTATCGCACGATCTCCTACACAGCCGCCACCTTGCTGGCGGGTTCCGCACCGTTTCACCTACTGGCGAAACTGGACGCAGAGGTCTATCAAAGCCTCTGCGACCTTCGCCAGCGGGGCGTGGATCCGCTCGGCGAGGAGGCCGCTAGGGCCCGAAGCCAGGCGCGGCGACGCGTCTATAGTCGGTGGCTGGTCTGGTTATCGAAGCCAGACCAGCGGGATGATCGCGTCGCCGCGGCGGTCCGCCCAGTGTTTTATGCCTGGGTGGGCCGTAGCTGGGGTACGCCCACCTACCGCCTGACACAGGTACTGACCGGACACGGTTGCTTCGGTCGGTACCTGCATCGGATAGGGCGGGAGGCGACGGCTGCGTGCCATCATTGTAGGGGAAGGGAGGACACCGCGCAGCACACGCTGGAGTTTTGCCCGGCGTGGGCAGCGCAGCGCGGTGTCCTTATTAGAGCGATTGGAGCGGACCTCTCGCTGCCCACCGTTATTCGTGCGATGGTCGGCAGTGAGGAGGCGTGGGCGGCCATGGCCTTGTTTTGTGAGGAGGTCATGGCCGCCAAGGAGGACGCCGAAAGGGCGCGTGAGGAGGTGGGGGGCAGGCGGCGACGTCGACCATAAGACCCTCCACCGCTCCCCGTGGCAGGGGCAGCGCGAAGGGGTCGGTGATGGTGTTTGTGGTGCGAGGTGAGGGACTTTATCCCCTCATTCCCCCTCGCACCCAGCCCATCACCGGACCGGGGGCCCGTGGCAGGGGCCCCGTCTAGCGCGGGCGGCAGTGTCAGCCGGCCCCGCAGCCGTGGTCGCGATCGGTTGGGGGCCCGGTCGCGGCTAGTAGCAGCGGCACGAGTGGGGGCGACGTCGCGTGTGACCGCGCGGCGTCGCCGTGGGGCAATCAGTTTAGTTTGCCCCCCATTGGGGAGGAGGATCACATCTCCTCCACCGGGAAGGGCCCGTAGTAGGGCGTTGCGCCAACGGGGAGAGTCACGGTAGTATCGCTAGTTTGGTTCCCGTGACTCTCCCCAGATAAAGGGCGCAGGCGGTAACCGTGGTGTTTTAGCCGGTAAGAGTCCGGCACTACCCCGGCCTCCCACCCAGGGAGCCGGGGTGTCCATGAGGATTTCACCACGTTAAAAAGAAAAAAAAAAAAAGGTCTGGGATATGCCCTCATCAGTCTCATTCTTTCGCGTTCTTCACATACTTCCTGAACAGATCCTGGGTTGTTTCTGATTTGGACCACATAGTAATGTGGTACCATGCTGAAACAGTCAACTAAACCTTGTCTCGATCAATATTTTAGAGGATATCGCACGTTAGGTCTGGGTTAGGTCTGGGATTTGCCCACATAAGTCAAATACTTTCGCATTCTACACATACTTCTTGAACAGATCCTGGATTTTCTTCTGGTTTGGATCACATGGTAATGTGGTACCACGCTGAAACAGTCGATTAAACATGGTTTTGATCAATATTTTAGAGGATAACGCATGTTTGGTCTAGGTCTGGGTTAGGTCTGGGGTATGCCCTCATCAGTCTCATACATTCGCATTCTTCACATACTTCTTGAACAGATTCTGGGTTGTTTCTGATTTCGACCACATAGTAATGTGGTACCACGCTGAAACGGACAACTAAACCTTGTCTCGATCAATATTTTAGAGGATATCGCATGTTAGGTCTGGATTTGGTCTGGGATTTGCCATCATCTGCCTCATACTTTCGCATTTGTCGCATACTTGAATGGCTAGATCCTGGGCTGTGTCTGGTTTGGATCACGTAGTAAAGAGGTGCTACACTGAAACAGTCATTTAAACCTGGTTTCGATCAACATTTTAGGGAATAACACCGGTTAGGTCTGGGTTACGTCTGGTATTTGCAATCATCTGTCTCATACTTTCGCATTTTTCGCATACTTGTTGGCTAGATCCAGGGCTTTTTCTGATTTGGATCACGTAGTAATGTGGTACCACACTGAAACAGTCATTTAAACCTGGTTTCGATCAACATTTTAGGGAATAACACCGGTTAGGTCTGGGTTACGTCTGGTATTTGCAATCATCTGTCTCATACTTTCGCATTTTTCGCATACCTGTTGGCCTGATCCTGGGTTCATTTCTGGTTTGGATCACGTATTAATGTGGTGCCACACTGAAATAGTCAATTAAACCTGGATTCGAAGAATATTATAGAGGAAACACCGGTTATGTCTGGGTTAGGTCTGGTATTTGCCATCACCTAGCTCATACTTTCGCAATTTTTCGCATACTTGTTGGCCAGATCCTGGGGTTTCTCTCATTTGGAACACGTAGTAATGTGGTACCGCACTGAAAGGGCCAATTAAACCCGGTTCCGATTAATAGTTTAAAGGATAACGCCGGTTATGTCTGGGTTAGGTCTGGTATTTGCAATCATCTGGCTCATACTTTAGCATTTTTCGCATACTGGTTGGCCAGATCCTGGGCTTTTTCTGGTTTGGATAACGTATTAATGTGGTACCACACTGACACACTCCATTAAATCTGGCTTCGATCAATATTTTAGAGCATAACGCCGGTTTATCTGGGTAAGGTCTGGTATTTGCAATAATCTGACTCATACTTGCTCATTTTCCGCATAGTTGTTGGCCAGACCCAGGGTTTTTTCTGGTTTGGATCACCTAGTAATGTGATACCACACCGAAACAGTCAATTAAACCTCGTTCCGTGTAATATTTTAGAGGATAACGCCGGTTATGTCTGGGTTAGTTCTGGTATTTGCCATCATCTAGCACATACATTCGCATTTATCGCATACTTGAATGGCCAGATCCTCGGCTTTTCCTGGTTTGGGTCACGTAGTAAAGAGGTGCCACACTGAAACAGTCAATTAAACCTGGTTTCGATCAATATTTTAGAGGACAACACCGGTTAGGTCTGGGTTACGTCTGGTATTTACAATCATCTGACCCATATTTTCGCATTCTTCGCATACCTGTTTGCCAGATCCTGGGTTTTTCCTGGTTTGGATCACGTAGTAATGTGGTACCACACCGAAACCGTCAATTAAACCTGGTTCCAATTAATATTTTAGAGGACAGAGCCGGTTATGTCTGCGTTAGGTCTGGTATTTGCCCTCATCTAGCTCATACTTTCGCATTTTCCGCATACTTGTTGGCCAGATCCTGGCCGTCTTCTGGATTGGATCATGTAGTAATGTGGTACCACACTGAAACCGTCAATTAAACCTGGTTTCGATCAATATTTGAGAGGACAACACCGGTTAGGTCTGGATTACGTCTGGTATTTGCAGTCATCTGGCTCATAGTTTCGCATTTTTCGCATACTTGTTGGCTAGATCCTGGGTTTTTTCTGGTTTGGATCAGGTGGTAATTTGGTACCACACGGAAACAGTCAATTAAACCTGGTTGCGATTAATATTTTAGAGGATAACGCCGGCTATGTCTGGGTTAGGTCTGGTATTTGCAATCATCTGGCTCATACTTTAGCATTTTTCGCATACTTGTTGGCTAGATCCTGGGTTTTTTCTGGTTTGGATCACGTAGTAATTTGGTACCAAACGCAAACAGTCAATTAAACCTGGTTGCGATTAATATTTTAGAGGATAACGCCGGTTATGTCTGGGTTAGGTCTGGTATTTGCAATCATCTAGCTCATACTTTCGCATTTTTCGCATACTTGTTGGCCTGATCCCGGGTTTTTTCTTGTTAGGATCACGTATTAATGTTGTGCCACATTGACACAGTCCATTAAAACAAGCTACGATCAATATTTTAGAGGATATCGCCGGTTATGTCTGGGTAAGTTCTGGTATATGCAATAATCTGACTCATACTTTCTCATTTTCCGCATAGTTGTTGGCCAGACCCAGGGTTTTTTAAGATTTGGATCACCTAGTAATGTGATACCACACTGAAATTGTCAATTCAACCTGGATTCGATGAATATTCCAGAGGATAACACCGGTTAGGTCTGGGTTAAGTCTGGGATTTGCCCTCATCTGGCTCGTACATTCGCATTTTTCGCATACTTGTTGGCCAGATCCTGGGTTTTTTCCGGTTTCGATCACGTAGTATTGTGGTACCACACTGGAACAGACAATTAAGTCTGGTTCCGATTAATATTTTAGAGGATAACGCCGGTTATGCCTGGGTTAGTTCTGGTATTTGCCAACATCTGACTCAGATTTTCGGATTCTTCGGATACTTGTTGGCCAGATCCTGTGCTTTTTCTGATTTGGATCACGTAGTAATGTTGTACCACGCCGAAACAGTCTATTAAACCTTGTTCCGATTAATATTTTACAGGATAACCCCGGTTATGGCTGGGTTAGGTCTGGTATTTGCAATCATCTGCCTCATACATTCGCATTTTTCGCATACTTGTTGGCCAGATCCTGGGTTTTTTTCTGGTTTGGATAACGTATTAATGTGGTACCACACTGATACAGTCCATTGAACCTGGCTTCGATCAATATTTTAGGGGATAACACCTGTTAGATCTGGGTTAGGTCTGGTATTTGCCCCGATCTGGCTCGTACTTTCGCATTTTTCGCATACTTGTTGGCCAGATCCTGGGTTCTTTTCTCGTTAGGATCACGTATTAATGTGGTACCACACCGAAACAGTCCATTAAACCCGGTTCCGGTTAATATTTTAGAGGATAACGACGGTTATGTCTGGGTTAGGTCTGGAATTTCCCATCATCTAGCTCATACTTTCGCTTTTTCCGCATACATCTTGGCCAGATCCTGGGGTTTTTCTGGTTTGGATCACGTAGTAATGTGGTACCACACCGAAACTGTCAATTAAACTTGGTTCCGATTAATATTTTAGAGGATAGCATCGGTGAGGTCTGGGATAGGTCTGGTATTTGCAATCATGTGGCTCATACATTCGAATTTTTCGCATACTTGTTGGCCAGATCCTGGGGTTTCTCTGATTTCGATCACGTAGTAATGTGGTACCACACTGAAGGGCTCAATTAAACCCGGTTCCCATTAATATTTAAGAGGATAACGCCGTTTATGTCTGGGTTAGGTCTGGTATTTGCCATCACCTAGCTTATACTTTCGTATTTTTCGAATACTTGTTGGCCAGATCCTGGGTTTTTTTCTGGTTTGAATCACGTGATAATGTGGTAACACACTGAAACAGTCAATTAAACCTGGTTTTGAGTAATATTTTAGAGGATAACGACGGTTATGTCTGGGTTAGGTCTGGGATTTGCCCTCATCTGGCTCGTACTTTAGTATTTTTCGCATACTTCATGGCCAGATGCTGGGTTTTTTTCTGGTTGGGATAACGTATTAATGTGGTACCACACTGACACAGTGCATTAAACCTGGTTTCGATCAATATTTTAGGGGATAGCGCATGTTAGGTCTGGGTCAGTTCTGGTATTTGCTTTCATCTAGCTCATACTTTCGCATGTTCCGCATACCTGTTGGTATGATCCTGAGTTTTCTGGTTTGGATCACGTTGTAATGTGGTACCACACTGAAACCGTTAATTAAACCTGGTTTCGATCAGTATTTTGGAGGATAACGCCGGTAACGTCTGGGTTAGGTCTGGTATTTGCCCTCATCTAGCTCATACTTTCGCATTTTTCGCATACTTGTTGGCCAGATCCTGGCCGTCTTCTGGATTGGATCATGTAGTAATGTGGTACCACACTGAAACCGTCAATTAAACCTGGTTTCGATCAATATTTGAGAGGACAACACCGGTTAGGCCTGGATTACGTCTGGTATTTGCAATCATCTGGCTCATAGTTTCGCATTTTTCGCATACTTGTTGGCTAGATCCTGGGTTTTTTCTGGTTTGGATCACGTAGTAATTTGGTACCAAACGCAAACAGTCAATTAAACCTGGTTGCGATTAATATTTTAGAGGATAACGCCGGTTATGTCTGGGTTAGGTCTGGTATTTGCAATCATCTAGCTCATACTTTCGCATTTTTCGCATAATTGTTAGCCAGATCCTGGCCTTTTTCTGGTTTGGATCACGCAGTAATGTGGTACCACACTGAAATAGTCAATTAAACCTGGTTCCGATTAATATTTTAGGGGATAACGCTGGTTATGCCTGGGTCAGTTCTAGTATCTGCAATCATCTGGCTCATACATTCGCATATTTCGCATACTGGTTGGCCAGATCCTGGGCTTTTTCTGGTTTGGATAACGTATTAATGTGGTACCACACTGACACAGTCCATTAAAACTGGCTTCGATCAATATTTTAGGGGGAAACACCGGTTATGTCTGGGTAAGGTCTGGTATTTGCAATAATCTGACTCATACTTTCTCATTTTCCGCATAGTTGTTGACCAGACCCAGGGTTTTTTCTGGTTTGGATCACCTAGTAATGTGATACCACACCGATACAGTCAATTAAACCTCGTGCCGATTAATATTTTAGAGGATATCGCTGGTTATGTCTGGGTTAGTTCTGGTATTTGCCATCATCTAGCTCATACATTCGCATTTTTCGCATACTTGAATGGCCGTATGCTGGGCTTTTTCTGGTTTGGATCGCGTAGTAAAGAGGTGCCACACTGAAACAGTCAATTAAACCTGGTTTCGATCAATAGTTTAGAGGACAACCCCGGTTATGTCTGGGTAAGTTCTGGTATTTGCAATAATCTGACTCATACTTTCTCATTTTCCGCATAGTTGTTGACCAGACCCAGGGTTTTTCCTGGTTTGGATCACGTAGTAATGTGGTACCACACCGAAACAGTCAATTAAACCTGGTTCCGATTAATATTTTAGAGGACAACGCTGGTTAAGCCAGGGTTAGTTCTGGTATCTGCAATCATCTGGCTCATACATTCGCATTTTTCGCATAGTTGTTGGCCGGGTCCTGGATTATTTTCTGATTTGGATCACGTAATAATGTGGTACCACACTGAAACAGTCAATGAAACCTGGTTCGGAGTAATATTTTAGATAACGCCGGTTATGGCTTGGTTAGGTCTGGCATTTGCAATCATCTGCCTCATACTTTCGCATTTTTCGCATACAGGTTGGCCAGATCCTGGCCGTTTTCTGGATCGGATCGCGTAGTAATGTGGTACCACACTGAAACCGTTAATTAAACCTGGTTTCGATCAATATTTTGGAGGATAACGCCGGTAACGTCTGGGTTAGGTCTGGTATTTGCCATCATCTTCGTCTTGCTTTCGCATTTTTCGCGTACTTTTTGGTCAGAAACTGGGCTTTTTCTGATTTGGATCACGTAGTAATGTAGTACCACACCGAAACAGTTCACTAAACCTGGTTGCGATTAATATTTTACAGGATAACGCCTGTTATGTCTGGGTTAGTTCTGGTATTTGCAATCATCTGTCTCATACTTTCGCATTTTTCGCATATTTGTTGGTCAGATCCTGGGCTTTTTCAGGTTTGGATCACGTAGTAATGTGGTACTACACCGACACAGTCGATTAAACCCGGTTCCGATTAATATTTTAGAGGATAACGCCGGGTATGTCTGGGTTAGTTCTGGTATTTGCAATCATCTGCCTCATACATTCGAATTTTTCGCATAGTTGTTGGCGTGATCCAGGGTTTTTTATGGTTTGGATCACGTAGTAATGTGGTACCACATTGAAAAAGTCAATTAAACCTGGTTTCGATTTATATTTTAGAGGACAACACCGGTTAGGTCTGGGTTACGACTGGTATTTGCAGTCATCTGCCTCATACTTTCGCATTTTTCGCATTTTTGTTGGCCAGAGCCTGGGCTTTTTCTGGTTTGGATCACGTAGTATTGTAGTACCACATTGAAAAAGTCAAGTAAATCTGGTTTCGATCAATATTTAAGGGGATAACGCCGGTTATGTCTGGGTTAGGTCCGGTATTTGCCATCATCTAGCTCATACTTTCGCATTTTCCGCATACATCTTGGCCAGATCCTGGGGTTTTTCTGGTTTGGATCACGTAGTAATGTGGTACCACACCGAAACTGTCAATTAAACCTGGTTCCGATTAATATTTTAGAGGATAGCATCGGTGAGGTCTGGGATAGGTCTGGTATTTGCAATCATCTGGCTCATACATTCGAATTTTTCGCATAGTTGTTCGCCTGATCCAGGGTTTTTTCTGGTTTGGATCACGTAGTAATGTGGTACCACTTTGAAAAAGTCAATTAAACCTGGTTTCGATTTATATTTTAGAGGACAACACCGGTTAGGTCTGGGTTATGTCTTGTATTTGCAGTCATCTGCCTCATACTTTCGCATTTTTCGCATATTTGTTGGCCAGTGCCTGGGCTTTTTCTGGTTTGGATCACGTAGTATTGTGGTACCACACTGAAAAAGTCAAGTAAAGCTGGTTTCGATCAATATTTAAGGGGATAACGCCGGTTATGTCTGGGTTAGGTCTGGTATTTGCCATCACCTAACTCATACTTACGCATTTTTCGCATACTTGTTGGCCAAATCCTGGGCTTCTACTGATTCGGATCACGTAGTAATGTGGTACCACACTGAAACAGTCATTAAAACCTGGTTTCGATCAACATTTTAGGGGATAACACCGGTTATGTCTGGGTTAGGTCTGGTATTTGCAATCATCTGCCTCATACTTTCTCATTTTTCGCATACTTGTTGGCCTGATCCAAGGTTTTTTCTGGTTTGGATCACGTAGTAATGTGGTACCACGTTGAAAAAGTCAATTAAACCTGGTTTCGATTTATATATTAGAGGACAACACTGGTTAGGTCTGGGTTACGTCTGGTATTTGCAATCATCTGCCTCATACTTTCGCATTTTTCGCATACTTGTTGGCCAGATCCTGTTTTTTTTCTGATTTGGATCACGTATTGATGTGGCACCACACTGAAACAATCAATGAAACCTGGTTCGGAGTAATATTTTAGGTAACGCCGGTTTTGCCTGGGTTAGGTCTGGTATTTGCATTCATCAGCCTCATACTTTCGCATTTTTCGCATACTTCATGGCCAGATCCTGGGCTTTTTCTAATTTGAATCACGTAATAATGTGGTACCACACTGAAACAATCAATTAATCCTGGTTCCGATTAATATTTCAGAGGATAACTCCGGTTAGGTCTGGGTTAGGTCTGGGATTTGCCCTCATCTAGATCGTACTTTAGCATTTTTCGCATACTTATTGGCTAGATCCTGGGTTTTTTGTGATTTAGATCGCGTAATAATGTGGTACCACACTGAAACAGTCAAATAAACCGGTTCGGAGTAATATTTTAGAGGACAACGCCGGATATGTCTGGGTAAGGTCTGGTATTTGCAATCATCAGCCTCATAGTTTCGCATTTTTCGCATACGTGTTGGCCAGATCCTGGCCGTTTTCTGGATCGGATCACGTAGTAATGTGGTACCACACCGAAACAGTCCACTAAGCCTGGTTGCGATTAATATTTCACAGGATAACGCCGGGTATGTCTGGGTTAGGTCTGGTATTTGCAATCATCTGCCCTATACATTCGAATTTTTCGCATTTTTGTTGGTCAGATCCTGGCCTTTTTCTGGTTTGGATCACGCAGGTAATGTGGTACCACCCTGCAATAGTCAATTAAACCTGGTTCCGATTAATATTTTAGGGGACAACACCGGTTAGGTCTGGGTTAGGTCTGGTATTTGCAATCATCAGCCTCATACTTTCGCATTTTTCGCATACGTGTTGGCCAGATCCTGGCCGTTTTCTGGTTTGGATCACGCAGTAATGTGGTACCACCCTGCAATAGTCAATTAAACCTGGTTCCGATTAATATTTTAGGGGACAACACCGGTTAGGTCTGGGTTACGTCTGGTATTTGCAATCATCTGCCTCATACTTTCGCATTTTTCGCATACTTGTTGGCCAGATCGTGTGTTTTTTCTGATTTGGATCACGTATTAATGTGGTACCACACAGAAACAATCAATGAAACCTGGTTCGGAGTAATATTTTAGATAACGCCGGTTTTGCCTGGGTTAGGTCTGGAATTTGCAATCATCAGCCTCATACTTTCGCATTTTTCGCATACGTGTTGGCCAGATCCTGGCCGTTTTCTGAATTGGATCACGTAGCAATGTGGCACCACACTGAAACCGTCATTAAAACCTGGTTTCGATCAATATTTGGGAGGACAACACCGATTAGGTCTGGGTTACATCTGGTATTTGCAATTAACTGCCTCATACTTTCGCATTTTTCGCATAGTTGTTGGCCAGATCCTGGGTTCTTTTCTCGTTAGGATCACGTATTAATGTGGTGCCACACTGAAATAGTCATTTCAACCTGCATTCGATGAATATTTTAGAGGATAGCGCCGGTTATGTCTGGGTTAGGTCTGGTGTTTGCAATCATCTTCCTCATACTTTCGAATTTTTCGCATATTTGTTGGTCAGATCCGGGGCTTTTTCCAGGTTTGGATCACGTAGTAATGTGGTACTGCTCCGAAACAGTCGATTAAACCCGGTTCCGATTAATATTTTAGAGGATAACGCTGAGTATGTCTGGGTTAGGTCTGGTATTTGCAATGATCTGGCTCATACTTTCGCATTTTTCGCATAGTTGTAAGTCAGATCCTCGGCATTTTCTGGATTGGATCACGTAGTAATGTGGTACCACACTGAAACAGTCAATGAAATCTGGTTTCGATCAATATTTAAGAGGATAACGCTGGTTATGTCTGAGTTACGTCTGGTATTTGCAATCATCTGACTCATACTTTCGCATTTTTCGCATACTTGTTGGCCAGATCCTGGGCTTTTTCTGGTTTGGATCACGTAGCAATGTGGTACCACACTGAAACCGAAATTAAAACCTGGTTTCGATGAATATTTGTGTGGACAACACAGGTTAGGTCTGGGTTACGTCTGGTATTTGCAATCATCTGCCTTATACTTTCGCATTTTTCGCATACTTGTTGGCGAGATCCTGGCCGTTTTCTGGATTGGATCACGTAGTAATCTGGTGCCACACTGAAACCGTCATTTAAACCTGGTTTCGATCAATATTTGAGAGGACAACACCGGTTAGGTCTGGGTTACGTCTGATATTTGCAATCATCTGCCTCATACTTTCACATTTTTCGCATACTTGTTGGCCAGATCCTGGGTTTTTTCTGCTTAGGATCACGTATTAATGCTGTGCCACATTGAAATAGTCAATTCAACCTGGATTCCATCAAAATTTTAGGGGATAACACCGGTTAGGTATGGGTATGTCTGGTATTTGCAATCATCTTCGTCTTGCTTTCGCATTTTTCGTATACTTGTTGGGCAGATACTAGGCCTTTCCTGATTTGGATCAGGTAGTAATGTGGTACCACACCGAAACAGTCCACTAAACCTGGGTGCGATGAATATTTTAGAGGACAACTCCTGGTATGTCTGGGTTAGGTCCGGTATTTGCCATCATCTTGCTCATACTTTCGCATTTTTCGCATACATGGGGCCAGATCCTGGGTTTTTTCTGGTTAGGATCACGTAGTAATTTGGTACCACACGGAAACTGTCCACTAAGCCTGGTTACGATTAATATTTTACAGGATAACGCCGGGCATGTCTGGGATAGATATGGTATTTGCAATCATCTGCCTCATACTTTCGCATTTTTCGCATACTTGTTGGCCAGATCCTGGGTTTTTTCTGGTTAGGATCACGTATTAATGCTGTGCCACATTGAAATAGACAATTCAACCTGGATTCCATCAAAATTTTAGGGGATAAGACCGGTTAGGTATGGGTATGTCTGGTATTTGCAATCATCTTCGTCTTGCTTTCGCATTTTTCGTATACTTGTTGGCCAGATACTAGGCCTTTCCTGATTTGGATCAGGTAGTAATGTGGTACCACACCGAAACAGTCCACTAAACCTGGTTGCGATTAATGTTTTACAGGATAACGCCGGTTATGTCTGGATTAGGTCTGGTATTTGCAATCATCAGCCTCATACTTTCGCATTTTTCGCATACTTGTTGGCTAGATCCTCGGTTTTTTCTGGTTTAGATCACGTAGTAATTTGGTACTACACGGAAACTGTCAATGAAACCTGGTTGCGATTAATATTTTAGAGGATAACGCCGGTTATGTCTGGTTTAGGTCTGGGATTTGCCATCATCTTGCTCATAATTTCGCATTTTTTGCAAACTTGTTGGCCAGATCCTGGGCTTTTTCTGATTTGAATCACGTAATAATGTGGTACTACACTGAAACAGTCAATTAATTCTGGTTGCGATTAATATTTTAGAGGATAACGCCGGTTATGTCTGGGTTAAGTCTGGTATTTGCCCTCACCTAGCTCACACTTTCGCATTTTTCGCATACTGGTTGGCCAGATCCTGGGCTTTTTCAGGCTTGGATCACGTAGTAATGTGGTACCACACTGAAACAGTCCACTAAGCCTGGTTGCGATTAATATTTTACAGGATAACGCCGGGTATGTCTGGGTTAGGTCTGGTATTTGCAATCATCTGACACATACTTTCGCATCTTTCGCATACTTGTTGGGCGGATCCTGGGCTTTTCTGGTTTGGATCACGTAGTAATGTGGTACCACACTGAAAAAGTCAAGTAAAGCTGGTTTCGATCAATATTTATGAGGATAACGCCAGTTATGGCTGGGTTAGGTCTGGTACTTGCCATCACCTAGCTCATACTTTCGCATTTTTCGCATACTTGTTGGCCAGAAACTGGGCTTTTTCTCGTTTGGATCGCGTAGTAATGTGGTACCACACCGATACAGTCCACTAAGCCTGGTTGCGATTAATATTTTACAGGATAACGCCGGGTATGTCTGGGTTAGTTCTGGTATTTGCAATCATCTGACTCATACTTTCGCATCTTTCGCATACTTGTTGGCCAGATCCTGTGTTTTTTCTGATTTGGATCACGTAATAATGTGGTACCACACTGAGACAGTCAATGAAACCTGGTTCGGTGTAATATTTTAGAAAACGCCGGTTTTGTCTGGGTTAGGTCTGGTATTTGCAATCATCTGCCTCATACTTTCGCATTTTTCGCATACTTGTTGGCGAGATCCTGGCCGTTTTCTGGATTGGATCACGTAGTAATCTGGTGCCACACTGAAACCGTCATGTAAACCTGGTTTCGATCAATATTTGAGAGGACAACACCGGTTAGGCCTGGGTTACGTCTGGTATTTGCAATCATCTGCCTCATACTTTCACATTTTTCGCATACTTGTTGGCCAGATCCTGGGTTTTTTCTGGTTAGGATCACGTATTAATGCTGTGCCACATTGAAATAGTCAATTCAACCTGGATTCCATCAAAACTTTAGGGGATAACACCGGTTAGGTATGGGTATGTCTGGTATTTGCAATCATCTTCGTCTTGCTTTCGCATTTTTCGTATACTTGTTGGGCAGATACTAGGCCTTTCCTGATTTGGATCAGGTAGTAATGTGGTACCACACCGAAACAGTCCACTAAACCTGGGTGCGATTAATATTTTAGAGGATAACGCTGCTTATGTCTGGGTTAGGACTGGTATTTGCCATCATCTTCGTCTTGCTGTCGCATTTTTCGCATACTTGTTGGCCAGAAACTGGGTTTTTTCTGGTTTGAATCACGTAATAATGTGGTACTACACTGAAACAGTCAATTAATTCTGGTTGCGATTAATATTTTAGAGGATAACGCCGGTTATGTCTGGGTTAGGTCTGGTATTTGTAATCATCCGCCTCATACTTTCACATTTTTCGCATACTTGTTGGCTAGATCCTGGGTTTTTTCTGGTTTGGATCACGTAGTAATTTGGTTCCACACGGAAACAGTCAATTAAACCTGGTTGCGATTAATATTTTAGAGGATAGCGCTGGTTATGTCTGGGTTTGGTCTGGTATTTGCCCTCATCTAGTTCATACTTTCGCATTTTTCGCATACTTGTCTTCCAGATACTGGGCTTTTTCTGATTTGGATCACGTAGTAATGTGGTTCCACACGAAAACAGTCAATTAAACCTGGTTGCGATTAATATTTTAGAGGATAACGCCGGTTATGTCTGCTTTAGGTCTGGGATTTGCCCACATCTGGCTCGTACTTTCGCATTTTTCGCATACTTCATGGCCAGATCCTGGGTTTTTTTCTAGTTTGGATAACGTATTAATGTGGTACCACCCTGACACAGTCCATTAAGCTTGGCTTCGATCAATATTTTAGAGGATAACACCGGTGAGGTCTGGGTTACGTCTGGTATTTGCAATCATCTTCCTGATACTTTCGCATTTTTTGCAAACTTGTTGGCCAGAAACTGGGTTTTTTCTGGTCTGAATCACGTAATAATGTGGTACCGCACTTAAACAGTCAATTAAACCTGGTTCCGATCAATATTTTAGGGGATAACGCTGGTTATGCCTGGGTTAGTTCTGGTATCTGCAATCATCTGGCTCATACATTCGCATTTTTCGCATACTTGTTGGCCAGAAACTGGGTTTTTTCTGGTTTGAATATCGTAATAATGTGGTACCACACTGAAACAGTCAATTAATTCTGGTTGCGATTAATATTTTAGAGGATAACGCCGGTTATGTCTGGGTTAGGTCTGACATTTGCCATCATCTAGCTCATACTTTCGCATTTTTCGCATACTTGTTGGCCAGATCCTGGGCTTTTTCTCATTTGGATCACGTAGTAATGTGGTACCACACTGACAGGGTCAATTAGACCCGGTTCCGATTAATATTTTAGAGGATGACGCCGATTATGTCTGGGTTAGGTCTGGTATTTGCCCTCATCCAGCTCATACCTTCGCATTTTTCGCATACTTCTTGGCCAGATCCAGTGTTTTTTCTCGATTGGATCATGTAATAATGTCGTACAACACTGAAACAGTCAACGAAACCTGGTTCGGAGTAATATTTTAGATAACGCCGGTTATGTCTGGGTTAGGTCTGGTATTTGCAATCATCTGACTCATACTTTCGAATTCTTCGCATACCTCATAGCCAGATCCTGGTCTTTTTCTGATTTGAATCACGTAAAAATGTGGTACTACAATGAAACAGTCAATTAATCCTGGTTCCGATCAATATTTTAGGGGATAACACCGGCTAGGTCTGGGTTGCGTCTGGTATTTGCAATCATCTTCCTGATACTTTCGCATTTTTGGCATACTTGTTGGCCAGATACTGGGCCTTTTCTGATTTGTATCACGTAATAATGTGGTACCACACTGAAACAGTAAATTAATCCTGGTTCCAATTAATATATCAGAGGATAACGCCGGTTATGTATGGGTTAGGTCTGGTATTTGCAACCATCTGACTCATACATTCGCATTCTTCGCATACTAGTTGGCCAGATCCTGGGCTTTTTCTGATTTGAATCACGTAATAACGTGGTACCGCACTAAAACAGTCAATTAATCCTTGGTCCGATTAATATTTTAGAGGATAACGACGGTTATGTCTTGGTTAGGTCTGGGATTTGCCCTCACCTGGCTCGTACTTTCGCATTTTTCGCATACTTCATGGCCACACCCTGGGTTTTTTTCTAGTTTGGATAACGTATTAATGTGGTGTCACACTGACACAGTCCATTAAACCTGGCCTCGATCAATATTTTAGAGGATAGCACCGGTTAGGTCTGGGTTACGTCTGGTATTTGCAATCATCTTCCTGATACTTTCGCATTTTTGGCATACTTGTTGGCCAGATACTGGGCCTTTTCTGATTTGTATCACGTAATAATGTGGTACCACACTGAAACCGTCAATTAATCGTGGTTCCAATTAATATTTCATAGGATAACGCCGGCTATGCTTGGGTTAGGTCTGGTATTTGCAATCATCTGACTCATACTTTCGCATTCTTCGCATACTTCATGACCAGCTCCTGGCCCTTTTTCTGGTTTGGATCACGCAGTAATGTGGTACCGCACTTAAACAGTCAATTAAACCTGGTTCCGATCAATATTTTAGAGGATAACGCTGGTTATGCCTAGGTTAGTTCTGGTATCTGCAATCATCTGCCTCATACATTCGCACTTTTCGCATACTTGTTGGCCAGAAACTGGATATTTTCTGGTTTGAATCTCGTTATAATGTGGTACCACACTGAAACAGTCAATTAATTCTGGTTGCGATTAATATTTTAGAGGATAACGCCGGTTATGTCTCGGTTAGGTCTGGTATTTGCCCTCACCTAGCTCACACTATCGCATTTTTCGCATACTGGTTGGCCAGATCCTGGGCTTTTTCTGATTTGGGTCACGTAGTAATGTGGTACCACACTGACAGGGTCAATTAAACCCGGTTCCGATTAATATTTTAGAGGATGACGCCGTTTATGTCTGGGTTAGGTGTGGTATTTGCAATCATCTTCCTGATACTTTCGCATTTTTTGCATACTTGTTGGCCAGATCCTGGGCTTTTTCTGATTTGAATCACGTAATAATGTGGTACCACACTGAAACAGTCAATTAATCCTGGTTCCAATTAATATTTCAGAGGATAACGCCGGTTATGTATGGGTTAGGTCTGGTATTTGTAATCATCTGCCTCATACTTTCACATTTTTCGCATACTTGTTGGCTAGATCCTGGGTTTTTTCTGGTTTGGATCACGTAGTAATATGGTTCCACACGGAAGCAGTCAATTAAACCTGGTTGCGATTAATATTTTAGAGGATAACGCCGGTTACGTCTGGTTTAGGTCTGGGATTTGCCCTCATCTGGCTCGTACTTTCGCATTTTTCGCATACTTCATGGCCAGATCCTGCGTTTTTTTCTAGTTTGGATAACGTATAAATGTGGTACCACCCTGACACAGTCCATTAAGCTTGGCTTCGATCAATTTTTTACAGGATAACACCGGTGAGGTCTGGGTTACGTCTGGCATTTGCAATCATCTTCCTGATACTTTCGCATTTTTTGCAAACTTATTGGCCAGATCCTGGGCTTTTTCTGATTTGAATCACGTAATAATGTGGTACCACACTGAAACAGTCAATTAATCCTGGTTCCAATTAATATTTCAGGGGATAACGCCGGTTATGTATAGGTTAGGTCTGGTATTTGCCCTCACCTTGCTCACACTATCGCATTTTTCGCATACTGGTTGGCCAGATCCTGGGCTTTTTCTGATTTGGGTCACGTAGTAATGTGGTACCACACTGACAGGGTCAATTAAACCCGGCTCCGATTAATATTTTACAGGATGACGCCGTTTATGTCTGGGTTAGGTGTGGTATTTGCAATCATCTTCCTGATACTTTCGCATTTTTTGCATACTTGTTGGCCAGATCCTGGGCTTTTTCTGATTTGAATCACGTAATAATGTGGTACCACACTGAAACAGTCAATTAATCCTGGGTCCAATTAATATTTCAGGGGATAACGCCGGTTATGTAAGGGTTAGGTCTGGTATTTGCAATCATCTGACTGATACTTTCGCATTTTTCGCATACTTGTTAGCCAGATCCTGGCCGTTTTCTGGATTGGATCACGTAGTAAAGTGGTACCACACTGAAACCGTCAATTAAACCTGGTTTCGATCAATATTTTGGAGGATAACGCCGGTTACGTCTGGGTTAGGTCTGGTATTTGCCATCATCTTCGTCTTGCTGTCGCATTTTTCGCTTACTTGTTGACCAGAAACTGGGTTTTTTCTGGTTTGAATCACGTAATAATGTGGTACCACACTGACAGGGTCAATTAAACCCGGTTCCGATCAATATTTTAGGGGATAACGCTGGTTATGCCTGGGTTAGTTCTGGTATCTGTAATCATCTGGCTCATACATTCGCATTTTTCGCATACTTGTTGGCCAGAAACTGGGTTTTTTCTGGTTGGATCACGTATTAATGTGGTGTCACACTGACACAGTCCATTAAGCTTGGCTTCGATCAATATTTTACAGGATAACACCGGTAAGGTCTGGGTTACGTCTGGCATTTGCAATCATCTTCCTGATACTTTCGCATTTTTTGCAAACTTATTGGCCAGATCCTGGGCTTTTTCTGATTTGAATCACGTAATAATGCGGTACCACACTGAAACAGTCAATTAATCCTGGTTCCAATTAATATTTCAGGGGATAACGCCGGTTATGTATAGGTTAGGTCTGGTATTTGCCCTCACCTTGCCCACACTATCGCATTTTTCGCATACTGGTTGGCCAGATCCTGGGCTTTTTCTGATTTGGGTCACGTAGTAATGTGGTACCACACTGACAGGGTCAATTAAACCCGGTTCCGATTAATATTTTAGAGGATGACGCCGTTTATGTCTGGGTTAGGTGTGGTATTTGCAATCATCTTCCTGATACTTTCGCATTTTTTGCATACTCGTTGGCCAGATCCTGGGCTTTTTCTGATTTGAATCACGTAATAATGTGGTACCACACTGAAACAGTCAATTAATCCTGGGTCCAATTAATATTTCAGAGGATAACGCCGGTTATGTATGGGTTAGGTCTGGTATTTGCAATCATCTGACTGATACTTTCGCATTTTTCGCATACTTGTTAGCCAGATCCTGGCCGTTTTCTGGATTGGATCACGTAGTAAAGTGGTACCACACTGAAACAGTCAATTAAACCTGGTTTCGATCAATATTTTGGAGGATAACGCCGGTTACGTCTGGGTTAGGTCTGGTATTTGCCATCATCTTCGTCTTGCTGTCGCATTTTTCGCTTACTTGTTGACCAGAAACTGGGTTTTTTCTGGTTTGAATCACGTAATAATGTGGTACCACACTGAAACAGTCAATTAATTCTGGTTGCGATTAATATTTTAGAGGATAACGCCGGTTATGTCTGGGTTAGGTCTGGTATTTGCCCTCACCTAGCTCACACTTTCGCATTTTGCGCATACTTGTTGGCCAGATCCTGCGCTTTTTCTGATTTGGGTCACGTAGTAATGTGGTACCACACTGACAGGGTCAATTAAACCCGGTTCCGATTAATATTTTAGAGGATAACGCCATTTTTGTCTGGATTAGGTGTGGTATTTGCCCTCATCTAGCTCATACTTTCGCATTTTTCGCATACTGGTTGGCCAGATCCTGGGCTTTTTCTGATTTGGGTCACGTAGTGATGTGGTACCACACTGACAGGGTCAATTAAACCCGGTTCCGATTAATATTTTAGAGGATGACGCCGTTTATGTCTGGGTTAGGTGTGGTATTTGCAATCATCTTCCTGATACTTTCGCATTTTTTGCATACTTGTTGGCCAGATCCTGGGCTTTTTCTGATTTGAATCACGTAATAATGTGGTACCACACTGAAACAGTAAATTAATCCCGGTTCCAATTAATATATCAGAGGATAACGCCGGTTATGTATGGGTTAGGGCTGGTATTTGCAACCATCTGACTCATACTTTCGCATTCTTCGCATACTAGTTGGCCAGATCCTGGGCTTTTTCTGATTTCAATCACGTAATAACGTGGTACCGCACTAAAACAGTCAATTAATCCTTGGTCCGATTAATATTTTAGAGGATAACGACGGTTATGTCTTGGTTAGGTCTGGGATTTGCCCTCATCTGGCTCGTACTTTCGCATTTTTCGCATACTTCATGGCCACACCCTGGGTTTTTTTCTAGTTTGGATAACGTATTAATGTGGTGTCACACTGACACAGTCCATTAAACCTGGCTTCGATCAATATTTTAGAGGATAGCACCGGTTGGGTCTGGGTTACGTCTGGTATTTGCAATCATCTTCCTGATACTTTCGCATTTTTGGCATACTTGTTGGCCAGATACTGGGCCTTTTCTGATTTGTATCACGTAGTAATGTGGTACCACACTGAAACCGTCAATTAATCGTGGTTCCAATTAATATTTCATAGGATTACGCCGGTTATGCTTGGGTTAGGTCTGGTATTTGCAATCATCTGACTCATACTTTCGCATTCTTCGCATACTTCATGACCAGCTCCTGGCCTTTTTCTGGTTTGGATCACGCAGTAATGTGGTACCGCACTTAAACAGTCAATTAAACCTGGTTCCGATCAATATTTTAGGGGATAACGCTGGTTATGCCTAGGTTAGTTCTGGTATCTGCAATCATCTGGCTCATACATTCGCACTTTTCGCATACTTGTTGGCCAGAAACTGGATTTTTTCTGGTTTGAATCTCGTTATAATGTGGTACCACACTGAAACAGTCAATTAATTCTGGTTGCGATTAATATTTTAGAGGATAACGCCGGTTATGTCTCGGTTAGGTCTGGTATTTGCCCTCACCTAGCTCACACTATCGCATTTTTCGCATACTGGTTGGCCAGATCCTGGGCTTTTTCTGATTTGGGTCACGTAGTAATGTGGTACCACACTGACAGGGTCAATTAAACCCGGTTCCGATTAATATTTTAGAGGATGACGCCGTTTATGTCTGGGTTAGGTGTGGTATTTGCAATCATCTTCCTGATACTTTCGCATTTTTTGCATACTTGTTGGCCGGATCTTGGGCTTTTTCTGATTTGAATCACGTAATAATGTGGTACCACACTGAAACAGTCAATTAATCCTGGTTCCAATTAATATTTCAGTGGATAACGCCGGTTATGTATGGGTAAGGTCTGGTATTTGTAATCATCCGCCTCATACTTTCACATTTTTCGTATACTTGTTGGCTAGATCCTGGGTTTTTTCTGGTTTGGATCACGTAGTAATATGGTTCCACACGGAAGCAGTCAATTAAACCTGGTTGCGATTAATATTTTAGAGGATAACGCCGGTTACGTCTGGTTTAGGTCTGGGATTTGCCCTCATCTGGCTCGTACTTTCGCATTTTTCGCATACTTCATGGCCAGATCCTGCGTTTTTTTCTAGTTTGGATAACGTATAAATGTGGTACCACCCTGACACAGTCCATTAAGCTTGGCTTCGATCAATTTTTTACAGGATAACACCGGTGAGGTCTGGGTTACGTCTGGCATTTGCAATCATCTTCCTGATACTTTCGCATTTTTTGCAAACTTATTGGCCAGATCCTGGGCTTTTTCTGATTTGAATCACGTAATAATGTGGTACCACACTGAAACAGTCAATTAATCCTGGTTCCAATTAATATTTCAGGGGATAACGCCGGTTATGTATAGGTTAGGTCTGGTATTTGCCCTCACCTTGCTCACACTATCGCATTTTTCGCATACTGGTTGGCCAGATCCTGGGCTTTTTCTGATTTGGGTCACGTAGAAATGTGGTACCACACTGACAGGGTCAATTAAACCCGGTTCCGATTAATATTTTAGAGGATGACGCCGTTTATGTCTGGGTTAGGTGTGGTATTTGCAATCATCTTCCTGATACTTTCGCATTTTTTGCATACTTGTTGGCCAGATCCTGGGCTTTTTCTGATTTGAATCACGTAATAATGTGGTACCACACTGAAACAGTCTATTAATCCTGGGTCCAATTAATATTTCAGGGGATAACACCGGTTATGTATGGGTTAGGTCTGGTATTTGCGATCATCTGACTGATACTTTCGCATTTTTCGCATACTTGTTAGCCAGATCCTGGCCGTTTTCAGGATTGGATCACGTAGTAAAGCGGTACCACACTGAAACCGTCAATTAAACCTGGTTTCGATCAATATTTTGGAGGATAACGCCGGTTACGTCTGGGTTAGGTCTGGTATTTGCCATCATCTTCGTCTTGCTGTCGCATTTTTCGCTTACTTGTTGACCAGAAACTGGGTTTTTTCTGGTTTGAATCACGTAATAATGTGGTACCACACTGAAACAGTTAATTAATTCTGGTTGCGATTAATATTTTAGAGGATAACGCCGGTTATGTCTGGGTTAGGTCGGGTATTTGCCCTCACCTAGCTCACACTTTCGCATTTTGCGCATACATGTTGGCCAGATCCTGCGCTTTTTCTGATTTGGGTCACGTAGTAATGTGGTACCACACTGACAGTGTCAATTAAACCCGGTTCCGATTAATATTTTAGAGGATGACGCCGTTTATGTCTGGGTTAGGTGTGGTATTTGCAATCATCTTCCTGATACTTTCGCATTTTTTGCATACTTGTTGGCCAGATCCTGGGCTTTTTCTGATTTGAATCACGTAATAATGTGGTACCACACTGAAACAGTCTATTAATCCTGGGTCCAATTAATATTTCAGGGGATAACACCGGTTATGTATGGGTTAGGTCTGGTATTTGCAATCATCTGACTGATACTTTCGCGTTTTTCGCATACTTGTTAGCCAGATCCTGGCCGTTTTCTGGATTGGATCACGTAGTAAAGTGGTACCACACTGAAACCGTCAATTAAACCTGGTTTCGATCAATATTTTGGAGGATAACGCCGGTTATGTCTGGATTAGGTGTGGTATTTGCCCTCATCTAGCTCATACTTTTGCATTTTTCGCATATTTGTTGGCCAGATCCTGAGCTTTTTCTGATTTGGATCACGTAGTAATGTGGTACCACACTGACAGGGTCAATTAAACCCGGTTCCGATTAATATTTTAGAGGATAACGCCGTTTATGTCTGGATTAGGTGTGGTATTTGCCCTCATCTAGCTCATACTTTTGCATTTTTCGCATATTTGTTGGCCAGATCCTGAGCTTTTTCTGATTTGGATCACGTAGTAATGTGGTACCACACTGACAGGGTCAATTATACCCGGTTCCGATTAATATTTTAGAGGATGACGCCAGTTATGTCTGGGTTAGGTCTGGTATTTGCCATCATCTTCGTCTTGCTGTCGCATTTTTCGCATACTTGTTGGCCAGAAACTGGGTTTTTTCTGGTTTGAATCACGTAATAATGTGGTACCACACTGAAACAGTCAATTAATTCTGGTTGAGATTAATATTTCAGAGAATAACGCCGGTTATGTATAGGTTAGGTCTGGTATTTGCCCTCACCTTGCTCACACTATCGCATTTTTCGCATACTGGTTGGCCAGATCCTGGGCTTTTTCTGATTTGGGTCACGTAGTAATGTGGTACCACACTGACAGGGTCAATTAAACCCGGTTCCGATTAATATTTTAGAGGATGACGCCGTTTATGTCCGGGTTAGGTGTGGTATTTGCAATCATCTTCCTGATACTTTCGCATTTTTTGCATACTTGTTGGCCAGATCCTGGGCTTTTTCTGATTTGAATCACGTAATAATGTGGTACCACACTGAAACAGTCAATTAATCCTGGGTCCAATTAATATTTCAGAGGATAACGCCGGTTATGTAAGGGTTAGGTCTGGTATTTGCAATCATCTGACTGATACTTTCGCATTTTTCGCATACTTGTTAGCCAGATCCTGGCCGTTTTCTGGATTGGATCACGTAGTAAAGTGGTACCACACTGAAACCGTCAATTAAACCTGGTTTCGATCAATATTTTGGAGGATAACGCCGGTTACGTCTGGGTTAGGTCTGGTATTTGCCATCATCTTCGTCTTGCTGTCGCATTTTTCGCTTACTTGTTGACCAGAAACTGGGTTTTTTCTGGTTTGAATCACGTAATAATGTGGTACCACACTGAAACAGTCAATTAATTCTGGTTGCGATTAATATTTTAGAGGATAACGCCGGTTATGTCTGGGTTAGGTCTGGTATTTGCCCTCACCTAGCTCACACTTTCGCATTTTGCGCATACTTGTTGGCCAGATCCTGCGCTTTTTCTGATTTGGGTCACGTAGTAATGTGGTACCACACTGACAGGGTCAATTAAACCCGGTTCCGATTAATATTTTAGAGGATAACGCCGTTTATGTCTGGATTAGGTGTGGTATTTGCCCTCATCTAGCTCATACTTTCGCATTTTTCGCATACTGGTTGGCCAGATCCTGGGCTTTTTCTGATTTGGGTCACGTAGTGATGTGGTACCACACTGACAGGGTCAATTAAACCCGGTTCCGATTAATATTTTAGAGGATGACGCCGTTTATGTCTGGGTTAGGTGTGGTATTTGCAATCATCTTCCTGATACTTTCGCATTTTTTGCATACTTGTTGGCCAGATCCTGGGCTTTTTCTGATTTGAATCACGTAATAATGTGGTACCACACTGAAACAGTCAATTAATCCTGGTTCCAATTAATATTTCAGAGGATAACGCCGGTTATGTATGGGTTAGGTCTGGTATTTGTAATCATCCGCCTCATACTTTCACATTTTTCGCATACTTGTTGGCTAGATCCTGGGTTTTTTCTGGATTGGATCACGTAGTAAAGTGGTACCACACTGAAACCGTCAATTAAACCTGGTTTCGATCAATATTTTGGAGGATAACGCCGGTTACGTCTGGGTTAGGTCTGGTATTTGCCATCATCTTCGTCTTGCTGTCGCATTTTTCGCTTACTTGTTGACCAGAAACTGGGTGTTTTCTGGTTTGAATCACGTAATAATGTGGTACCACACTGAAACAGTCAATTAATTCTGGTTGAGATTAATATTTCAGAGAATAACACTGGTTATGTCTGGGTTAGGTCTGGTATTTGTAATCATCCGCCTCATACTTTCACATTTTTCGCATACTTGTTGGCTAGATCCTGGGTTTCTTCTGGTTTGGATCACGTAGTAATTTGGTTCCACACGGAAACAGTCAATTAAACCTGGTTGCGATTAATATTTTAGTGGATAACGCCGGTTATGTCTGGGTTAGGTCTGACATTTGCCATCATCTAGCTCATACTTTCGCATTATTCGCATACTTGTTGGCCAGATCCTGGGCTTTTTCTCATTTGGATCACGTAGTAATGTGGTACCACACTGACAGGGTCAATTAATTCTGGTTGCGATTAATATTTTAGAGGATAACGCCGGTTATGTCTGGGTTAGGTCTGGTATTTGCCCTCACCTAGCTCACACTTTCGCATTTTGCGCATACTTGTTGGCCAGATCCTGCGCTTTTTCTGATTTGGGTCACGTAGTAATGTGGTACCACACTGACAGGGTCAATTAAACCCGGTTCCGATTAATATTTTAGAGGATGACGCCGTTTATGTCTGGGTTAGGTGTGGTATTTGCAATCATCTTCCTGATACTTTCGCATTTTTTGCATACTTCTTGGCCAGATCCTGGGCTTTTTCTGATTTGAATCACGTAATAATGTGGAACCACACTGAAACAGTCAATTAATCCTGGTTCCAATTAATATTTCAGAGAATAACACTGGTTATGTCTGGGTTAGGTCTGGTATTTGTAATCATCCGCCTCATACTTTCACATTTTTCGCATACTTGTTGGCTAGATCCTGGGTTTCTTCTGGTTTGGATCACGTAGTAATTTGGTTCCACACGGAAACAGTCAATTAAACCTGGTTGCGATTAATATTTTAGTGGATAACGCCGGTTATGTCTGGGTTAGGTCTGACATTTGCCATCATCTAGCTCATACTTTCGCATTATTCGCATACTTGTTGGCCAGATCCTGGGCTTTTTCTCATTTGGATCACGTAGTAATGTGGTACCACACTGACAGGGTCAATTAATTCTGGTTGCGATTAATATTTTAGAGGATAACGCCGGTTATGTCTGGGTTAGGTCTGGTATTTGCCCTCACCTAGCTCACACTTTCGCATTTTGCGCATACTTGTTGGCCAGATCCTGCGCTTTTTCTGATTTGGGTCACGTAGTAATGTGGTACCACACTGACAGGGTCAATTAAACCCGGTTCCGATTAATATTTTAGAGGATAACGCCGTTTATGTCTGGATTAGGTGTGGTATTTGCCCTCATCTAGCTCATACCTTCGCATTTTTCGCATACTGGTTGGCCAGATCCTGGGCTTTTTCTGATTTGGGTCACGTAGTGATGTGGTACCACACTGACAGGGTCAATTAAACCCGGTTCCGATTAATATTTTAGAGGATGACGCCGTTTATGTCTGGGTTAGGTGTGGTATTTGCAATCATCTTCCTGATACTTTCGCATTTTTTGCATACTTGTTGGCCAGATCCTGGGCTTTTTCTGATTTGAATCACGTAATTATGTGGTACCACACTGAAACAGTCAATTAATCCTGGTTCCAATTAATATTTCAGAGGATAACGCCGGTTATGTATGGGTTAGGTCTGGTATTTGTAATCATCCGCCTCATACTTTCACATTTTTCGCATACTTGTTGGCTAGATCCTCGGTTTTTTCTGGATTGGATCACGTAGTAAAGTGGTACCACACTGAAACCGTCAATTAAACCTGGTTTCGATCAATATTTTAGAGGATGACGCCGATTATGTCTGGGTTAGGTCTGGTATTTGCCCTCAGCCAGCTCATACCTTCGCATTTTTCGCATACTTCTTGGCCAGATCCAGTGTTTTTCCTCGATTGGATCATGTAATAATGTCGTACAACACTGAAACAGTCAACGAAACCTGGTTCGGAGTAATATTTTAGATAACGCCGGTTATGTCTGGGTTAGGTCTGGTATTTGCAATCATCTGACTCATACTTTCGAATTCTTCGCATACTTCATAGCCAGATCCTGGTCGTTTTCTGATTTGAATCACGTAAAAATGTGGTACTACAATGAAACAGTCAATTAATCCTGGTTCCGATCAATATTTTAGAGGATAACACCGGCTAGGTCTGGGTTGCGTCTGGTATTTGCAATCATCTTCCTGATACTTTCGCATTTTTGGCATAATTGTTGGCCAGATCCTGGGCTTTTTCTGATTTGAATCACGTAATCATGTGGTACCACACTGAAACAGTCAATTAATTCTGGTTGCGATTAATATTTTAGAGGATAACGCCGGTTATGTCTGGGTTAGGTCTGGTATTTGCCCTCACCTAGCTCACACTTTCGCATTTTGCGCACACTTGTTGGCCAGATCCTGGGCTTTTTCTCATTTGGATCACGTAGTAATGTGGTACCACACTGACAGGGTCAATTAAACCCGTTGCGATTAATATTTTAGAGGATAACGCCGGTTATGCTTGGGTTAGGTCTGGTATTTGCAGTCATCTGACTCATACTTTCGCATTCTTCGCATACTTCATGACCAGCTCCTGGCCTTTTTCTGGTTTGGATCACGCAGTAATGTGGTACCGCACTTAAACAGTCAATTAAACCTGGTTCCGATCAATATTTTAGGGGATAACGCTGGTTATGCCTGGGTTAGTTCTGGTATCTGCAATCATCTGGCTCATACATTCGCATTTTTCGCATACTTGTTGGCCAGAAACTGGGTTTTTTCTGGTTTGAATCACGTAATAATGTGGTACCACACTGAAACAGTCAATTAATTCTGGTTGCGATTAATATTTTAGAGGATAACGCCGGTTATGTCTCGGTTAGGTCTGGTATTTGCCCTAACCTAGCTCTCACTATCGCATTTTTCGCATACTGGTTGGCCAGATCCTGGGCTTTTTCTGATTTGGGTCACGTAGTAATGTGGTACCACACTGACAGGGTCAATTAAACCCGGTTCCGATTAATATTTTAGAGGATGGCGCCGTTTATGTCTGGGTTAGGTGTGGTATTTGCAATCATCTTCCTGATACTTTCGCATTTTTTGCATACTTCTTGGACAGATCCTGGGCTTTTTCTGATTTGAATCACGTAATAATGTGGTACCACACTGAAACAGTAAATTAATCCTGGTTCCAATTAATATTTCAGAGGATAACGCCGGTTATGTATGGGTTAGGTCTGGTATTTGCAACCATCTGACTCATACTTTCGCATTCTTCGCATACTAGTTGGCCAGATCCTGGGCTTTTTCTGATTTGAATCACGTAATAACGTGGTACCGCACTAAAACAATCAATTAATCCTTGGTCCGATTAATATTTTAGAGGATAACGACGGTTATGTCTTTGTTAGGTCTGGTATTTGCAACCATCTGACTCATACTTTCGCATTCTTCGCATACTTGTTAGCCAGATTCTAGCCGTTTTCTGGATTGGATCACGTAGTAAAGTGGTACCACACTGAAACCGTCAATTAAACCTGGTTTCGGTCAATATTTTGGAGGATAACGCCGGTTACGTCTGGGTTAGGTCTGGTATTTGCCATCATCTTCGTCTTGCTGTCGCATTTTTCGCTTACTTGTTGACCAGAAACTGGGTTTTTTCTGGTTTGAATCACGTAATAATGTGGTACCACACTGAAACAGTCAATTAATTCTGGTTGCGATTAATATTTTAGAGGATAACGCCGGTTATGTCTGGGTTAGGTCTGGTATTTGCTCTCACCTAGCTCACACTTTCGCATTTTGCGCACACTTGTTGGCCAGATCCTGCGCTTTTTCTGATTTGGGTCACGTAGTAATGTGGTACCACACTGACAGGGTCAATTAAACCCGGTTCCGATTAATATTTTAGAGGATAACGCCGTTTATGTGTGGATTAGGTGTGGTATTTGCCCTCATCTAGCTCATACTTTCGCATTTTTCGCATACTGGTTGGCCAGATCCTGGGCTTTTTCTGATTTGGGTCACGCAGTGATGTGGTACCACACTGACAGGGTCAATTAAACACGGTTCCGATTAATATTTTAGAGGATGACGCCGTTTATGTCTGGGTTAGGTGTGGTATTTGCAATCATCTGACTGATACTTTCGCATTTTTTGCATACTTGTTGGCCAGATTCTGGCCGTTTTCTGGATTGGATCACGTAGTAAAGTGGTACCACACTGAAACCGTCAATTAAACCTGGTTTCGATCAATATTTTGGAGGATAACGCCGGTTACGTCTGGGTTAGGTCTGGTATTTGCCATCATCTTCGTCTTGCTGTCGCATTTTTCGCTTACTTGTTGACCAGATACTGGGTTTTTTCTGGTTTGAATCACGTAATAATGTGGTACCACACTGAAACAGTCAATTAATTCTGGTTGCGATTAATATTTTAGAGGATAACGCCGGTTATGTCTGGGTTAGGTCTGGTATTTGCCCTCACCTAGCTCACACTTTCGCATTTTGCGCATACTTGTTGGCCAGATCCTGCGCTTTTTCTGATTTGGGTCACGTAGTAATGTGGTACCACACTGACAGGGTCAATTAAACCCGGTTCCGATTAATATTTTAGAGGATAACGCCGTTTATGTCTGGATTAGGTGTGGTATTTGCCCTCATCTAGCTCATACTTTCGCATTTTTCGCATATTTGTTGGCCAGATCCTGAGCTTTTTCTGATTTGGATCACGTAGTAATGTGGTACCACACTGACAGGGTCAATTATACCCGGTTCCGATTAATATTTTAGAGGATGACGCCAGTTATGTCTGGGTTAGGTCTGGTATTTGCCATCATCTTCGTCTTGCTGTCGCATTTTTCGCTTACTTGTTGACCAGAAACTGGGTTTTTTCTGGTTTGAATCACGTAATAATGTGGTACCACACTGAAACAGTCGATTAATCCTGGTTCCAATTAATATTTCAGAGAATAACACTGGTTATGTCTGGGTTAGATCTGGTATTTGTAATCATCCGCCTCATACTTTCACATTTTTCGCATACTTGTTGGCTAGATCCTGGGTTTCTTCTGGTTTGGATCACGTAGTAATTTGGTACCACACGGAAACAGTCAATTAAACCTGGTTGCGATTAATATTTTAGAGGATAGCGCCGGTTATGTCTGGGTTAGGTCTGACATTTGCCATCATCTAGCTCATACTTTCGCATTTTTCGCATACTTGTTGGCCAGATCCTGGGCTTTTTCTCATTTGGATCACGTAGTAATGTGGTACCACACTGACAGGGTCAATTAAACCCGTTCCGATTAATATTTTAGAGGATAACGCCGGTTATGCTTGGGTTAGGTCTGGTATTTACAATCATCTGACTCATACTTTCGCATTCTTCGCATACTTCATGACCAGCTCCTGGCCTTTTTCTGGTTTGGATCACGCAGTAATGTGGTACCGCACTTAAACAGTCAATTAAACATGGTTCCGATCAATATTTTAGGGGATAACGCTGGTTATGCCTGGGTTAGTTCTGGTATCTGCAATCATCTGGCTCATACATTCGCATTTTTCGCATACTTGTTGGCCAGAAACTGGGTTTTTTCTGGTTTGAATCACGTAATAATGTGGTACCACACTGACAGGGTCAATTAAACCCGGTTCCGATTAATATTTTAGAGGATGACGCCGTTTATGTCTGGGTTAGGTGTGGTATTTGCAATCATCTTCCTGACACTTTCGCATTTTTTGCATACTTCTTGGCCAGATCCTGGGCTTTTTCTGATTTGAATCACGTAATAATGTGGTACCACACTGAAACAGTAAATTAATCCTGGTTCCAATTAATGTTTCAGAGGATAACGCCGGTTATGTATGGGTTAGGTCTGGTATTTGCAACCATCTGACTCATACCTTCGCATTCTTCGCATACTAGTTGACCAGATCCTGGGCTTTTTCTGATTTGAATCACGTAATAACGTGGTACCGCACTAAAACAATCAATTAATCCTTGGTCCGATTAATATTTTAGAGGATAACGACGGTTATGTCTTGGTTAGGTCTGGGATTTGCCCTCATCTGGCTCGTACTTTCGCATTTTTCGCATACTACATGGCCAGACCCTGGGTTTTTTTCTAGTTTGGATAACGTATTAATGTGGTGTCACACTGACACAGTCCATTAAACCTGGCTTCGATCAATATTTTAGAGGATATCACCGGTTAGGTCTGGGTTACGCCTGGTATTTGCAATCATCTTCCTGATACTCTCGCATTTTTGGCATACTTGTTGGCCAGATACTGGGCCTTTTCTGATTTGTATCACGTAATAATGTGGTACCACACTGAAACCGTCAATTAATCGTGGTTCCAATTAATATTTCATAGGATAACGCCGGTTATGCTTGGGTTAGGTCTGGTATTTGCAATCATCTGACTCATACTTTCGCATTCTTCGCATACTTCATGACCAGCTCCTGGCCTTTTTCTGGTTTGGATCACGCAGTAATGTGGTACCGCACTTAAACAGTCAATTAAACCTGGTTCCGATCAATATTTTAGGGGATAACGCTGGTTATGCCTGGGTTAGTTCTGGTATCTGCAATCATCTGGCTCATACATTTGCATTTTTCGCATACTTGTGGGCCAGAAACTGGGTTTTTTCTGGTTTGAATCACGTAATAATGTGGTACCACACTGAAACAGTCAATTAATTCTGGTTGCGATTAATATTTTAGAGGATAACGCCGGTTATGTCTCGGTTAGGTCTGGTATTTGCCCCCACCTAGCTCACACTATCGCATTCTTCGCATACTAGTTGGCCAGATCCTGGGCTTTTTCTGATTTGAATCACGTAATAACGTGGTACCGCACTAAAACAATCAATTAATCCTTGGTCCGATTAATATTTTAGAGGATAACGACGGTTATGTCTTTGTTAGGTCTGGTATTTGCAACCATCTGACTCATACTTTCGCATTCTTCGCATACTTGTTAGCCAGATTCTAGCCGTTTTCTGGATTGGATCACGTAGTAAAGTGGTACCACACTGAAACCGTCAATTAAACCTGGTTTCGGTCAATATTTTGGAGGATAACGCCGGTTACGTCTGGGTTAGGTCTGGTATTTGCCATCATCTTCGTCTTGCTGTCGCATTTTTCGCTTACTTGTTGACCAGAAACTGGGTTTTTTCTGGTTTGAATCACGTAATAATGTGGTACCACACTGAAACAGTCAATTAATTCTGGTTGCGATTAATATTTTAGAGGATAACGCCGGTTATGTCTGGGTTAGGTCTGGTATTTGCTCTCACCTAGCTCACACTTTCGCATTTTGCGCACACTTGTTGGCCAGATCCTGCGCTTTTTCTGATTTGGGTCACGTAGTAATGTGGTACCACACTGACAGGGTCAATTAAACCCGGTTCCGATTAATATTTTAGAGGATAACGCCGTTTATGTCTGGATTAGGTGTGGTATTTGCCCTCATCTAGCTCATACTTTCGCATTTTTCGCATACTGGTTGGCCAGATCCTGGGCTTTTTCTGATTTGGGTCACGCAGTGATGTGGTACCACACTGACAGGGTCAATTAAACACGGTTCCGATTAATATTTTAGAGGATGACGCCGTTTATGTCTGGGTTAGGTGTGGTATTTGCAATCATCTGACTGATACTTTCGCATTTTTTGCATACTTGTTGGCCAGATCCTGGCCGTTTTCTGGATTGGATCACGTAGTAAAGTGGTACCACACTGAAACCGTCAATTAAACCTGGTTTCGATCAATATTTTGGAGGATAACGCCGGTTACGTCTGGGTTAGGTCTGGTATTTGCCATCATCTTCGTCTTGCTGTCGCATTTTTCGCTTACTTGTTGACCAGATACTGGGTTTTTTCTGGTTTGAATCACGTAATAATGTGGTACCACACTGAAACAGTCAATTAATTCTGGTTGCGATTAATATTTTAGAGGATAACGCCGGTTATGTCTGGGTTAGGTCTGGTATTTGCCCTCACCTAGCTCACACTTTCGCATTTTGCGCATACTTGTTGGCCAGATCCTGCGCTTTTTCTGATTTGGGTCACGTAGTAATGTGGTACCACACTGACAGGGTCAATTAAACCCGGTTCCGATTAATATTTTAGAGGATAACGCCGTTTATGTCTGGATTAGGTGTGGTATTTGCCCTCATCTAGCTCATACTTTCGCATTTTTCGCATATTTGTTGGCCAGATCCTGAGCTTTTTCTGATTTGGATCACGTAGTAATGTGGTACCACACTGACAGGGTCAATTATACCCGGTTCCGATTAATATTTTAGAGGATGACGCCAGTTATGTCTGGGTTAGGTCTGGTATTTGCCATCATCTTCGTCTTGCTGTCGCATTTTTCGCTTACTTGTTGACCAGAAACTGGGTTTTTTCTGGTTTGAATCACGTAATAATGTGGTACCACACTGAAACAGTCGATTAATCCTGGTTCCAATTAATATTTCAGAGAATAACACTGGTTATGTCTGGGTTAGATCTGGTATTTGTAATCATCCGCCTCATACTTTCACATTTTTCGCATACTTGTTGGCTAGATCCTGGGTTTCTTCTGGTTTGGATCACGTAGTAATTTGGTACCACACGGAAACAGTCAATTAAACCTGGTTGCGATTAATATTTTAGAGGATAGCGCCGGTTATGTCTGGGTTAGGTCTGACATTTGCCATCATCTAGCTCATACTTTCGCATTTTTCGCATACTTGTTGGCCAGATCCTGGGCTTTTTCTCATTTGGATCACGTAGTAATGTGGTACCACACTGACAGGGTCAATTAAACCCGTTCCGATTAATATTTTAGAGGATAACGCCGGTTATGCTTGGGTTAGGTCTGGTATTTACAATCATCTGACTCATACTTTCGCATTCTTCGCATACTTCATGACCAGCTCCTGGCCTTTTTCTGGTTTGGATCACGCAGTAATGTGGTACCGCACTTAAACAGTCAATTAAACCTGGTTCCGATCAATATTTTAGGGGATAACGCTGGTTATGCCTGGGTTAGTTCTGGTATCTGCAATCATCTGGCTCATACATTCGCATTTTTCGCATACTTGTTGGCCAGAAACTGGGTTTTTTCTGGTTTGAATCACGTAATAATGTGGTACCACACCGACAGGGTCAATTAAACCCGGTTCCGATTAATATTTTAGAGGATGACGCCGTTTATGTCTGGGTTAGGTGTGGTATTTGCAATCATCTTCCTGATACTTTCGCATTTTTTGCATACTTCTTGGCCAGATCCTGGGCTTTTTCTGATTTGAATCACGTAATAATGTGGTACCACACTGAAACAGTAAATTAATCCTGGTTCCAATTAATGTTTCAGAGGATAACGCCGGTTATGTATGGGTTAGGTCTGGTATTTGCAACCATCTGACTCATACCTTCGCATTCTTCGCATACTAGTTGACCAGATCCTGGGCTTTTTCTGATTTGAATCACGTAATAACGTGGTACCGCACTACAACAATCAATTAATCCTTGGTCCGATTAATATTTTAGAGGATAACGACGGTTATGTCTTGGTTAGGTCTGGGATTTGCCCTCATCTGGCTCGTACTTTCGCATTTTTCGCATACTACATGGTCAGACCCTGGGTTTTTTTCTAGTTTGGATAACGTATTAATGTGGTGTCACACTGACACAGTCCATTAAACCTGGCTTCGATCAATATTTTAGAGGATATCACCGGTTAGGTCTGGGTTACGCCTGGTATTTGCAATCATCTTCCTGATACTCTCGCATTTTTGGCATACTTGTTGGCCAGATACTGGGCCTTTTCTGATTTGTATCACGTAATAATGTGGTACCACACTGAAACCGTCAATTAATCGTGGTTCCAATTAATATTTCATAGGATAACGCCGGTTATGCTTGGGTTAGGTCTGGTATTTGCAATCATCTGACTCATACTTTCGCATTCTTCGCATACTTCATGACCAGCTCCTGGCCTTTTTCTGGTTTGGATCACGCAGTAATGTGGTACCGCACTTAAACAGTCAATTAAACCTGGTTCCGATCAATATTTTAGGGGATAACGCTGGTTATGCCTGGGTTAGTTCTGGTATCTGCAATCATCTGGCTCATACATTTGCATTTTTCGCATACTTGTGGGCCAGAAACTGGGTTTTTTCTGGTTTGAATCACGTAATAATGTGGTACCACACTGAAACAGTCAATTAATTCTGGTTGCGATTAATATTTTAGAGGATAACGCCGGTTATGTCTCGGTTAGGTCTGGTATTTGCCCCCACCTAGCTCACACTATCGCATTTTTCGCATACTTGTTGGCCAGATCCTGCGCTTTTTCTGATTTGGGTCACGTAGTAATGTGGTACCACACTGACAGGGTCAATTAAACCCGGTTCCGATTAATATTTTAGAGGATAACGCCGTTTATGTCTGGATTAGGTGTGGTATTTGCCCTCATTTAGCTCATACTTTCGCATTTTTCGCATACTGGTTGGCCAGATCCTGGGCTTTTTCTGATTTGGGTCACGTAGTGATGCGGTACCACACTGACAGGGTCAATTAAACCCGGTTCCGATTAATATTTTAGAGGATGACGCCGTTTATGTCTGGGTTAGGTGTGGTATTTGCAATCATCTTCATGATACTTTCGCATTTTTTGCATACTTGTTGGCCAGATCCTGGCCGTTTTCTGGATTGGATCACGTAGTAAAGTGGTACCACACTGAAACCGTCAATTAAACCTGGTTTCGATCAATATTTTGGAGGATAACGCCGGTTACGTCTGGGTTAGGTCTGGTATTTGCCATCATCTTCGTCTTGCTGTCGCATTTTTCGCTTACTTGTTGACCAGATACTGGGTTTTTTCTGGTTTGAATCACGTAATAATGTGGTACCACACTGAAACAGTCAATTAATTCTGGTTGCGATTAATATTTTAGAGGATAACGCCGGTTATGTCTGGGTTAGGTCTGGTATTTGCCCTCACCTAGCTCACACTTTCGCATTTTGCGCATACTTGTTGGCCAGATCCTGCGCTTTTTCTGATTTGGGTCACGTAGTAATGTGGTACCACACTGACAGGGTCAATTAAACCCGGTTCCGATTAATATTTTAGAGGATAACGCCGTTTATGTCTGGATTAGGTGTGGTATTTGCCCTCATCTAGCTCATACTTTCGCATTTTTCGCATATTTGTTGGCCAGATCCTGAGCTTTTTCTGATTTGGATCACGTAGTAATGTGGTACCACACTGACAGGGTCAATTATACCCGGTTCCGATTAATATTTTAGAGGATGACGCCAGTTATGTCTGGGTTAGGTCTGGTATTTGCCATCATCTTCGTCTTGCTGTCGCATTTTTCGCTTACTTGTTGACCAGAAACTGGGTTTTTTCTGGTTTGAATCACGTAATAATGTGGTACCACACTGAAACAGTCGATTAATCCTGGTTCCAATTAATATTTCAGAGAATAACACTGGTTATGTCTGGGTTAGGTCTGGTATTTGTAATCATCCGCCCCATACTTTCACATTTTTCGCATACTTGTTGGCTAGATCCTGGGTTTCTTCTGGTTTGGATCACGTAGTAATTTGGTTCCACACGGAAACAGTCAATTAAACCTGGTTGCGATTAATATTTTAGAGGATAACGCCGGTTATGTCTGGGTTAGGTCTGACATTTGCCATCATCTAGCTCATACTTTCGCATTTTTCGCATACTTGTTGGCCAGATCCTGGGCTTTTTCTCATTTGGATCACGTAGTAATGTGGTACCACACTGACAGGGTCAATTAAACCCGTTCCGATTAATATTTTAGAGGATAACGCCGGTTATGCTTGGGTTAGGTCTGGTATTTGCAATCATCTGACTCATACTTTCGCATTCTTCGCATACTTCATGACCAGCTCCTGGCCTTTTTCTGGTTTGGATCACGCAGTAATGTGGTACCGCACTTCAACAGTCAATTAAACCTGGTTCCGATCAATATTTTAGGGGATAACGCTGGTTATGCCTGGGTTAGTTCTGGTATCTGCAATCATCTGGCTCATACATTCGCATTTTTCGCATACTTGTTGGCCAGAAACTGGGTTTTTTCTGGTTTGAATCACGTAATAATGTGGTACCACACTGACAGGGTCAATTAAACCCGGTTCCGATTAATATTTTAGAGGATGACGCCGTTTATGTCTGGGTTAGGTGTGGTATTTGCAATCATCTTCCTGATACTTTCGCATTTTTTGCACACTTCTTGGCCAGATCCTGGGCTTTTTCTGATTTGAATCACGTAATAATGTGGTACCACACTGAAACAGTCAATTAATCCTGGTTCCAATTAATGTTTCAGGGGATAACGCCGGTTATGTATAGGTTAGGTCTGGTATTTGCCCTCACCTTGCTCACACTATCGCATTTTTCGCATACTGGTTGGCCAGATCCTGGGCTTTTTCTGATTTGGGTCACGTAGTAATGTGGTACCACACTGACAGGGTCAATTAAACCCGGTTCCGATTAATATTTTAGAGGATGACGCCGTTTATGTCTGGGTTAGGTGTGGTATTTGCAATCATCTTCCTGATACTTTCGCATTTTTTGCATACTTGTTGGCCAGATCCTGGGCTTTTTCTGATTTGAATCACGTAATAATGTGGTACCACACTGAAACAGTCAATTAACCCTGGGTCCAATTAATATTTCAGAGGATAACGCCGGTTATGTATGGGTTAGGTCTGAAATTTGCAATCATCTGACTGATACTTTCGCATTTTTCGCATACTTGTTAGCCAGATCCTGGCCGTCTTCTGGATTGGATCACGTAGTAAAGTGGTACCACACTGAAACCGTCAATTAAACCTGGTTTCGATCAATATTTTGGAGGATAACGCCGGTTACGTCTGGGTTAGGTCTGGTATTTGCCATCATCTTCGTCTTGCTGTCGCATTTTTCGCTTACTTGTTGACCAGAAACTGGGTTTTTTCTGGTTTGAATCACGTAATAATGTGGTACCACACTGAAACAGTCAATTAATTCTGGTTGCGATTAATATTTTAGAGGATAACGCCGGTTATGTCTGGGTTAGGTCTGGTATTTGCCCTCACCTAGCTCACACTTTCGCATTTTGCTCATACTTGTTGGCCAGATCCTGCGCTTTTTCTGATTTGGGTCACGTAGTAATGTGGTACCACACTGGCAGGGTCAATTAAACCCGGTTTCGATTAATATTTTAGAGGATAACGCCGTTTATGTCTGGATTAGGTGTGGTATTTGCCCTCATCTAGCTCATACTTTCGCATTTTTCGCATACTGGTTGGCCAGATCCTGGGCTTTTTCTGATTTGGGTCACGCAGTGATGTGGTACCACACTGACAGGGTCAATTAAAGCCGGTTCCGATTAATATTTTAGAGGATGACGCCGTTTATGTCTGGGTTAGGTGTGGTATTTGCAATCATCTTCCTGATACTTTCGCATTTTTTGCATACTTCTTGGCCAGATCCTGGGCTTTTTCTGATTTGAATCACGTAATAATGTGGTACCACACTGAAACAGTCAATTAATCCTGGTTCCAATTAATATTTCAGAGAATAACACTGGTTATGTCTGGGTTAGGTCTGGTATTTGTAATCATCCGCCTCATACTTTCACATTTTTCGCATACTTGTTGGCTAGATCCTGGGTTTCTTCTGGTTTGGATCACGTAGTAATTTGGTTCCACACGGAAACAGTCAATTAAACCTGGTTGCGATTAATACTTTAGTGGATAACGCCGGTTATGTCTGGGTTAGGTCTGACATTTGCCATCATCTAGCTCATACTTTCGCATTATTCGCATACTTGTTGGCCAGATCCTGGGCTTTTTCTCATTTGGATCACGTAGTAATGTGGTACCACACTGACAGGGTCAATTAAACCCGTTGCGATTAATATTTTAGAGGATAACGCCGGTTATGCTTGGGTTAGGTCTGGTATTTGCAGTCATCTGACTCATACTTTCGCATTCTTCGCATACTTCATGACCAGCTCCTGGCCTTTTTCTGGTTTGGATCACGCAGTAATGTGGTACCGCACTTAAACAGTCAATTAAACCTGGTTCCGATCAATATTTTAGGGGATAACGCTGGTTATGCCTGGGTTAGTTCTGGTATCTGCAATCATCTGGCTCATACATTCGCATTTTTCGCATACTTGTTGGCCAGAAACTGGGTTTTTTCTGGTTTGAATCACGTAATAATGTGGTACCATACTGAAACAGTCAATTAATTCTGGTTGCGATTAATATTTTAGAGGATAACGCCGGTTATGTCTCGGTTAGGTCTGGTATTTGCCCTAACCTAGCTCTCACTATCGCATTTTTCGCATACTGGTTGGCCAGATCCTGGGCTTTTTCTGATTTGGGTCACGTAGTAATGTGGTACCACTCTGACAGGGTCAATTAAACCCGGTTCCGATTAATATTTTAGAGGATGACGCCGTTTATGTCTGGGTTAGGTGTGGTATTTGCAATCATCTTCCTGATACTTTCGCATTTTTTGCATACTTCTTGGCCAGATCCTGGGCTTTTTCTGATTTGAATCACGTAATAATGTGGTACCACACTGAAACAGTAAATTAATCCTGGTTCCAATTAATATTTCAGAGGATAACGCCGGTTATGTATGGGTTAGGTCTGGTATTTGCAACCATCTGACTCATACTTTCGCATTCTTCGCATACTAGTTGGCCAGATCCTGGGCTTTTTCTGATTTGAATCACGTAATAACGTGGTACCGCACTAAAACAATCAATTAATCCTTGGTCCGATTAATATTTTAGAGGATAACGACGGTTATGTCTTTGTTAGGTCTGGTATTTGCAACCATCTGACTCATACTTTCGCATTCTTCGCATACTTGTTAGCCAGATTCTAGCCGTTTTCTGGATTGGATCACGTAGTAAAGTGGTACCACACTGAAACCGTCAATTAAACCTGGTTTCGGTCAATATTTTGGAGGATAACGCCGGTTACGTCTGGGTTAGGTCTGGTATTTGCCATCATCTTCGTCTTGCTGTCGCATTTTTCGCTTACTTGTTGACCAGAAACTGGGTTTTTTCTGGTTTGAATCACGTAATAATGTGGTACCACACTGAAACAGTCAATTAATTCTGGTTGCGATTAATATTTTAGAGGATAACGCCGGTTATGTCTGGGTTAGGTCTGGTATTTGCTCTCACCTAGCTCACACTTTCGCATTTTGCGCACACTTGTTGGCCAGATCCTGCGCTTTTTCTGATTTGGGTCACGTAGTAATGTGGTACCACACTGACAGGGTCAATTAAACCCGGTTCCGATTAATATTTTAGAGGATAACGCCGTTTATGTCTGGATTAGGTGTGGTATTTGCCCTCATCTAGCTCATACTTTCGCATTTTTCGCATACTGGTTGGCCAGATCCTGGGCTTTTTCTGATTTGGGTCACGCAGTGATGTGGTACCACACTGACAGGGTCAATTAAACACGGTTCCGATTAATATTTTAGAGGATGACGCCGTTTATGTCTGGGTTAGGTGTGGTATTTGCAATCATCTGACTGATACTTTCGCATTTTTTGCATACTTGTTGGCCAGATCCTGCGCTTTTTCTGATTTGGGTCACGTAGTAATGTGGTACCACACTGACAGGGTCAATTAAACCCGGTTCCGATTAATATTTTAGAGGATAACGCCGTTTATGTCTGGATTAGGTGTGGTATTTGCCCTCATCTAGCTCATACTTTCGCATTTTTCGCATATTTGTTGGCCAGATCCTGAGCTTTTTCTGATTTGGATCACGTAGTAATGTGGTACCACACTGACAGGGTCAATTATACCCGGTTCCGATTAATATTTTAGAGGATGACGCCAGTTATGTCTGGGTTAGGTCTGGTATTTGCCATCATCTTCGTCTTGCTGTCGCATTTTTCGCTTACTTGTTGACCAGGAACTGGGTTTTTTCTGGTTTGAATCACGTAATAATGTGGTACCACACTGAAACAGTCGATTAATCCTGGTTCCAATTAATATTTCAGAGAATAACACTGGTTATGTCTGGGTTAGGTCTGGTATTTGTAATCATCCGCCTCATACTTTCACATTTTTCGCATACTTGTTGGCTAGATCCTGGGTTTCTTCTGGTTTGGATCACGTAGTAATTTGGTTCCACACGGAAACAGTCAATTAAACCTGGTTGCGATTAATATTTTAGAGGATAGCGCCGGTTATGTCTGGGTTAGGTCTGACATTTGCCATCATCTAGCTCATACTTTCGCATTTTTCGCATACTTGTTGGCCAGATCCTGGGCTTTTTCTCATTTGGATCACGTAGTAATGTGGTACCACACTGACAGGGTCAATTAAACCCGTTCCGATTAATATTTTAGAGGATAACGCCGGTTATGCTTGGGTTAGGTCTGGTATTTACAATCATCTGACTCATACTTTCGCATTCTTCGCATACTTCATGACCAGCTCCTGGCCTTTTTCTGGTTTGGATCACGCAGTAATGTGGTACCGCACTTAAACAGTCAATTAAACCTGGTTCCGATCAATATTTTAGGGGATGACGCTGGTTATGCCTGGGTTAGTTCTGGTATCTGCAATCATCTGGCTCATACATTCGCATTTTTCGCATACTTGTTGGCCAGAAACTGGGTTTTTTCTGGTTTGAATCACGTAATAATGTGGTACCACACTGACAGGGTCAATTAAACCCGGTTCCGATTAATATTTTAGAGGATGACGCCGTTTATGTCTGGGTTGGGTGTGGTATTTGCAATCATCTTCCTGATACTTTCGCATTTTTTGCATACTTCTTGGCCAGATCCTGGGCTTTTTCTGATTTGAATCACGTAATAATGTGGTACCACACTGAAACAGTAAATTAATCCTGGTTCCAATTAATGTTTCAGAGGATAACGCCGGTTATGTATGGGTTAGGTCTGGTATTTGCAACCATCTGACTCATACCTTCGCATTCTTCGCATACTAGTTGACCAGATCCTGGGCTTTTTCTGATTTGAATCACGTAATAACGTGGTACCGCACTAAAACAATCAATTAATCCTTGGTCCGATTAATATTTTAGAGGATAACGACGGTTATGTCTTGGTTAGGTCTGGGATTTGCCCTCATCTGGCTCGTACTTTCGCATTTTTCGCTTACTACATGGCCAGACCCTGGGTTTTTTTCTAGTTTGGATAACGTATTAATGTGGTGTCACACTGACACAGTCCATTAAACCTGGCTTCGATCAATATTTTAGAGGATATCACCGGTTAGGTCTGGGTTACGCCTGGTATTTGCAATCATCTTCCTGATACTCTCGCATTTTTGGCATACTTGTTGGCCAGATACTGGGCCTTTTCTGATTTGTATCACGTAATAATGTGGTACCACACTGAAACCGTCAATTAATCGTGGTTCCAATTAATATTTCATAGGATAACGCCGGTTATGCTTGGGTTAGGTCTGGTATTTGCAATCATCTGACTCATACTTTCGCATTCTTCGCATACTTCATGACCAGCTCCTGGCCTTTTTCTGGTTTGGATCACGCAGTAATGTGGTACCGCACTTAAACAGTCAATTAAACCTGGTTCCGATCAATATTTTAGGGGATAACGCTGGTTATGCCTGGGTTAGTTCTGGTATCTGCAATCATCTGGCTCATACATTCGCATTTTTCGCATACTTGTGGGCCAGAAACTGGGTTTTTTCTGGTTTGAATCACGTAATAATGTGGTACCACACTGAAACAGTCAATTAATTCTGGTTGCGATTAATATTTTAGAGGATAACGCCGGTTATGTCTCGGTTAGGTCTGGTATTTGCCCAAACCTAGCTCTCACTATCGCATTTTTCGCATACTGGTTGGCCAGATCCTGGGCTTTTTCTGATTTGGGTCACGTAGTAATGTGGTACCACACTGACAGGGTCAATTAAACCCGGTTCCGATTAATATTTTAGAGGATGACGCCATTTATGTCTGGGTTAGGTGTGGTATTTGCAATCATGTTCCTGATACTTTCGCATTTTTTGCATACTTCTTGGCCAGATCCTGGGCTTTTTCTGATTTGAATCACGTAATAATGTGGTACCACACTGAAACAGTCAATTAATCCTGGTTCCAATTAATATTTCAGAGGATAACGCCGGTTATGTATGGGTTAGGTCTGGTATTTGTAATCATCCGCCTCATACTTTCACATTTTTCGCATACTTGTTGGCTAGATCCTGGGTTTTTTCTGGTTTGGATCACGTAGTAATTTGGTTCCACACGGAAGCAGTCAATTAAACCTGGTTGCGATTAATATTTTAGAGGATAACGCCGGTTACGTCTGGTTTAGGTCTGGGATTTGCCCTCATCTGGCTCGTACTTTCGCATTTTTCGCATACTTCATGGCCAGATCCTGGGTGTTTTTCTAGTTTGGATAACGTATAAATGTGGTACCACCCTGACACAGTCCATGAAGCTTGGCTTCGATCAATATTTTACAGGATAACACCGGTAAGGTCTGGGTTACGTCTGGCATTTGCAATCATCTTCCTGATACTTTCGCATTTTTTGCAAACTTATTGGCCAGATCCTGGGCTTTTTCTGATTTGAATCACGTAATAATGCGGTACCACACTGAAACAGTCAATTAATCCTGGTTCCAATTAATATTTCAGGGGATAACGCCGGTTATGTATAGGTTAGGTCTGGTATTTGCCCTCACCTTGCTCACACTATCGCATTTTTCGCATACTGGATGGCCAGATCCTGGGCTTTTTCTCATTTGGGTCACGTAGTAATGTGGTACCACACTGACAGGGTCAATTAAACCCGGTTCCGATTAATATTTTAGAGGATGACGCCGTTTATGTCTGGGTTAGGGGTGGTATTTGCAATCATCTGGCTCATACATTCGCATTTTTCGCTTACTTGTTGACCAGAAACTGGGTTTTTTCTGGTTTGAATCACGTAATAATGTGGTACCACACTGAAACAGTCAATTAATTCTGGTTGCGATTAATATTTTAGAGGATAACGCCGGTTATGTCTGGGTTAGGTCTGGTATTTGCTCTCACCTAGCTCACACTTTCGCATTTTGCGCACACTTGTTGGCCAGATCCTGCGCTTTTTCTGATTTGGGTCACGTAGTAATGTGGTACCACACTGACAGGGTCAATTAAACCCGGTTCCGATTAATATTTTAGAGGATAACGCCGTTTATGTCTGGATTAGGTGTGGTATTTGCCCTCATCTAGCTCATACTTTCGCATTTTTCGCATACTGGTTGGCCAGATCCTGGGCTTTTTCTGATTTGGGTCACGTAGTGATGCGGTACCACACTGACAGGGTCAATTAAACCCGGTTCCGATTAATATTTTAGAGGATGACGCCGTTTATGTCTGGGTTAGGTGTGGTATTTGCAATCATCTTCATGATACTTTCGCATTTTTTGCATACTTGTTGGCCAGATCCTGGCCGTTTTCTGGATTGGATCACGTAGTAAAGTGGTACCACACTGAAACCGTCAATTAAACCTGGTTTCGATCAATATTTTGGAGGATAACGCCGGTTACGTCTGGGTTAGGTCTGGTATTTGCCATCATCTTCGTCTTGCTGTCGCATTTTTCGCTTACTTGTTGACCAGATACTGGGTTTTTTCTGGTTTGAATCACGTAATAATGTGGTACCACACTGAAACAGTCAATTAATTCTGGTTGCGATTAATATTTTAGAGGATAACGCCGGTTATGTCTGGGTTAGGTCTGGTATTTGCCCTCACCTAGCTCACACTTTCGCATTTTGCGCATACTTGTTGGCCAGATCCTGCGCTTTTTCTGATTTGGGTCACGTAGTAATGTGGTACCACACTGACAGGGTCAATTAAACCCGGTTCCGATTAATATTTTAGAGGATAACGCCGTTTATGTCTGGATTAGGTGTGGTATTTGCCCTCATCTAGCTCATACTTTCGCATTTTTCGCATATTTGTTGGCCAGATCCTGAGCTTTTTCTGATTTGGATCACGTAGTAATGTGGTACCACACTGACAGGGTCAATTATACCCGGTTCCGATTAATATTTTAGAGGATGACGCCAGTTATGTCTGGGTTAGGTCTGGTATTTGCCATCATCTTCGTCTTGCTGTCGCATTTTTCGCTTACTTGTTGACCAGAAACTGGGTTTTTTCTGGTTTGAATCACGTAATAATGTGGTACCACACTGAAACAGTCGATTAATCCTGGTTCCAATTAATATTTCAGAGAATAACACTGGTTATGTCTGGGTTAGGTCTGGTATTTGTAATCATCCGCCCCATACTTTCACATTTTTCGCATACTTGTTGGCTAGATCCTGGGTTTCTTCTGGTTTGGATCACGTAGTAATTTGGTTCCACACGGAAACAGTCAATTAAACCTGGTTGCGATTAATATTTTAGAGGATAACGCCGGTTATGTCTGGGTTAGGTCTGACATTTGCCATCATCTAGCTCATACTTTCGCATTTTTCGCATACTTGTTGGCCAGATCCTGGGCTTTTTCTCATTTGGATCACGTAGTAATGTGGTACCACACTGACAGGGTCAATTAAACCCGTTCCGATTAATATTTTAGAGGATAACGCCGGTTATGCTTGGGTTAGGTCTGGTATTTGCAATCATCTGACTCATACTTTCGCATTCTTCGCATACTTCATGACCAGCTCCTGGCCTTTTTCTGGTTTGGATCACGCAGTAATGTGGTACCGCACTTCAACAGTCAATTAAACCTGGTTCCGATCAATATTTTAGGGGATAACGCTGGTTATGCCTGGGTTAGTTCTGGTATCTGCAATCATCTGGCTCATACATTCGCATTTTTCGCATACTTGTTGGCCAGAAACTGGGTTTTTTCTGGTTTGAATCACGTAATAATGTGGTACCACACTGACAGGGTCAATTAAACCCGGTTCCGATTAATATTTTAGAGGATGACGCCGTTTATGTCTGGGTTAGGTGTGGTATTTGCAATCATCTTCCTGATACTTTCGCATTTTTTGCACACTTCTTGGCCAGATCCTGGGCTTTTTCTGATTTGAATCACGTAATAATGTGGTACCACACTGAAACAGTAAATTAATCCTGGTTCCAATTAATATTTCAGAGGATAACGCCGGTTATGTATGGTTTAGGTCTGGTATTTGCAACCATCTGACTCATACTTTCGCATTCTTCGCATACTAGTTGACCAGATCCTGGGCTTTTTCTGATTTGAATCACGTAATAATGTGGTACCACACTGAAACAGTCAATTAATCCTGGTTCCAATTAATGTTTCAGGGGATAACGCCGGTTATGTATAGGTTAGGTCTGGTATTTGCCCTCACCTTGCTCACACTATCGCATTTTTCGCATACTGGTTGGCCAGATCCTGGGCTTTTTCTGATTTGGGTCACGTAGTAATGTGGTACCACACTGACAGGGTCAATTAAACCCGGTTCCGATTAATATTTTAGAGGATGACGCCGTTTATGTCTGGGTTAGGTGTGGTATTTGCAATCATCTTCCTGATACTTTCGCATTTTTTGCATACTTGTTGGCCAGATCCTCGGCTTTTTCTGATTTGAATCACGTAATAATGTGGTACTACACTGAAACAGTCAATTAACCCTGGGTCCAATTAATATTTCAGAGGATAACGCCGGTTATGTATGGGTTAGGTCTGAAATTTGCAATCATCTGACTGATACTTTCGCATTTTTCGCATACTTGTTAGCCAGATCCTGGCCGTCTTCTGGATTGGATCACGTAGTAAAGTGGTACCACACTGAAACCGTCAATTAAACCTGGTTTCGATCAATATTTTGGAGGATAACGCCGGTTACGTCTGGGTTAGGTCTGGTATTTGCCATCATCTTCGTCTTGCTGTCGCATTTTTCGCTTACTTGTTGACCAGAAACTGGGTTTTTTCTGGTTTGAATCACGTAATAATGTGGTACCACACTGAAACAGTCAATTAATTCTGGTTGCGATTAATATTTTAGAGGATAACGCCGGTTATGTCTGGGTTAGGTCTGGTATTTGCCCTCACCTAGCTCACACTTTCGCATTTTGCTCATACTTGTTGGCCAGATCCTGCGCTTTTTCTGATTTGGGTCACGTAGTAATGTGGTACCACACTGGCAGGGTCAATTAAACCCGGTTTCGATTAATATTTTAGAGGATAACGCCGTTTATGTCTGGATTAGGTGTGGTATTTGCCCTCATCTAGCTCATACTTTAGCATTTTTCGCATACTGGTTGGCCAGATCCTGGGCTTTTTCTGATTTGGGTCACGCAGTGATGTGGTACCACACTGACAGGGTCAATTAAAGCCGGTTCCGATTAATATTTTAGAGGATGACGCCGTTTATGTCTGGGTTAGGTGTGGTATTTGCAATCATCTTCCTGATACTTTCGCATTTTTTGCATACTTCTTGGCCAGATCCTGGGCTTTTTCTGATTTGAATCACGTAATAATGTGGTACCACACTGAAACAGTCAACTAATCCTGGTTCCAATTAATATTTCAGAGAATAACACTGGTTATGTCTGGGTTAGGTCTGGTATTTGTAATCATCCGCCTCATACTTTCACATTTTTCGCATACTTGTTGGCTAGATCCTGGGTTTCTTCTGGTTTGGATCACGTAGTAATTTGGTTCCACACGGAAACAGTCAATTAAACCTGGTTGCGATTAATATTTTAGTGGATAACGCCGGTTATGTCTGGGTTAGGTCTGACATTTGCCATCATCTAGCTCATACTTTCGCATTATTCGCATACTTGTTGGCCAGATCCTGGGCTTTTTCTCATTTGGATCACGTAGTAATGTGGTACCACACTGACAGGGTCAATTAATTCTGGTTGCGATTAATATTTTAGAGGATAACGCCGGTTATGTCTGGGTTAGGTCTGGTATTTGCCCTCACCTAGCTCACACTTTCGCATTTTGCGCATACTTGTTGGCCAGATCCTGCGCTTTTTCTGATTTGGGTCACGTAGTAATGTGGTACCACACTGACAGGGTCAATTAAACCCGGTTCCGATTAATATTTTAGAGGATAACGCCGTTTATGTCTGGATTAGGTGTGGTATTTGCCCTCATCTAGCTCATACTTTCGCATTTTTCGCATACTGGTTGGCCAGATCCTGGGCTTTTTCTGATTTGGGTCACGTAGTGATGTGGTACCACACTGACAGGGTCAATTAAACCCGGTTCCGATTAATATTTTAGAGGATGACGCCGTTTTTGTCTGGGTTAGGTGTGGTATTTGCAATCATCTTCCTGATACTTTCGCATTTTTCGCATACTTGTTGGCTAGATCCTGGGTTTTTTCTGGATTGGATCACGTAGTAAAGTGGTACCACACTGAAACCGTCAATTAAACCTGGTTTCGATCAATATTTTAGAGGATGACGCCGATTATGTCTGGGTTAGGTCTGGTATTTGCCCTCAGCCAGCTCATACCTTCGCATTTTTCGCATACTTCTTGGCCAGATCCAGTGTTTTTCCTCGATTGGATCATGTAATAATGTCGTACAACACTGAAACAGTCAACGAAACCTGGTTCGGAGTAATATTTTAGATAACGCCGGTTATGTCTGGGTTAGGTCTGGTATTTGCAATCATCTGACTCATACTTTCGAATTCTTCGCATACTTCATAGCCAGATCCTGGTCGTTTTCTGATTTGAATCACGTAAAAATGTGGTACTACAATGAAACAGTCAATTAATCCTGGTTCCGATCAATATTTTAGAGGATAACACCGGCTAGGTCTGGGTTGCGTCTGGTATTTGCAATCATCTTCCTGATACTTTCGCATTTTTGGCATAATTGTTGGCCAGATCCTGGGCTTTTTCTGATTTGAATCACGTAATCATGTGGTACCACACTGAAACAGTCAATTAATTCTGGTTGCGATTAATATTTTAGAGGATAACGCCGGTTATGTCTGGGTTAGGTCTGGTATTTGCCCTCACCTAGCTCACACTTTCGCATTTTGCGCACACTTGTTGGCCAGATCCTGGGCTTTTTCTCATTTGGATCACGTAGTAATGTGGTACCACACTGACAGGGTCAATTAAACCCGTTGCGATTAATATTTTAGAGGATAACGCCGGTTATGCTTGGGTTAGGTCTGGTATTTGCAGTCATCTGACTCATACTTTCGCATTCTTCGCATACTTCATGACCAGCTCCTGGCCTTTTTCTGGTTTGGATCACGCAGTAATGTGGTACCGCACTTAAACAGTCAATTAAACCTGGTTCCGATCAATATTTTAGGGGATAACGCTGGTTATGCCTGGGTTAGTTCTGGTATCTGCAATCATCTGGCTCATACATTCGCATTTTTCGCATACTTGTTGGCCAGAAACTGGGTTTTTTCTGGTTTGAATCACGTAATAATGTGGTACCACACTGAAACAGTCAATTAATTCTGGTTGCGATTAATATTTTAGAGGATAACGCCGGTTATGTCTCGGTTAGGTCTGGTATTTGCCCTAACCTAGCTCTCACTATCGCATTTTTCGCATACTGGTTGGCCAGATCCTGGGCTTTTTCTGATTTGGGTCACGTAGTAATGTGGTACCACTCTGACAGGGTCAATTAAACCCGGTTCCGATTAATATTTTAGAGGATGACGCCGTTTATGTCTGGGTTAGGTGTGGTATTTGCAATCATCTTCCTGATACTTTCGCATTTTTTGCATACTTCTTGGCCAGATCCTGGGCTTTTTCTGATTTGAATCACGTAATAATGTGGTACCACACTGAAACAGTAAATTAATCCTGGTTCCAATTAATATTTCAGAGGATAACGCCGGTTATGTATGGGTTAGGTCTGGTATTTGCAACCATCTGACTCATACTTTCGCATTCTTCGCATACTAGTTGGCCAGATCCTGGGCTTTTTCTGATTTGAATCACGTAATAACGTGGTACCGCACTAAAACAATCAATTAATCCTTGGTCCGATTAATATTTTAGAGGATAACGACGGTTATGTCTTTGTTAGGTCTGGTATTTGCAACCATCTGACTCATACTTTCGCATTCTTCGCATACTTGTTAGCCAGATTCTAGCCGTTTTCTGGATTGGATCACGTAGTAAAGTGGTACCACACTGAAACCGTCAATTAAACCTGGTTTCGGTCAATATTTTGGAGGATAACGCCGGTTACGTCTGGGTTAGGTCTGGTATTTGCCATCATCTTCGTCTTGCTGTCGCATTTTTCGCTTACTTGTTGACCAGAAACTGGGTTTTTTCTGGTTTGAATCACGTAATAATGTGGTACCACACTGAAACAGTCAATTAATTCTGGTTGCGATTAATATTTTAGAGGATAACGCCGGTTATGTCTGGGTTAGGTCTGGTATTTGCTCTCACCTAGCTCACACTTTCGCATTTTGCGCACACTTGTTGGCCAGATCCTGCGCTTTTTCTGATTTGGGTCACGTAGTAATGTGGTACCACACTGACAGGGTCAATTAAACCCGGTTCCGATTAATATTTTAGAGGATAACGCCGTTTATGTCTGGATTAGGTGTGGTATTTGCCCTCATCTAGCTCATACTTTCGCATTTTTCGCATACTGGTTGGCCAGATCCTGGGCTTTTTCTGATTTGGGTCACGCAGTGATGTGGTACCACACTGACAGGGTCAATTAAACACGGTTCCGATTAATATTTTAGAGGATGACGCCGTTTATGTCTGGGTTAGGTGTGGTATTTGCAATCATCTGACTGATACTTTCGCATTTTTTGCATACTTGTTGGCCAGATCCTGGCCGTTTTCTGGATTGGATCACGTAGTAAAGTGGTACCACACTGAAACCGTCAATTAAACCTGGTTTCGATCAATATTTTGGAGGATAACGCCGGTTACGTCTGGGTTAGGTCTGGTATTTGCCATCATCTTCGTCTTGCTGTCGCATTTTTCGCTTACTTGTTGACCAGATACTGGGTTTTTTCTGGTTTGAATCACGTAATAATGTGGTACCACACTGAAACAGTCAATTAATTCTGGTTGCGATTAATATTTTAGAGGATAACGCCGGTTATGTCTGGGTTAGGTCTGGTATTTGCCCTCACCTAGCTCACACTTTCGCATTTTGCGCATACTTGTTGGCCAGATCCTGCGCTTTTTCTGATTTGGGTCACGTAGTAATGTGGTACCACACTGACAGGGTCAATTAAACCCGGTTCCGATTAATATTTTAGAGGATAACGCCGTTTATGTCTGGATTAGGTGTGGTATTTGCCCTCATCTAGCTCATACTTTCGCATTTTTCGCATATTTGTTGGCCAGATCCTGAGCTTTTTCTGATTTGGATCACGTAGTAATGTGGTACCACACTGACAGGGTCAATTATACCCGGTTCCGATTAATATTTTAGAGGATGACGCCAGTTATGTCTGGGTTAGGTCTGGTATTTGCCATCATCTTCGTCTTGCTGTCGCATTTTTCGCTTACTTGTTGACCAGAAACTGGGTTTTTTCTGGTTTGAATCACGTAATAATGTGGTACCACACTGAAACAGTCGATTAATCCTGGTTCCAATTAATATTTCAGAGAATAACACTGGTTATGTCTGGGTTAGGTCTGGTATTTGTAATCATCCGCCTCATACTTTCACATTTTTCGCATACTTGTTGGCTAGATCCTGGGTTTCTTCTGGTTTGGATCACGTAGTAATTTGGTTCCACACGGAAACAGTCAATTAAACCTGGTTGCGATTAATATTTTAGAGGATAGCGCCGGTTATGTCTGGGTTAGGTCTGGTATTTGCCCTCACCTAGCTCACACTTTCGCATTTTGCTCATACTTGTTGGCCAGATCCTGCGCTTTTTCTGATTTGGGTCACGTAGTAATGTGGTACCACACTGGCAGGGTCAATTAAACCCGGTTTCGATTAATATTTTAGAGGATAACGCCGTTTATGTCTGGATTAGGTGTGGTATTTGCCCTCATCTAGCTCATACTTTCGCATTTTTCGCATACTGGTTGGCCAGATCCTGGGCTTTTTCTGATTTGGGTCACGCAGTGATGTGGTACCACACTGACAGGGTCAATTAAAGCCGGTTCCGATTAATATTTTAGAGGATGACGCCGTTTATGTCTGGGTTAGGTGTGGTATTTGCAATCATCTTCCTGATACATTCGCATTTTTTGCATACTTCTTGGCCAGATCCTGGGCTTTTTCTGATTTGAATCACGTAATAATGTGGTACCACACTGAAACAGTCAATTAATCCTGGTTCCAATTAATATTTCAGAGAATAACACTGGTTATGTCTGGGTTAGGTCTGGTATTTGTAATCATCCGCCTCATACTTTCACATTTTTCGCATACTTGTTGGCTAGATCCTGGGTTTCTTCTGGTTTGGATCACGTAGTAATTTGGTTCCACACGGAAACAGTCAATTAAACCTGGTTGCGATTAATATTTTAGTGGATAACGCCGGTTATGTCTGGGTTAGGTCTGACATTTGCCATCATCTAGCTCATACTTTCGCATTATTCGCATACTTGTTGGCCAGATCCTGGGCTTTTTCTCATTTGGATCACGTAGTAATGTGGTACCACACTGACAGGGTCAATTAATTCTGGTTGCGATTAATATTTTAGAGGATAACGCCGGTTATGTCTGGGTTAGGTCTGGTATTTGCCCTCACCTAGCTCACACTTTCGCATTTTGCGCATACTTGTTGGCCAGATCCTGCGCTTTTTCTGATTTGGGTCACGTAGTAATGTGGTACCACACTGACAGGGTCAATTAAACCCGGTTCCGATTAATATTTTAGAGGATAACGCCGTTTATGTCTGGATTAGGTGTGGTATTTGCCCTCATCTAGCTCATACTTTCGCATTTTTCGCATACTGGTTGGCCAGATCCTGGGCTTTTTCTGATTTGGGTCACGTAGTGATGTGGTACCACACTGACAGGGTCAATTAAACCCGGTTCCGATTAATATTTTAGAGGATGACGCCGTTTTTGTCTGGGTTAGGTGTGGTATTTGCAATCATCTTCCTGATACTTTCGCATTTTTTGCATACTTGTTGGCCAGATCCTGGGCTTTTTCTGATTTGAATCACGTAATAATGTGGTACCACACTGAAACAGTCAATTAATCCTGGTTCCAATTAATATTTCAGAGGATAACGCCGGTTATGTATGGGTTAGGTCTGGTATTTGTAATCATCCGCCTCATACTTTCACATTTTTCGCATACTTGTTGGCTAGATCCTGGGTTTTTTCTGGATTGGATCACGTAGTAAAGTGGTACCACACTGAAACCGTCAATTAAACCTGGTTTCGATCAATATTTTAGAGGATGACGCCGATTATGTCTGGGTTAGGTCTGGTATTTGCCCTCAGCCAGCTCATACCTTCGCATTTTTCGCATACTTCTTGGCCAGAGCCAGTGCTTTCCTCGATTGGATCATGTAATAATGTCGTACAACACTGAAACAGTCAACGAAACCTGGTTCGGAGTAATATTTTAGATAACGCCGGTTATGTCTGGGTTAGGTCTGGTATTTGCAATCATCTGACTCATACTTTCGAATTCTTCGCATACTTCATAGCCAGATCCTGGTCGTTTTCTGATTTGAATCACGTAAAAATGTGGTACTACAATGAAACAGTCAATTAATCCTGGTTCCGATCAATATTTTAGAGGATAACACCGGCTAGGTCTGGGTTGCGTCTGGTATTTGCAATCATCTTCCTGATACTTTCGCATTTTTGGCATAATTGTTGGCCAGATCCTGGGCTTTTTCTGATTTGAATCACGTAATCATGTGGTACCACACTGAAACAGTCAATTAATTCTGGTTGCGATTAATATTTTAGAGGATAACGCCGGTTATGTCTGGGTTAGGTCTGGTATTTGCCCTCACCTAGCTCACACTTTCGCATTTTGCGCACACTTGTTGGCCAGATCCTGGGCTTTTTCTCATTTGGATCACGTAGTAATGTGGTACCACACTGACAGGGTCAATTAAACCCGTTGCGATTAATATTTTAGAGGATAACGCCGGTTATGCTTGGGTTAGGTCTGGTATTTGCAGTCATCTGACTCATACTTTCGCATTCTTCGCATACTTCATGACCAGCTCCTGGCCTTTTTCTGGTTTGGATCACGCAGTAATGTGGTACCGCACTTAAACAGTCAATTAAACCTGGTTCCGATCAATATTTTAGGGGATAACGCTGGTTATGCCTGGGTTAGTTCTGGTATCTGCAATCATCTGGCTCATACATTCGCATTTTTCGCATACTTGTTGGCCAGAAACTGGGTTTTTTCTGGTTTGAATCACGTAATAATGTGGTACCACACTGAAACAGTCAATTAATTCTGGTTGCGATTAATATTTTAGAGGATAACGCCGGTTATGTCTCGGTTAGGTCTGGTATTTGCCCTAACCTAGCTCTCACTATCGCATTTTTCGCATACTGGTTGGCCAGATCCTGGGCTTTTTCTGATTTGGGTCACGTAGTAATGTGGTACCACTCTGACAGGGTCAATTAAACCCGGTTCCGATTAATATTTTAGAGGATGACGCCGTTTATGTCTGGGTTAGGTGTGGTATTTGCAATCATCTTCCTGATACTTTCGCATTTTTTGCATACTTCTTGGCCAGATCCTGGGCTTTTTCTGATTTGAATCACGTAATAATGTGGTACCACACTGAAACAGTAAATTAATCCTGGTTCCAATTAATATTTCAGAGGATAACGCCGGTTATGTATGGGTTAGGTCTGGTATTTGCAACCATCTGACTCATACTTTCGCATTCTTCGCATACTAGTTGGCCAGATCCTGGGCTTTTTCTGATTTGAATCACGTAATAACGTGGTACCGCACTAAAACAATCAATTAATCCTTGGTCCGATTAATATTTTAGAGGATAACGACGGTTATGTCTTTGTTAGGTCTGGTATTTGCAACCATCTGACTCATACTTTCGCATTCTTCGCATACTTGTTAGCCAGATTCTAGCCGTTTTCTGGATTGGATCACGTAGTAAAGTGGTACCACACTGAAACCGTCAATTAAACCTGGTTTCGGTCAATATTTTGGAGGATAACGCCGGTTACGTCTGGGTTAGGTCTGGTATTTGCCATCATCTTCGTCTTGCTGTCGCATTTTTCGCTTACTTGTTGACCAGAAACTGGGTTTTTTCTGGTTTGAATCACGTAATAATGTGGTACCACACTGAAACAGTCAATTAATTCTGGTTGCGATTAATATTTTAGAGGATAACGCCGGTTATGTCTGGGTTAGGTCTGGTATTTGCTCTCACCTAGCTCACACTTTCGCATTTTGCGCACACTTGTTGGCCAGATCCTGCGCTTTTTCTGATTTGGGTCACGTAGTAATGTGGTACCACACTGACAGGGTCAATTAAACCCGGTTCCGATTAATATTTTAGAGGATAACGCCGTTTATGTCTGGATTAGGTGTGGTATTTGCCCTCATCTAGCTCATACTTTCGCATTTTTCGCATACTGGTTGGCCAGATCCTGGGCTTTTTCTGATTTGGGTCACGCAGTGATGTGGTACCACACTGACAGGGTCAATTAAACACGGTTCCGATTAATATTTTAGAGGATGACGCCGTTTATGTCTGGGTTAGGTGTGGTATTTGCAATCATCTGACTGATACTTTCGCATTTTTTGCATACTTGTTGGCCAGATCCTGGCCGTTTTCTGGATTGGATCACGTAGTAAAGTGGTACCACACTGAAACCGTCAATTAAACCTGGTTTCGATCAATATTTTGGAGGATAACGCCGGTTACGTCTGGGTTAGGTCTGGTATTTGCCATCATCTTCGTCTTGCTGTCGCATTTTTCGCTTACTTGTTGACCAGATACTGGGTTTTTTCTGGTTTGAATCACGTAATAATGTGGTACCACACTGAAACAGTCAATTAATTCTGGTTGCGATTAATATTTTAGAGGATAACGCCGGTTATGTCTGGGTTAGGTCTGGTATTTGCCCTCACCTAGCTCACACTTTCGCATTTTGCGCATACTTGTTGGCCAGATCCTGCGCTTTTTCTGATTTGGGTCACGTAGTAATGTGGTACCACACTGACAGGGTCAATTAAACCCGGTTCCGATTAATATTTTAGAGGATAACGCCAGTTATGTCTGGGTTAGGTCTGGTATTTGCCATCATCTTCGTCTTGCTGTCGCATTTTTCGCTTACTTGTTGACCAGAAACTGGGTTTTTTCTGGTTTGAATCACGTAATAATGTGGTACCACACTGAAACAGTCGATTAATCCTGGTTCCAATTAATATTTCAGAGAATAACACTGGTTATGTCTGGGTTAGGTCTGGTATTTGTAATCATCCGCCTCATACTTTCACATTTTTCGCATACTTGTTGGCTAGATCCTGGGTTTCTTCTGGTTTGGATCACGTAGTAATTTGGTTCCACACGGAAACAGTCAATTAAACCTGGTTGCGATTAATATTTTAGAGGATAGCGCCGGTTATGTCTGGGTTAGGTCTGACATTTGCCATCATCTAGCTCATACTTTCGCATTTTTCGCATACTTGTTGGCCAGATCCTGGGCTTTTTCTCATTTGGATCACGTAGTAATGTGGTACCACACTGACAGGGTCAATTAAACCCGTTCCGATTAATATTTTAGAGGATAACGCCGGTTATGCTTGGGTTAGGTCTGGTATTTACAATCATCTGACTCATACTTTCGCATTCTTCGCATACTTCATGACCAGCTCCTGGCCTTTTTCTGGTTTGGATCACGCAGTAATGTGGTACCGCACTTAAACAGTCAATTAAACCTGGTTCCGATCAATATTTTAGGGGATGACGCTGGTTATGCCTGGGTTAGTTCTGGTATCTGCAATCATCTGGCTCATACATTCGCATTTTTCGCATACTTGTTGGCCAGAAACTGGGTTTTTTCTGGTTTGAATCACGTAATAATGTGGTACCACACTGACAGGGTCAATTAAACCCGGTTCCGATTAATATTTTAGAGGATGACGCCGTTTATGTCTGGGTTAGGTGTGGTATTTGCAATCATCTTCCTGATACTTTCGCATTTTTTGCATACTTCTTGGCCAGATCCTGGGCTTTTTCTGATTTGAATCACGTAATAATGTGGTACCACACTGAAACAGTAAATTAATCCTGGTTCCAATTAATGTTTCAGAGGATAACGCCGGTTATGTATGGGTTAGGTCTGGTATTTGCAACCATCTGACTCATACCTTCGCATTCTTCGCATACTAGTTGACCAGATCCTGGGCTTTTTCTGATTTGAATCACGTAATAACGTGGTACCGCACTAAAACAATCAATTAATCCTTGGTCCGATTAATATTTTAGAGGATAACGACGGTTATGTCTTGGTTAGGTCTGGGATTTGCCCTCATCTGGCTCGTACTTTCGCATTTTTCGCATACTACATGGCCAGACCCTGGGTTTTTTTCTAGTTTGGATAACGTATTAATGTGGTGTCACACTGACACAGTCCATTAAACCTGGCTTCGATCAATATTTTAGAGGATATCACCGGTTAGGTCTGGGTTACGCCTGGTATTTGCAATCATCTTCCTGATACTCTCGCATTTTTGGCATACTTGTTGGCCAGATACTGGGCCTTTTCTGATTTGTATCACGTAATAATGTGGTACCACACTGAAACCGTCAATTAATCGTGGTTCCAATTAATATTTCATAGGATAACGCCGGTTATGCTTGGGTTAGGTCTGGTATTTGCAATCATCTGACTCATACTTTCGCATTCTTCGCATACTTCATGACCAGCTCCTGGCCTTTTTCTGGTTTGGATCACGCAGTAATGTGGTACCGCACTTAAACAGTCAATTAAACCTGGTTCCGATCAATATTTTAGGGGATAACGCTGGTTATGCCTGGGTTAGTTCTGGTATCTGCAATCATCTGGCTCATACATTCGCATTTTTCGCATACTTGTTGGCCAGAAACTGGGTTTTTTCTGGTTTGAATCACGTAATAATGTGGTACCACACTGAAACAGTCGATTAATCCTGGTTCCAATTAATATTTCAGAGAATAACACTGGTTATGTCTGGGTTAGGTCTGGTATTTGTAATCATCCGCCCCATACTTTCACATTTTTCGCATACTTGTTGGCTAGATCCTGGGTTTCTTCTGGTTTGGATCACGTAGTAATTTGGTTCCACACGGAAACAGTCAATTAAACCTGGTTGCGATTAATATTTTAGAGGATAACGCCGGTTATGTCTGGGTTAGGTCTGACATTTGCCATCATCTAGCTCATACTTTCGCATTTTTCGCATACTTGTTGGCCAGATCCTGGGCTTTTTCTCATTTGGATCACGTAGTAATGTGGTACCACACTGACAGGGTCAATTAAACCCGTTCCGATTAATATTTTAGAGGATAACGCCGGTTATGCTTGGGTTAGGTCTGGTATTTGCAATCATCTGACTCATACTTTCGCATTCTTCGCATACTTCATGACCAGCTCCTGGCCTTTTTCTGGTTTGGATCACGCAGTAATGTGGTACCGCACTTCAACAGTCAATTAAACCTGGTTCCGATCAATATTTTAGGGGATAACGCTGGTTATGCCTGGGTTAGTTCTGGTATCTGCAATCATCTGGCTCATACATTCGCATTTTTCGCATACTTGTTGGCCAGAAACTGGGTTTGTTCTGGTTTGAATCACGTAATAATGTGGTACCACACTGAAACAGTCAATTAATCCTGGATCCAATTAATGTTTCAGGGGATAACGCCGGTTATGTATAGGTTAGGTCTGGTATTTGCCCTCACCTTGCTCACACTATCGCATTTTTCGCATACTGGTTGGCCAGATCCTGGGCTTTTTCTGATTTGGGTCACGTAGTAATGTGGTACCACACTGACAGGGTCAATTAAACCCGGTTCCGATTAATATTTTAGAGGATGACGCCGTTTATGTCTGGGTTAGGTGTGGTATTTGCAATCATCTTCCTGATACTTTCGCATTTTTTGCATACTTGTTGGCCAGATCCTGGGCTTTTTCTGATTTGAATCACGTAATAATGTGGTACCACACTGAAACAGTCAATTAACCCTGGGTCCAATTAATATTTCAGAGGATAACGCCGGTTATGTATGGGTTAGGTCTGAAATTTGCAATCATCTGACTGATACTTTCGCATTTTTCGCATACTTGTTAGCCAGATCCTGGCCGTCTTCTGGATTGGATCACGTAGTAAAGTGGTACCACACTGAAACCGTCAATTAAACCTGGTTTCGATCAATATTTTGGAGGATAACGCCGGTTACGTCTGGGTTAGGTCTGGTATTTGCCATCATCTTCGTCTTGCTGTCGCATTTTTCGCTTACTTGTTGACCAGAAACTGGGTTTTTTCTGGTTTGAATCACGTAATAATGTGGTACCACACTGAAACAGTCAATTAATTCTGGTTGCGATTAATATTTTAGAGGATAACGCCGGTTATGTCTGGGTTAGGTCTGGTATTTGCCCTCACCTAGCTCACACTTTCGCATTTTGCTCATACTTGTTGGCCAGATCCTGCGCTTTTTCTGATTTGGGTCACGTAGTAATGTGGTACCACACTGGCAGGGTCAATTAAACCCGGTTTCGATTAATATTTTAGAGGATAACGCCGTTTATGTCTGGATTAGGTGTGGTATTTGCCCTCATCTAGCTCATACTTTCGCATTTTTCGCATACTGGTTGACCAGATCCTGGGCTTTTTCTGATTTGGGTCACGCAGTGATGTGGTACCACACTGACAGGGTCAATTAAAGCCGGTTCCGATTAATATTTTAGAGGATGACGCCGTTTATGTCTGGGTTAGGTGTGGTATTTGCAATCATCTTCCTGATACTTTCGCATTTTTTGCATACTTGTTGGCCAGATTCTGGCAGTTTTCTGGATTGGATCACGTAGTAAAGTGGTACCACACTGAAACCGTCAATTAAACCTGGTTTCGATCAATATTTTGGAGGATAACGCCGGTTACGTCTGGGTTAGGTCTGGCATTTGCCATCATCTTCGTCTTGCTGTCGCATTTTTCGCTTACTTTTTGACCAGAAACTGGGTTTTTTCTGCTTTGAATCACGTAATAATGTGGTACCACACTGAAACAGTCAATTAATTCTGGTTCCGATCAATATTTCAAGGGATAACGCCGGTTATGTATAGGTTAGGTCTGGTATTTGCCCTCACCTTGCTCACACTATCGCATTTTTCGCATACTGGTTGGCCAGATCCTGGGCTTTTTCTCATTTGGGTCACGTAGTAATGTGGTACCACACTGACAGGGTCAATTAAACCCGGTTCCGATTAATATTTTAGAGGATGACGCCGTTTATGTCTGGGTTAGGTGTGGTATTTGCAATCATCTTCTTGATACTTTCGCATTTTTTGCATACTTGTTGGCCAGATCCTGGGCTTTTTCTGATTTGAATCACGTAATAATGTGGTACCACACTGAAACAGTCAATTAATCCTGGGTCCAATTAATATTTCAGAGGATAACGCCGGTTATGTATGGGTTAGGTGTGGGATTTGCAATCATCTGACTGATACTTTCGCATTTTTCGCATACTGGTTGGCCAGATCCTGGCCGTTTTCTGGATTGGATCACGTAGTAAAGTGGTACCACACTGAAACCGTCAATTAAACCTGGTTTCGATCAATATTTTGGAGGATAACGCCGGTTACGTCTGGGTTAGGTCTGGTATTTGCCATCATCTTCTTCTTGCTGTCGCATTTTTCGCTTACTTTTTGACCAGAAACTGGGTTTTTTCTGGTTTGAATCACGTAATAATGTGGTACCACACTGAAACAGTCAATTAACTCTGGTTGCGATTAATATTTTAGAGGATAACGCCGGTTATGTCTGGGTTAGGTCTGGTATTTGCCCTCACCTAGCTCACACTTTCGCATTTTGCGCATACTTGTTGGCCAGATCCTGCGCTTTTTCTGATTTGGGTCACGTAGTAATGTGGTACCACACTGACAGGGTCAATTAAACCCGGTTCCGATTAATATTTTAGAGGATAACGCCGTTTATGTCTGGATTAGGTGTGGTATTTGCCCTCATCTAGCTCATACTTTCGCATTTTTCGCATACTGGTTGGCCAGATCCTGGGCTTTTTCTGATTTGGGTCACGTAGTGATGTGGTACCACACTGACAGGGTCAATTAAACCCGGTTCCGATTAATATTTTAGAGGATGACGCCGTTTATGTCTGGGTTAGGTGTGGTATTTGCAATCATCTTCATGATACTTTCGCATTTTTTGCATACTTGTTGGCCAGATCCTGGCCGTTTTCTGGATTGGATCACGTAGTAAAGTGGTACCACACTGAAACCGTCAATTAAACCTGGTTTCGATCAATATTTTGGAGGATAACGCCGGTTACGTCTGGGTTAGGTCTGGTATTTGCCATCATCTTCGTCTTGCTGTCGCATTTTTCGCTTACTTGAGGACCAGAAACTGGGTTTTTTCTGGTTTGAATCACGTAATAATGTGGTACCACACTGAAACAGTCAATTAATTCTGGTTGCGATTAATATTTTAGAGGATAACGCCGGTTATGTCTGGGTTAGGTCTGGTATTTGCCCTCACCTAGCTCACACTTTCGCATTTTGCGCATACTTGTGGGCCAGATCCTGCGCTTTTTCTGATTTGGGTCACGTAGTAATGTGGTACCACACTGACAGGGTCAATTAAACCCGGTACCGATTAATATTTTAGAGGATAACGCCGTTTATGTCTGGATTAGGTGTGGTATTTGCCCTCATCAAGCTCATACTTTCGCATTTTTCGCATATTTGTTGGCCAGATCCTGAGCTTTTTCTGATTTGGATCACGTAGAAATGTGGTACCACACTGACAGGGTCAATTATACCCGGTTCCGATTAATATTTTAGAGGATGACGCTAGTTATGTCTGGGTTAGGTCTGGTATTTGCCATCATCTTCGTCTTGCTGTCGCATTTTTCGCTTACTTGTTGACCAGAAACTGGGTTTTTTCTGGTTTGAATCACGTAATAATGTGGTACCACACTGAAACAGTCAATTAATTCTGGTTGAGATTAATATTTCAGAGAATAACACTGGTTATGTCTGGGTTAGGTCTGGTATTTGTAATCATCCGCCTCATACTTTCACATTTTTCGCATACTTGTAGGCTAGATCCTGGGTTTCTTCTGGTTTGGATCACGTAGTAATTTGGTTCCACACGGAAACAGTCAATTAAACCTGGTTGCGATTAATATTTTAGAGGATAACGCCGGTTATGTCTGGGTTAGGTCTGGTATTTGCCCTCACCTAGCTCACACTTTCGCATTTTGCGCATACTTGTTGGCCAGATCCTGCGCTTTTTCTGATTTGGGTCACGTAGTAATGTGGTACCACACTGACAGGGTCAATTAAACTCGGTTCCGATTAATATTTTAGAGGATAACGCCGTTTATGTCTGGATTAGGTGTGGTATTTGCCCTCATCCAGCTCATACCTTCGCATCTTTCGCATACTTCTTGGCCAGATCCGGTGTTTTTCCTCGATTGGATCATGTAATAATGTCGTACAACACTGAAACAGTCAACGAAACCTGGTTCGGAGTAATATTTTAGATAACGCCGGTTATGTCTGGGTTAGGTCTGGTATTTGCAATCATCTGACTTATACTTTCGAATTCTTCGCATACTTCATAGCCAGATCCTGGTCGTTTTCTGATTTGCATCACGTAAAAATGTGGTACTACAATGAAAGAGTCAATTAATCCTGGTTCCGATCAATATTTTAGAGGATGACACCGGTTAGGTCTGGGTTACGTCTGGTATTTGCAATCATCTTCCTGATACTTTCGCATTTTTGGCATAATTGTTGGCCGGATCCTGGGCTTTTTCTGATTTGAATCACGTAATCACGTGGTACCACACTGAAACAGTAAATTAATCCTGGTTCCAATTAATATTTCAGAGGATAACGCCAGTTATGTATGGGTTAGGTCTGGTATTTGCAACCATCTGACTCATTCTTTCGCATTCTTCGCATACTAGTTGGCCAGATCCTGGGCTTTTTCTGATTTGAATCACGTAATAACGTGGTACCGCACTAAAACAGTCAATTAATCATTGGTCCGATTAATATTTTAGAGGATAACGACGGTTATGTGTGGGTTAGGTCTGGGATTTGCACTCATCTGGCTCGTACTTTCGCATTTTTCGCATACTTCATGGCCAGACCCTGGGTTTTTTTCTGGTTTGGATAACGTATTAATGTGGTGCCACACTGACACAGTCCATTAAACCTGGCTTCGATCAATATTTTAGAGGATAGCACCGGTTAGGTCTGGGTTACGTCTGGTATTTGCAATCATCTTCCTGATACCTTCGCATTTTTGGCATACTTGTTGGCCAGTTACTGGGCCTTTTCTGATTTGAATCACGTAATAATGTGGTACCACACTGAAACCGTCAATTAATCGTGGTTCCAATTAATATTTCATAGGATAGCGCCGGCTATGCTTGGGTTAGGTCTGGTATTTGCAATCATCTGACTCATACTTTCGCATTCTTCGCATACTTCATGACCAGCTCCTGGCCTTTTTCTGGTTTGGATCACGCAGTAATGTGGTACCGCACTTAAACAGTCAATTAAACCTGGTTCCGATCAATATTTTAGGGGATATCGCTGGTTATGCCTGGGTTAGTTCTGGTATCTGCAATCATCTGGCTCATACATTCGCATTTTTCGCATACTCGTTGGCCAGATCGTGGGTTATTTTCTGGCTTGGATAACGTATTAATGTGGTACCACCCTGACACAGTCCATTAAGCTTGGCTTCGATCAATATTTTAGAGGATAACACCGGTGAGGTCTGGGTTACGTCTCGTATTTGCAATCATCTTCCTGATACTTTCGCATTTTTTGCAAACTCGTTGGCCAGATCCTGGGCTTTTTCTGATTTGAATCACGTAATAATGTGGTACCACACTGAAACAGTCAATTAATCCTGGTTCCAATTAATATTTCAGGGGATAACGCCGGTTATGTATAGGTTAGGTCTGGTATTTGCAATCATCTGACTCATACTTTCGCATTTTTCGCATACTTGTCAGCCAGATCCTGGCCGTTTTTTGGATTGGATCACGTAGTAAAGTGGTACCACACTGAAACCGTCAATTAAACCTGCTTTCGATCAATATTTTGGAGGATAACGCCGGCTATGTCTGGGTTAGGTCTGGTATTTGCCACCATCTTCGTCTTGCTGTCGCATTTTTCGCATACTTGTTGGCCAGAAACTGGGTTTTTTCTGCTTTGAATCACGTAATAATGTGGTACCACACTGAAACAGTCAATTAATTCTGTTTGCGATTAATATTTTAGAGGATAACGCCGGTTATGTCTCGGTTAGGTCTGGCATTTGCCCTCACCTAGCTCACACTATCGCATTTTTCGCATACTGGTTGGCCAGATCCTGGGCTTCTTCTGATTTGGGTCACGTAGTAATGTGGTACCACACTGACAGGGTCAATTAAACCCAGTTCCGATTAATATTTTAGAGGATGACGCCGTTTATGTCTGGGTTAGGTGTGGTATTTGCAATCATCTTCCTGATACTTTCGCATTTTTTGCATACTTGTTGGCCAGATCCTGGGCTTTTTCTGATTTGAATCACGTAATAATGTGGTACCACACTGAAACAGTCAATTAATCCTGGTTCCAATTAATATTTCAGAGGACGACGCCAGTTATGTCTGGGTTAGGTCTGGTATTTGCCATCATCTTCGTCTTGCTGTCGCATTTTTCGCATACTTGTTGGCCAGAAACTGGGTTTTTTCTGGTTTGAATCAAGTAATAATGTGGTACCACACTGAAACAGTCAATTAATTCTGGTTGAGATTAATATTTCAGAGAATAACACTGGTTATGTCTGGGTTAGGTCTGGTATTTGTAATCATCCGCCTCATACTTTCACATTTTTCGCATGCTTGTTGGCTAGTTCCTGGGTTTCTTCTGGTTGGATCACGTAGTAATTTGGTTCCACACGGAAACAGTCAATTAAACCTGTTTGCGATTAATATTTTACAGGATAACGCCGGTTATGTCTGGGTTAGGTCTGACATTTGCCATCAACTAGCTCATACTTTTGCATTTTTCGCATACTTGTTTTGCCAGATCCTGGGCTTTTTCTCATTTGGATCACGTAGTAATGTGGTACCACACTGACAGGGTCACTTAAACCCGGTTCCGATTAATATTTTAGAGGATGACGCCGATTATGTCTGGGTTAGGTCTGGTATTTGCCCTCATCCAGCTCATACCTTCGCATTTTTCGCATACTTGTTGGCCAGATCCTGGGCTTTTTCTGATTTGAATCACGTAATAATGTGGTACCACACTGAAACAGTCAATTAAACCCGGTTCCGATTAATATTTTAGAGGATGACGCCGGTTATGTCTGCGTTGGTTCTGGTATTTGCAATCATCTGACTCATACTTTCATATTTTTCGCATACTTGTTGTACGGATCCTGCGTTTTTTCTGGTTTGGATCATGTAGTAATGTGGTACAACACCAAAATAGTGAATTAAACCTGGTTCCGATTAATATTTCATAGGATAACGCCGGTTATGTATGGGTTAGGTCTGACATATGCCCTCATCTAGCTCATACTTTCGCATTTTTCGCATACTTGTTAGCCAGATCCTGGGCTTTTTCTGGTTTGGATCACGTAGTGATGTGGTACCACACTGACAGGGTCAATTAAACCCGGTTCCGATTAATATTTTAGAGGATAACGACGGTTAGGTCTGGGTTAGGTCTGGGATTTGCCCTCATCTGGCTCGTACTTTCGCATTTTTCGCATACTTCATGGCCAGACGCTGGGTTTTTTCTTGTTTGGATCATGTGGTAATGTGGTACCACACCAAAGTAATCAATTAAACCTGGTTCCGATTAATATTTTAGAGGATAACGACGGTTATGACTGGGTTAGGTCTGGGATTTGCCCCTATCTGGCTCGTACTTTCGCATTTTCCGCATACTTCATGGCCAGACCCAGGGTTTTTTTCTGGTTTGGATAACGTATTAATGTGGTGCCACACTGAAACAGTCAAATAAACCCGGTTCGGGGTAATATTTTAGAGGAGAACGCCGGTTATGTCTGGGTTAGGTCTGGTATTTGCAATCGTCTAGCTCATACTTTCGCATTTTTCGCTTACTTGTGGGCCAGATCCTGGCCTTTTTCTGGTTTGGATCACGTAGTAATGTGGTACCACACCGAAACAGTCAATGAAGCCTGTTATCGTTCAATATTTTAGAGGATAACACCGGTTAGGTCTGGGTTACGTCGGATATTTGGAAACATCTGTGTTAGGGGGAGGAGGTTTGAAAATACCTCGCCTAACGGGGGTCCGGATCTCGAGGGAAGGAACAGACGGAGAATAAGCGATACAATTATAATTTTATTTTCGCCGGATCGCCTTATGCGACCAAGCCGTTTATTTGGTCGGTATAGGGTTTTTTTGTGACAATCGGCCGACGTCTGCCAGACGATGTGTGTTGCGGCCCGCGTTGTTACCCTGAAACAGAAAGAGATACGACTAGGCGTTAAATACCTGTCGACGTGAGTCACGTCGCTTGTCTTTCTCTTTTCGGTACGCTCCTGGTCGGTGTTTGTCGCACCTAGGAGCTGGAATCTCTGCCGCCGCGATACGCAGCTAAGCTAGTGGACTGTACGTGTGTGAGCGTTCCCTTTAAACCGGGAATCGCTCGCTTTCTTCCAATTAGGGAATTTCCTCTCTGTTTTCTGTTCGACTGCAACACTTGATTGTCGCAGGAGAGGGTGCCTAGAGGGAGGTTGTAAGGCTCCAACCGTCACCCGGTCCTCGGCCCCTTACCGTCTTCGTATGCGTGTGTACGGAACACGATGCGGTGCAGTCTTTCAATGGCGTATAGGACGTCTTACTATTGAGACTGGCACCACGACGCCTTGTGAGTCGCGTTCTACGCGCAGTAACCGTACAAGACTGGCGATCAGAGAACAACGCTCTGGCATTCGCCGGAAGCTGGGCTTAGAATAACTCGTCCCACGCTCCGACTAGAAGGCGGCAAGTCCTCCCACGGTGTTTACGCCAATAAGGCCCCTTTAGGTGGTTGTAAGGCCGTTCGATTGAGCCAAGGGAGGATCGAGTCTTAATCTCGATACCTCTCGCACGACCGCTGTTTGCAGCGATACGCGGAAAATTCGGGAACTCGATGATACCAAAGAGTTTCCCGCAGTCTTTAATCGGGTCGTACTCACGACCGAATCGATTAACTGGTTTGATTCGACAACCGGAATTACACGCAGTTTACTGGGGGCAGTTCGCTTACGCAAGCTAATCCCGTAAAGCTGCGGCTATACGTCGGTTGCCCGCTTTGTGAAAGTTCGAATAACTCGAACTTTCAACGTCGCGTGGGAATCAACCGCTAGAACCCGAGAATTTTCTTTATGCCTTTTTTCGTAATTTTCTTTCGAATGCTCGAATAACTCGAAGCAATTCGAATATTGTGAGGGCCTGTCGAATTTCAACGAATGCTCGAATAACTCGAAGCAATTCGGAATATTTTAAATTAGGTAAAGCGTGATCGTTTATCGATCCGCGCTTGGCAGGCTCCCGTTTTCAAGTGACGGACGAGCACGAGCTGCCGAAAAGTACGCGTAAGAGAGGGGGAATCCTCCGACGCGCGGCGCTGTCGCCGTGGCTCTCGTCCGTCTTTTTCTAACATGTAATTATCGCACCTTCTCTATGGTCGAGCGTTTAACCGAAAAGTTCGAAATCGAACGTTACTGTACTGCTCGCGTGACTTACAGAAAAACTCAAGGAGCGAGAGTTTTTCTGCTGTCTTCTGTTTCGAGTCGCGGACGCGTCGACCTAGAATGTTCTGGTCGGTCGCGTATATTGAAAACAAAGCGGATTAACGGCTAATTACGGGTTTAAATAAATCGAATTAACTCGATCTTTAAACAATCTGACTCGTACTTTCGCAATTTCCGCATACTTGAATGGCCAGATCCTGGCCTTTTTCCGGTTTGGATCACGTAGTAATGTGGTACCACAACGAAACAGTCAATTAAACCTAGTTGCGGTTAATATTTTAGAGGATAACGCCGGTTATGTCTGGGTCAGGTCTGGTATTTGCAATCATCTGGCTCATACTTTCGCATTTTTCGCTTACTTGTGGGCCAGATCCTGGCCTCTTTCTGGTTTGGATCACGTAGTAATGTGGTACCACACCGAAACAGTCAATGAAGCCTGTTATCGTTCAATATTTTAGAGGATAACACCGGTTAGGTCTGGGTTACGTCGGATATTTGAAAACATCTGTGTTAGGGGGAGGAGGTTTGAAAATACCTCGCCTAACGGGGGTCCGGATCTCGAGGGAAGGAACAGACGGAGAATAAGCGATACAATTATAATTTTATTTTCGCCGGATCGCCTTATGCGACCAAGCCGTTTATTTGGTCGGTATAGGGTTTTTTTGTGACAATCGTCCGACGTCTGCCAGACGATGTGTGTTGCGGCCCGCGTTGTTACCCTGAAACAGAAAGAGATACGACTAGGCGTTAAATACCTGTCGACGTGAGTCACGTCGCTTGTCTTTCTCTTTTCGGTACGCTCCTGGTCGGTGCTTGTCGCACCTAGGAGCTGGAATCTCTGCCGCCGCGATACGCAGCTAAGCTAGTGGACTGTACGTGTGTGAGCGTTCCCTTTAAACCGGGAATCGCTCGCTTTCTTCCAATTAGGGAATTTCCTCTCTGTTTTCTGTTCGACTGCAACACTTGATTGTCGCAGGAGAGGGTGCCTAGAGGGAGGTTGTAAGGCTCCAACCGTCACCCGGTCCTCGGCCCCTTACCGTCTTCGTATGCGTGTGTACGGAACACGATGCGGTGCAGTCTTTCAATGGCGTATAGGACGTCTTACTATTGAGACTGGCACCACGACGCCTTGTGAGTCGCGTTCTACGCGCAGTAACCGTACAAGACTGGCGATCAGAGAACAACGCTCTGGCATTCGCCGGAAGCTGGGCTTAGAATAACTCGTCCCACGCTCCGACTAGAAGGCGGCAAGTCCTCCCACGGTGTTTACGCCAATAAGGCCCCTTTAGGTGGTTGTAAGGCCGTTCGATTGAGCCAAGGGAGGATCGAGTCTTAATCTCGATACCTCTCGCACGACCGTTGTTTGCAGCGATACGCGGAAAATTCGGGAACGCGATGATACCAAAGAGTTTCCCGCAGTCTTTAATCGGGTCGTACTCACGACCGAATCGATTAACTGGTTTGATTCGACAACCGGAATTACACGCAGTTTACTGGGGGCAGTTCGCTTACGCAAGCTAATCCCGTAAAGCTGCGGCTATACGTCGGTTGCCCGCTTTGTGAAAGTTCGAATAACTCGAACTTTCAACGTCGCGTGGGAATCAACCGCTAGAACCCGAGAATTTTCTTTATGCCTTTTTTCGTAATTTTCTTTCGAATGCTCGAATAACTCGAAGCAATTCGAATATTGTGAGGGCCTGTCGAATTTCAACGAATGCTCGAATAACTCGAAGCAATTCGGAATATTTTAAATTAGGTAAAGCGTGATCGTTTATCGATCCGCGCTTGGCAGGCTCTCGTTTTCAAGTGACGGACGAGCACGAGCTGCCGAAAAGTACGCGTAAGAGAGGGGGAATCCTCCGACGCGCGGCGCTGTCGCCGTGGCTCTCGTCCGTCTTTTTCTAACATGTAATTATCGCACCTTCTCTATGGTCGAGCGTTTAACCGAAAAGTTCGAAATCGAACGTTACTGTACTGCTCGCGTGACTTACAGAAAAACTCAAGGAGCGAGAGTTTTTCTGCTGTCTTCTGTTTCGAGTCGCGGACGCGTCGACCTAGAATGTTCTGGTCGGTCGCGTATATTGAAAACAAAGCGGATTAACGGCTAATTACGGGTTTAAATAAATCGAATTAACTCGATCTTTAAACAATCTGACTCGTACTTTCGCAATTTCCGCATACTTGAATGGCCAGATCCTGGCCTTTTTCCGGTTTGGATCACGTAGTAATGTGGTACCACAACGAAACAGTCAATTAAACCTAGTTGCGGTTAATATTTTAGAGGATAACGCCGGTTATGTCTGGGTCAGGTCTGGTATTTGCAATCATCTGGCTCATACTTTCGCATTTTTCGCATACTTGTTGGCCAGATCCTGGCCTTTTTCCGGTTTGGATCACGTAGTAATGTGGTACCACAACGAAACAGTCAATTAAACCTAGTTGCGGTTAATATTTTAGAGGATAACGCCGGTTATGTCTGGGTTAGGTCTGGTATTTGCAATCATCTGGCTCATACTTTCGCAATTTTCGCATACTTGTTGGCCAGATCCTGGCCTTTTTCCGGTTTGGATCACGTAGTAATGTGGTACCACACCGAAACAGTCAATTAAACCTGGTAGAGATTAATTTTTTAATGGATAACGCCGGTTATGTCTGGGTTAGGTATGGTATCTGCGTTCATCTTGCTCATACTTTCGCATTTTTCGCATACTTGTTGGACAGATCCTGGCCTTTTTCCGGTTTGGATCACGTAGTAATGTGGTGTCACACCGAAAAAGTTAATTAAACCTGGTTGCGATTAATATTTTAGTAGACAGCGCCGGTTACGTCTGGGTTAGGTCTCGTATTTGCAATCATCTGCCCCATACTTTCGCATTTTTCGCATGCTTGCAGGCCAGATCCTGGGTTTTTTTCTGGCTAGGATCACGTATTAATATCGTACCGCACTCAAACAGCCAATTAAACCTGGTTGCGATTAATATTTTAGAGGATAACGCCGGTTATGTCTGGGTTAGTTCTGGTATTTGTGATCATCTGGCTCATACTTTCGCAATTTCCGCATACTTGAATGGCCAGATCCTGCCCTTTTTCCGGTTTGGATCACGTAGTAATGTGGTACCACACCAAAACAGTCAATTCAAACACGTTTCGGTCAATATTTTAGAGGATAACATCGGTTATGTTTGCGTTAGGTCTGGTATTTGCAATCATCTGGCTCGCAATTTCGCATTTTTCGCATACTTGTTGGCCAGATCCTGGCCTTTTTCTGGTTTGGATCACGTAGTAATGTGGTTCCACACTGAAACAGTCAATTAAACCTGGTCGGATTAATATTTTAGAGGAGAACGCCGGTTATGTCTGGGTTAGGTCTGGTATTTGCAATCATCTAGCTCATACTTTCGCATTTTTCGCTTACTTGTGGGCCAGATCCTGGCCTTTTTCTGGTTTGGATCACGTAGTAATGTGGTACCACACCGAAACAGTCAATGAAGCCTGGTTGCGATTAATATTTTAGAGGATAACGCCGGTTATGTCTGGGTTAGTTCTGGTATTTGTGATCATCTGGCTCATACTTTCGCAATTTCCGCATACTTGAATGGCCAGATCCTGGCCTTTTTCCGGTTTGGATCACGTAGTAATGTGGTACCACACCAAAACAGTCAATTCAAACACGTTTCGGTCAATATTTTAGAGGATAACATCGGTTATGTTTGCGTTAGGTCTGGTATTTGCAATCATCTGGCTCGCAATTTCGCATTTTTCGCATACTTGTTGGCCAGATCCTGGCCTTTTTCTGGTTTGGATCACGTAGTAATGTGGTTCCACACTGAAACAGTCAATTAAACCTGGTCGGATTAATATTTTAGAGGAGAACGCCGGTTATGTCTGTGTTAGGTCTGGTATTTGCAATCATCTAGCTCATACTTTCGCATTTTTCGCTTACTTGTGGGCCAGATCCTGGCCTTTTTCTGGTTTGGATCACGTAGTAATGTGGTACCACACCGAAACAGTCAATGAAGCCTGTTATCGTTCAATATTTTAGAGGATAACACCGGTTAGGGCTGGGTTACGTCGGATATTTGGAAACATCTGTGTTAGGGGGAGGAGGTTTGAAAATACCTCGCTTAACGGGGGTCCGGATCTCGAGGGAAGGAACAGACGGAGAATAAGCGATACAATTATAATTTTATTTTCGCCGGATCGCCTTATGCGACCAAGCCGTTTATTTGGTCGGTATAGGGTTTTTTTGTGACAATCGGCCGACGTCTGCCAGACGATGTGTGTTGCGGCCCGCGTTGTTACCCTGAAACAGAAAGAGATACGACTAGGCGTTAAATACCTGTCGACGTGAGTCACGTCGCTTGTCTTTCTCTTTTCGGTACGCTCCTGGTCGGTGTTTGTCGCACCTAGGAGCTGGAATCTCTGCCGCCGCGATACGCAGCTAAGCTAGTGGACTGTACGTGTGTGAGCGTTCCCTTTAAACCGGGAATCGCTCGCTTTCTTCCAATTAGGGAATTTCCTCTCTGTTTTCTGTTCGACTGCAACACTTGATTGTCGCAGGAGAGGGTGCCTAGAGGGAGGTTGTAAGGCTCCAACCGTCACCCGGTCCTCGGCCCCTTACCGTCTTCGTATGCGTGTGTACGGAACACGATGCGGTGCAGTCTTTCAATGGCGTATAGGACGTCTTACTATTGAGACTGGCACCACGACGCCTTGTGAGTCGCGTTCTACGCGCAGTAACCGTACAAGACTGGCGATCAGAGAACAACGCTCTGGCATTCGCCGGAAGCTGGGCTTAGAATAACTCGTCCAACGCTCCGACTAGAAGGCGGCAAGTCCACCCACGGTGTTTACGCCAATAAGGCCCCTTTAGGTGGTTGTAAGGCCGTTCGATTGAACCAAGGGAGGATCGAGTCTTAATCTCGATACCTCTCGCACGACCGCTGTTTGCAGCGATACGCGGAAAATTCGGGAACTCGATGATACCAAAGAGTTTCCCGCAGTCTTTAATCGGGTCGTACTCACGACCGAATCGATTAACTGGTTTGATTCGACAACCGGAATTACTCGCAGTTTACTGGGGGCAGTTTGCTTACGCAAGCTAATCCCGTAAAGCTGCGGCTATACGTCGGTTGCCCGCTTTGTGAAAGTTCGAATAACTCGAACTTTCAACGTCGCGTGGGAATCAACCGCTAGAACCCGAGAATTTTCTTTATGCCTTTTTTCGTAATTTTCTTTCGAATGCTCGAATAACTCGAAGCAATTCGAATATTGTGAGGGCCTGTCGAATTTCAACGAATGCTCGAATAACTCGAAGCAATTCGGAATATTTTAAATTAGGTAAAGCGTGATCGTTTATCGATCCGCGCTTGGCAGGCTCTCGTTTTCAAGTGACGGACGAGCACGAGCTGCCGAAAAGTACGCGTAAGAGAGGGGGAATCCTCCGACGCGCGGCGCTGTCGCCGTGGCTCTCGTCCGTCTTTTTCTAACATGTAATTATCGCACCTTCTCTATGGTCGAGCGTTTAACCGAAAAGTTCGAAATCGAACGTTACTGTACTGCTCGCGTGACTTACAGAAAATCTCAAGGAGCGAGAGTTTTTCTGCTGTCTTCTGTTTCGAGTCGCGGACGCGTCGACCTAGAATGTTCTCGTCGGTCGCGTATATTGAAAACAAAGCGGATTAACGGCTAATTACGGGTTTAAATAAATCGAATTAACTCGATCTTTAAACAATCCGGCTCGTACTTTCGCAATTTTCGCATACTTGTTGGCCAGATCCTGGCCTTTTTCCGGTTTGGATCACGTAGTAATGTGGTTCCACACTGAAACAGTCAATTAAACCTGGTCGGATTAATATTTTAGAGGTGAACGCCGGTTATGTCTGGGTTAGGTATGGTATCTGCGTTCATCTTGCTCATACTTTCGCATTTTTCGCATACTTGTTGGACAGATCCTGGCCTTTTTCCGGTTTGGATCACGTAGTAATGTGGTACCACACCAAAACAGTCAATTCAAACACGTTTCGGTCAATATTTTAGAGGATAACATCGGTTATGTTTGCGTTAGGTCTGGTATTTGCAATCATCTGGCTCGCAATTTCGCATTTTTCGCATACTTGTTGGCCAGATCCTGGCCTTTTTCTGGTTTGGATCACGTAGTAATGTGGTTCCACACTGAAACAGTCAATTAAACCTGGTCGGATTAATATTTTAGAGGAGAACGCCGGTTATGTCTGGGTTAGGTCTGGTATTTGCAATCATCTAGCTCATACTTTCGCATTTTTCGCATACTTGATGGCCAGCACTTGGGTTTCCTCTGGTTTGAATCACGTAGTAATGTGGTGCCACAACGAAACAGTCAATTAAACCTAGTTGCGGCTAATATTTTTGTGAGGATAACGCCGGTTATGTCTGGGTTAGGTCTGGCATTTGCAATCATCTGGCTCATACTTTCGCATTTTTCGCATACTTGTTGGCCATATCCTGGCCTTTTTCCGGTTTGGATCACGTAGTAATGTGGTACCACACCGAAACAGTCAATTAAACCTGGTAGAGATTAATTTTTTAAAGGATAACGCCGGTTATGTCTGGGTTAGGTATGGTATTTGCATTCATCTAGCTCATACGTTCGCATTTTTCGCATACTTGTTTGGTCAGATCCTGGCCTTTTTCCAGTTTGGATCACGTAGTAATGTGGTACCACACCGAAACAGTCAATTCAACCACGTTTCGATCAATATTTTAGAGGATCTCGCTGGTTATGTTTGCGTTAGGTCTGGCATTTGCAATCATCTGGCTCGCACTTTCGCATTTTTCGCATACTTGTTCGCCAGGTCCTGGGTTTCCTCTGGTTTGGATCACGTAGTAATGTGGTACCACACCGAAACATTCAATGAAGCCTGTTATCGTTCAATATTTTAGAGGATAACACCGGTTAGGTCTGGGTTACGTCTGATACTTGCAGTCATCTGGCTCGTACTATCGCATTTTTCGCATACTTGCTGGCCAGATCCTGGCCTTTTTCTGGGTTGGATCACATAGTAATGTGGTACCACACCGAAACAGTCAATTAATCCAGGTTGCGATTGATATTTTGGACGATAACGCCAGCTTTGTCTCGGTTAGGTATGGTATTTGCGTTCATCTAGCTCATACTTTCGCATTTTTCGCATACTTGCTGGCCAGATCCTGGCCTTTTTCCGGTTTGGATCACGTAGTAATGTGGTACCACAGCGAAACAGTCAATTCAACCACGTTTCGATCAATATTTTAGAGGATAACACCGGTTAGGTCTGGGTTACGTCTGATATTTGCGATCATCTGGCTCGTACTTTCGCATCTTTCGCATACTTGTTGGTCAGGTCCTGGGTTTCCTCTGGTTTGGATCACGTAGTAATGTGGTACCCCAACGAAACAGTCAATTAAACCTAGTTGCGGTTAATATTTTGGAGGCTAATGCCGGTTATGCCTGGGTTAGGTAAGGTATTTGTCATCATCTGGCTCATACTTTCGCAATTTCCGCATACTTGAATGGCCAGATCCTGGGTTTTTTTCTGGCTAGGATCACGTATTAATATCGTACCACACTGAAACAGCCAATTAAACCTGGTTGCGATTAATATTTTAGAGGATAATGCCGGTTATGTCTGGGTTAGTTCTGGTATTTGTGATCATCTGGCTCATACTTTCGCAATTTCCGCATACTTGAATAGCCAGATCCTGCGTTTTTTCAGGTTAGGATCACGTATTAATGTCGTACCACACCGAAACTGGCAAATCAACCACGTTTCGATCAATATTTTAGAGGATAACGCCGGTTATGTCTGGGTTAGGTCTGGCATTTGCAATCATCTGGCTCATACTTTCGCATTTTTCGCATACTTGTGGCTCAGATACTGGCCTTTTTTCGGTTTGGATCACGTAGTAATGTTGTACCACACCGAAACAGCCAATTAAACCTGGCTGCGATTAATATTTTAGAGGATAACGCCGGTTATGTCTGGGTCAGGTCTGGTATTTGCAATCATCTGGCGCATACTTTCGCATTTTTCGCACAGTTGTTGGCCAGATCCTGGCCTTTTTCCGGTTTGGATCACGTAGTATTGTGGTACCACACCGAAACAGTCAATTAAACCTGGTAAAGATTAATTTTTTAAAGGATAACGCTGGTTATGTCTGGGTTAGGTATGGTATTTGCCTTGACCTAGCTCATACTTTCGTATTTTTCGCATACTTGTTAGACAGATCCTGGCCTTTTTCCGGTTTGGATCACGTAGTAATATGGTACCACACCGAAACAGTCAATTAAATCTGGCGGAGATTAATTTTTTAAAGGATAACGCCGGTTATGTCCGGGTTAGGTCTGGCATTTGCAATCATCTGGCTCATACTTTCGCATTTTTCGCATACTTGTGGGTCAGATACTGGCCTTTTTTCGGTTTGGATCACGTAGTAATGTGGTATCACACCGAAACAGCCAATTAAACCTGGTTGCGATTAATATTTTAGAGGATTACGCCGGTTACGTCTGGGATAGGTCTGGTATTTGCCTTCATCTAGCTCATACTTTCGCATTTTTCGCATACTTGTTGGCCATATCCTGGCCTCTTTCTGGTTTGGATCACGTAGTAATGTGGTACCACACTCAAACAGTCAATTAAACCTGGTTCGGATTAATATTTTAGAGGATAACGCCCGTTATGTCTGGGTTAGGTCTGGCATTTGCAATCATCTGGCTCATACTTTCGCATTTTTCGCATACTTGTGGGTCAGATACTGGCCTTTTTTCGGTTTGGATCACGTAGTAATGTGGTATCACACCGAAACAGCCAATTAAACCTGGTTGCGATTAATATTTTAGAGGATTACGCCGGTTACGTCTGGGATAGGTCTGGTATTTGCCTTCATCTAGCTCATACTTTCGCATTTTTCGCATACTTGTTGGCCATATCCTGGCCTCTTTCTGGTTTGGATCACGTAGTAATGTGGTACCACACTCAAACAGTCAATTAAACCTGGTTCGGATTAATATTTTAGAGGATAACGCCCGTTATGTCTGGGTCAGGTCTGGTATTTGCAATCATCTGGCGCATACTTTCGCATTTTTCGCACAGTTGTTAGCCAGATCCTGGCCTTTTTCCGGTTTGGATCACGTAGTATTGTGGTACCACACCGAAACAGTCAATTAAACCTGGTAAAGATTAATTTTTTAAAGGATAACGCCGGTTATGTCTGGGTTAGGTATGGTATTTGCCTTGATCCAGCTCATACTTTCGCATGTTTCGCTTACTTGTTAGCCGGATCCTGGACTTTTTCTGGTTTGGATCACGTAGTAATGTGGTACCACACCGAAACAGTCAATGAAGCCTGTTATCGTTCAATATTTTAGAGGATAACGACGGTTATGTCTGGGTTAGTTCTGGTATTTGCCTTCATCTGGCTCATACTTTCGCATTTTTCGCATACTTGTTGGCCATATCCTGGACTTTTTCTGGTTTGGATCACGTAGTAATGTGGTACCACACCGAGACAGTCAATGAAGCCTGTTATCGTTCAATATTTTAGAGGATAACACCGGTTAGGTCTGGGTTACGTCTGATATTTGCAATCATCTGGCTCGTACTTTCGCATTTTTCGCATACTTGATGGCCAGCACTTGGGTTTCCTCTGGTTTGGATCACGTAGTAATGTGGTACCACAACGAAACAGTCAATTAAACCTAGTTGCGGTTATTATTTTAGAGGATAACGCCGGTTATGTCTGGGTTAGGTCTGGCATTTGCAATCATCTGGCTCATACTTTCGCATTTTTCGCATACTTGTTGGCCAGATCCTGGCCTTTTTCCGGTTTGGGTCACGTAGTAATGTGGTACCACACCGAAACAGTCAATTCAACCACGTTTCGATCAATATTTTAGAGGATAACGCCGGTTATGTCTGGGTTAGCTATGGTATTTGCCTTCATCTAGCACATACCTTCGCATTTTTCGCATACTTGTTGGTCAGGTCCTGGGTTTCCTCTGGTTTGGATCACGTAGTAATGTGGTACCACACCGAAACAGTCAATTACAACTTGTTGCGATTAATATTTTACAGGATAACGCCGGTTATGTCTGGGTTAGGTCTGGCATTTGCAATCATCTGGCTCATACTTTGGCATTTTTCGCATACTTGTTGGCCAGATCCTGGCCTTTTTCCGGTTTGGATCGCGTAGTAATGTGGTACCACACCGAAACAGTCAATTCAACCACGTTTCGATCAATATTTTAGAGGATAACGCCGGTTATGTCTGGGTTAGCTATGGTATTTGCCTTGACCTAGCTCATACTTTCGTATTTTTCGCATACTTGTTAGACAGATCCTGGCCTTTTTCCGGTTTGGATCACGTAGTAATGTGGTACCACACTCAAAGAGTCATTTGAACCTGGTTCGGATTAATATTTTAGAGGATAACACCGGTTATGTCTGGGTTACGTCTGATATCTGCAATCATCTGCTTCGTACTTTCGCATTTTTCGCATACTTGTTGGCAAGATTCTGGCCTTTTTCTGGTTTGGATCACGTAGTAATGTGGTACCACACCGAAACAGTCAATTACAACTTGTTGCGATTAATATTTTACAGGATAACGCCGGTTATGTCTGGGTTAGGTCTGGTATTTGCAATCATCTGGCTCATACTATCGCATTTTTCGCATACCTGTTGGCCAGATCCCGGCCTTTTTCCGGTTTAGATCACGTAGTAATGTGGTACCACACCGAAATAGTCAATTAAACCTGGTAGAGATTAATTTTTTAAAGGATAACGCCGGTTATGTCTGGGTTGGGTATGGTATTTGCCTTCGTCTAGCTCATACTTTCGCATTTTTCGCTTACTTGTTGGCCAGATCCTGGCCTTTTTCTTGTTTGGATCACGTAGTAATGTGATACCACACTGAAACAGTCAATTAAACCTGCTTGCGATTAATATTTTAGAGGATAACGCCGGTTATGTCTGGGTTAGATCTGGTATTTGTGATCATCTGGCTCATACTTTCGCATTTTTCGCAGTACTTGTTGGCCAGATCCTGGGTTTTGTCTGGTTTGGATCACGTAGTAATGTAGTACCACACTGAAACTGTCAACTAAACCTGGTTCGGATTAATATTTTAGAGGATAACGCCGGTTATGTCTGGGTTAGGTCTGGCATTTGCAATCATCTGGCTCATACTTTCGCATTTTTCGCATACTTGTTGGCCAGATCCTGGGTTTTTTCTGGTTTGGATCTGGTAGTAATGTGGAACCACACCGAGACAGTCAATGAAGCCTGTTATCGTCCAATATTTTAGAGGATAACACCGGTTAGGTCTGGGTTACGTCTGATATTTGCAATCATCTGGCTCGTACTTTCGCATTTTTCGCATACTTGATGGCCAGCACTTGGGTTTCCTCTGGTTTGGATCACGTAGTTATGTGGTACCACAACGAAACAGTCAGTTAAACCTAGTTGCGGTTAATATTTTAGAGGATGACGACGGTTATGTCTGGGTTGGGTCTGGCATTTGCAATCATCTGGCTCATACTTTCGCATTTTTCGCATACTTGTTGGCCAGATCCTGGCCTTTTTCCGGTTTGGATCACGTAGTAATGTGGTTCCACACCGAAACAGTCAATTCAACCACGTTTCGATCAATATTTTAGAGGATAACGCCGGTTATGTCAGGGTTAGCTATGGTATTTGCCTTCATCTAGCTCATACTTTCGCATTTTTCGCATACTTGTTGGTCAGGTCCTGGGTTTCCTCTGGTTTGGATCACGTAGTAATGTGGTACCACACCGAAACAGTCAATTAAACCTAGTTGCGGTTAATATTTTAGAGGATAACGCCGGTTATGTCTGGGTTAGTTCTGGTATTTGCAATCATCTGGCAAATGTTTTCGCATTTTTCGCATACTTGTTGGCCAGATCCTGGCCTTTTTCTGGTTTGGATCACGTAGTAATGTGATACCACACTGAAACAGTCACTTAAACCTGCTTGCGATTAATATTTTAGAGGATAACGGTTGTTATGTCTGGGTTAGTTCTGGTAATTGTAATCATCTGTCTCATGATTTCGCATTTTTCGCATACTTGTTGGCCAGATCCTGGGTTTTTTCTGGTATGGATCAGGTAGTAATGTGGTACCGCACCGAAACAGTCTATTAAATCCGGTTGCGATTAATATAATACAGGATAACGCCGGTTATGTCTGGGTTAGATCTGGTATTTGTAATCATCTGGCTCGTACTATCGCATTTTTCGCATACTTGATGGCCAGCACTTGGGTTTCCTCTGGTTTGGATCACGTAGTATTGTGGTACCGCTCCGAAACAGTCAATTAAACCTGGAAGAGATTAATTTTTTAAAGGATAACGCTGGTTATGTCTGGGTTAGGTATGGTATTTGCCTTGACCTAGCTCATACATTCGTATTTTTCGCATACTTGTTAGACAGATCCTGGCCTTTTTCCGGTTTGGATCACGTAGTGATGTGGTACCACACTCAAGGAGTCATTTGAACCTGGTTCGGATTAATATTTTAGAGGATAACACCGGTTAGGTCTGGGTTACGTCTGATATCTGCAATCATCTGCCTCGTACATTCGCATTTTTCGCATTCTTGTTGGCAAGATCCTGACCATTTTCTGGTTTGGATCACGTAGTAATGTGGTACCACACGGAAACAGTCAGTTACAACTTGTTGCGATTAATATTTTACAGGATAACGCCGGTTATGTCTGGGTTAGGTCTGGTATTTGCAATCATCTGGCTCGTACTTTCGCATTTTTCGCATACTTGTTGGCCAGATCCTGGGTTTTTCTGGTTTGGATCAGGTACTAATGTGGTACCACACTCAAAGAGTCATTTGAACCTGGTTCGGATTAATATTTTAGAGGATAACACCGGTTAGGTCTGGGTTACGTCTGATATCTGCAATCATGTGCCTCGTACTTTCGCATTTTTCGCATACTTGTTGGCAAGATCCTGGCCATTTTCTGGTTTGGATCACGTAGTAATGTGGTACCACACCGAAACAGTCAATTACAACTTGTTGCGATTAATATTTTACAGGATAACGCCGGTTATGTCTGGGTTAGGTCTGGTATTTGCAATCATCTGGCTCATACTATCGCATTTTTCGCATACCTGTTGGCCAGATCCTGGCCTTTTTCTGGTTTGGATCACGTAGTAATGTGATACCACACTGAAACAGTCACTCAAACCTGCTTGCGATTAATATTTTAGAGGATAACGCCGGTTATGTCTGGGTTAGTTCTGGTATTTGTGATCATCTGGCTCATACTTTCGCAATTTTCGAATACTTGAGGGTCAGATCCTGGCCTTTTTCTGGTTTGGATCACGTAGTAATGTGATACCACACTGAAACAGTCACTTAAACCTGCTTGCGATTAATATTTTAGAGGATAACGCCGGTTAGGTCTGGGTTACATCTGATATTTGCAATCATCTGCCTCGTACTTTCGCATTTTTCGCCTACTTGTAGGCCAGATCCTGGCCTTTATCTGGTTTGGATCACATAGTAATATGGTACCACCCTGAAACAGCCAATTAAACCTGGTTCGGATTAATATTTTAGAGGATAACACCGGTTAGGTCTGGGTTACGTCTGATATCTGCAATCATGTGCCTCGTACTTTCGCATTTTTCGCATACTTGTTGGCAAGATCCCGGCCATTTTCTGGTTTGGATCACGTATTAATGTCGTACCACACCGAAACAGTCAATTCAACCTCGCTTCGATCAATCTTTTAGAGGATAACGCTGGTTATGTTTGCGTTAGGTCTGGTATTTGCATTCATCAGGCTCATACTTTCGCATTTTTCGCATACTTGTAAGACAGATCCTGGGTTTTTTCTGCTTTGCATCACGTAGTAATGTGATACCACACTGAAACAGTCAATTATACCTGGTTGCGATTAATATTTTAGAGGATAACGACTGTTATGTCTGGGTTAGTTCTGGTAACTGTAATCATCTGTCTCATACTTTCGCATTTTTCGCATACTTGTTGGCCAGATACTGGGTTTTTTCTGGTTCCGATCTGGTAGTAATGTGGTACCGCACCGAAACAGTCTATTAAACCCGGTTGCGATTAATATAATACAGGATAACGCCGGTTATGTCTGGGTTAGTTCTGGTATTTGTAATCATCTGGCTCGTACTATCGCATTTTTCTCATACTTGTAGGCCAGATCCTGCCCTTTATCTGGTTTGGATCACGTAGTAATGTGGTACCACACTGAAACAGTCAATTAAACCTGTTTCGGATTAATACTTTAGAGGATAACGCCGGTTATGTCTGGGTTAGGTCTGGTATTTGCAATCATCTGGCTCATACTTTCGCATTTCTCGCTTACTTGTTGGCCAGATCCTGGCCTTTTTCTGGTTTGGATCACGTACTAATGTGATACCACCCTGAAAAAGTCACTTAAACCTGGTTGCGATTAATATTTTAGAGGATAACGCCTGTTATGTCTGGGTTTGTTCTGGTATTTGTGATCATCTGGCTCATACTTTCGCAATTTCCGCATACTTGAATGGCCAGATCCTGCGTTCTTTCCGGTTAGGATCACGTAGTAATGTGGTACCACACTGAAACAGTCCATTAAATCTAGTTGCGGTTAATATTTCTGAGAATAATGCCGGTTATGTCGGGGTTAGGTCTGGTATTTGCCTTCATCTAGCTCATACTTTCGCATTTTTCGCATACTTGTTGGCCATATCCCGGCCTCTTTCTGGTTTGGATCACGCAGAAATTTGGTACCACACTCAAACAGTCAATTAAACCTGGTTCGGATTAATATTTTAGAGGATAACGCCGGTTATGTCTGGGTTAGGTCTGGTATTTGCATTCATCAGGCTCATACTTTCGCAATTTCCGCTTACTTGTTGGCAAGATCCTGGCCTTTTTCTGGTGTGGATCACTTAGTAATGTGGTACCACAACGAAATAGTCAATTAAACCTAGGTCCGATTAATATTTTATTGGAAAACGCCGGTTATGTCTGGGTTAGTTCTGGTATTTGCAATCATCTGGCTAATATTTTCGCATTTTTCGCATACTTGCTGGCCAGATCCTGGCCTTGTTCTGGTTTGGATCACGTAGTAATGTGGTACCACACTGAAACAGTCAATTAAACCTGGTTGCGATTAATATTTTAGAGGATACCGACTGTTATGTCTGGGTTAGTTCTGGTAATTGCAATCATCTGGCTCATACTTTCGCATTTTTCGCATACTTGTTGGCGAGATCCTGGGTTTTTTCTGGTTTGGATCAGGTAGTAATGTGATACCACACTGAAACAGTCACTTAAACCTGCTTGCGATTAATATTTTAGAGGATAACGACTGTTATGTCTGGGTTAGTTCTGGTAATTGTAATCATCTGTCTCATGATTTCGCATTTTTCGCATACTTGTTGGCCAGATCCTGGGTTTTTTCTGGTTTGGATCAGGTAGTAACGTGGTACCGCACCGAAACAGTCTATTAAACCCGGTTGCGATTAATATTTTAGAGGATAACGCCGGTTATGTCTGGGTTACGTCTGATATTTGCAATCATCTGGCTCGTACTTTCGCATTTTTCGCATACTTGTTGGCCAGATCCTGGGTTTTTTCTGGTTTAGATCAGGTAGTAATGTGGTACCACACTGAAACAGTCAATTAAACCTGGTTGCGATTAATATTTTAGAGGATAACGACTGTTATGTCTGGGTTAGTTCTGGTAATTGCAATCATCTGGCGCATACTTTCGCATTTTTCGCATACTTGTTGGCCAGATCCTGGGTTTTTTCTGGTTTGGATCGGGTAGTAATGTGATACCACACTGAAACAGTCAATTAAACCTGGAAGAGATTAATTTTTTAAAGGATAACGCTGGTTAAGTCTGGGTTAGGTATGGTATTTGCCTTGACCTAGCTCATACATTCGCATTTTTCGCATACTTGTTAGACAGATCCTGGCCTTTTTCCGGTTTGGATCACGTAGTGATGTGGTACCACACTCAAGGAGTCATTTGAACCTGGTTCGGATTAATATTTTAGAGGATAACACCGGTTAGGTCTGGGTTACGTCTGATATCTGCAATCATCTGCCTCGTACTTTCGCATTTTTCGCATACTTGTTGGCCAGATCCTGGCCTTTTTCTGGTTTGTATCACGTACTAATGTGATACCACCCTGAAAAAGTCACTTAAACCTGGTTGCGATTAATATTTTAGAGGATAACGCCGGTTATGTCTGGGTTTGTTCTGGTATTTGTGATCATCTGGCTCATACTTTCGCAATTTCCGCATACTTGAATGGCCAGATCCTGCGTTCTTTCCGGTTAGGATCACGTAGTAACGTGGTACCACACTGAAACATTCAATTAAACCTGGTTCCGATTAATATTTTATTGGAAAACGCCGGTTATGTCTGGGTTAGTTCTGGTATTTGCAATCATCTGGCTAATATTCTCGCATTTTTCGCAGTACTTGTTGGCCAGATCCTGGGTTTTGTCTGGTTTGGATCACGTAGTAATGTAGTACCACACTGAAACTGACAACTAAACCTGGTTCGGATTAATATTTTAGAGGATAACGCCGGTTATGTCTGGGTTAGGTCTGGCATTTGCAATCATCTGGCTCATACTTTCGCATTTTTCGCATACTTGTGGGTCAGATACTGGCCTTTTTCCGGATTGGATCACGTTGTAATGTGGTACCACACCGAAACAGCCAATTAAACCTGGTTGCGATTAATTTTTTAAAGGATAACGCCGGTTATGTCTGGGTTGGGTATGGTATTTACCTTCATCTAGCTCATACTTTCGCATTTTTCGCTTACTTGTTGGCCAGATCCTGTCCTTTTTCTGGTTTGGATCACGTAGTAATGTGGTACCACACCGAAACAGTCAATGAAGCCTGTTATCGTTCAATATTTTAGAGGATAACACCGCTTAGGTCTGGGTTACGTCTGATATTTGCAATAATCTGGCCCGAACTTTCGCATTTTTCGCATACTTGTTGGCAAGATCCAGGCCTTTTTCTGGCTTGGATCACGTAGTAATGTGGTACCACACCGAAAAAGTCAATTAAACCTGGTTGCGATTAATTTTTTAAAGGATAACGCCGGTTATGTCTGGGTTGGGTATGGTATTTGCCTTCATCTAGCTCATACTTTCGCATTTTTCGCTTACTTGTTGGCCAGATCCTGGCCTTTTTCCGGTTTGGATCACGTAGTAATGTGGTACCACACCGAAACAGTCAATTAAACCTGGTTCCGATTAATATTTTATTGGAAAACGCCGGTTATGTCTGGGTTAGTTCTGGTATTTGCAATCATCTGGCTAATATTCTCGCATTTTTCGCAGTACTTGTTGGCCAGATCCTGGGTTTTGTCTGGTTTGGATCACGTAGTAATGTAGTTCCACACTGAAACTGTCAACTAAACCTGGTTCGGATTAATATTTTAGAGGATAACGCCGGTTATGTCTGGGTTAGGTCTGGTATTTGCCTTCATCTACCTCATACTTTCGCATTTTTCGCATACTTGTTGGCCAGATCCTGGCCTTTATCTGGTATGGATCACGTAGTAATATGGTACGACACTGAAACAGTCAATTAAACCTGGTTGCGATTAATTTTTTAAAGGATAACGCCGGTTATGTCTGGGTTGGGTATGGTATTTGCCTACGTCTAGCTCATACTTTCGCATTTTTCGCTTACTTGTTGGCCAGATCCTGGCCTTTTTCTGGTTTGGATCACGTACTAATGTGATACCACCCTGAAAAAGTCACTTAAACCTGGTTGCGATTAATATTTTAGAGGATGACGCCGGTTATGTCTGGGTTTGTTCTGGTATTTGTGATCATCTGGCTCATACTTTCGCATTTTTCGCATACTTGTTGGCCATATCCTGGCCTCATTCTGGTTTGGATCACGTAGTAATTTGGTACCACACTCAAACAGTCAATTAAACCTGGTTCGGATTAATATTTTAGAGGATAACGCCGGTTATGTCTGGGTTAGGTCTGGTATTTGCAATCATCTGGCGCATACTTTCGCATTTTTCGCATACTTGTTAGACAGATCCTGGCCTTTTTCCGGTTTGGATCATGTAGTAATGTGGTACCACACCGAAACAGTCAATTAAACCTGGTTCCCATTAATATTTTATTGGAAAATGCCGGTTATGTCTGCGTTAGTTCTGGTATTTGCAATCATCTGGCTAATATTCTCGCATTTTTCGCATACTTGTTGGCAAGATCCTGGCCTTTTTCTGGTTTGGATCACGTAGTAATGTGATACCACACCGAAACAGTCAATTAAACCTGGTTGCGATTAATTTTTTAAAGGATAACGCCGGTTATGTCTGGGTTGGGTATGGTATTTGCCTTCATCTAGCTCATACTTTCGCATTTTTCGCTTACTTGTTGGCCAGATCCTGGCCTTTTTCCGGTTTGGATCATGTAGTAATGTGGTACCACACCGAAACAGCCAATTAAACCTGGTTCCGATTAATATTTTACTGGAAAACGACGGTTATGTCTGGGTTAGTTCTGGTATTTGCAATCATCTGGCTAATGTTTTCGCATTTCTCGCTTACTTGTTGGCCAGATCCTGGCCTTTTTCTGGTTTGGATCACGTACTAATGTGATACCACCCTGAAAAAGTCACTTAAACCTGGTTGCGATTAATATTTTAGAGGATAACGCCGGTTTTGTCTGGGTTTGTTCTGGTATTTGTGATCATCTGGCTCATACTTTCGCAATTTCCGCTTACTTGTTGGCCAGATCCTGGGTTTTTTCTGGTTTGGATCAGGTAGTAACGTGCTACCGCACCGAAACAGTCTATTAAACCCGGTTGCGATTAATATTTTAGAGGATAACGCCGGTTATGTCTGGGTTACGTCTGATATTTGCAATCATCTGGCTCGTACTTTCGCATTTTTCGCATACTTGTTGGCCAGATCCTGGGTTTTTTCTGGTTTAGATCAGGTAGTAATGTGGTACCACACTGAAACAGTCAATTAAACCTGGTTGCGATTAATATTTTAGAGGATAACGACTGTTATGTCTGGGTTAGTTCTGGTAATTGCAATCATCTGGCTCATACTTTCGCATTTTTCGCATACTTGTTGGCCAGATCCTGGGTTTTTTCTGGTTTGGATCGGGTAGTAATGTGATACCACACTGAAACAGTCAATTAAACCTGGAAGAGATTAATTTTTTAAAGGATAACGCTGGTTAAGTCTGGGTTAGGTATGGTATTTGCCTTGACCTAGCTCATACATTCGCATTTTTCGCATACTTGTTAGACAGATCCTGGCCTTTTTCCGGTTTGGATCACGTAGTGATGTGGTACCACACTCAAGGAGTCATTTGAACCTGGTTCGGATTAATATTTTAGAGGATAACACCGGTTAGGTCTGGGTTACGTCTGATATCTGCAATCATCTGCCTCGTACTTTCGCATTTTTCGCATACTTGTTGGCCAGATCCTGGCCTTTTTCTGGTTTGTATCACGTACTAATGTGATACCACCCTGAAAAAGTCACTTAAACCTGGTTGCGATTAATATTTTAGAGGATAACGCCGGTTATGTCTGGGTTTGTTCTGGTATTTGTGATCATCTGGCTCATACTTTCGCAATTTCCGCATACTTGAATGGCCAGATCCTGCGTTCTTTCCGGTTAGGATCACGTAGTAACGTGGTACCACACTGAAACATTCAATTAAACCTGGTTCCGATTAATATTTTATTGGAAAACGCCGGTTATGTCTGGGTTAGTTCTGGTATTTGCAATCATCTGGCTAATATTCTCGCATTTTTCGCAGTACTTGTTGGCCAGATCCTGGGTTTTGTCTGGTTTGGATCACGTAGTAATGTAGTACCACACTGAAACTGACAACTAAACCTGGTTCGGATTAATATTTTAGAGGATAACGCCGGTTATGTCTGGGTTAGGTCTGGCATTTGCAATCATCTGGCTCATACTTTCGCATTTTTCGCATACTTGTGGGTCAGATACTGGCCTTTTTCCGGATTGGATCACGTAGTAATGTGGTACCACACCGAAACAGCCAATTAAACCTGGTTGCGATTAATTTTTTAAAGGATAACGCCGGTTATGTCTGGGTTGGGTATGGTATTTACCTTCATCTAGCTCATACTTTCGCATTTTTCGCTTACTTGTTGGCCAGATCCTGTCCTTTTTCTGGTTTGGATCACGTAGTAATGTGGTACCACACCGAAACAGTCAATGAAGCCTGTTATCGTTCAATATTTTAGAGGATAACACCGCTTAGGTCTGGGTTACGTCTGATATTTGCAATAATCTGGCCCGAACTTTCGCATTTTTCGCATACTTGTTGGCAAGATCCAGGCCTTTTTCTGGCTTGGATCACGTAGTAATGTGGTACCACACCGAAAAAGTCAATTAAACCTGGTTGCGATTAATTTTTTAAAGGATAACGCCGGTTATGTCTGGGTTGGGTATGGTATTTGCCTTCATCTAGCTCATACTTTCGCATTTTTCGCTTACTTGTTGGCCAGATCCTGGCCTTTTTCCGGTTTGGATCACGTAGTAATGTGGTACCACACCGAAACAGTCAATTAAACCTGGTTCCGATTAATATTTTAGAGGATAACGCCGGTTATGTCTGGGTTAGGTCTGGTATTTGCCTTCATCTACCTCATACTTTCGCATTTTTCGCATACTTGTTGGCCAGATCCTGGCCTTTATCTGGTATGGATCACGTAGTAATATGGTACGACACTGAAACAGTCAATTAAACCTGGTTGCGATTAATTTTTTAAAGGATAACGCCGGTTATGTCTGGGTTGGGTATGGTATTTGCCTTCGTCTAGCTCATACTTTCGCATTTTTCGCTTACTTGTTGGCCAGATCCTGGCCTTTTTCTGGTTTGGATCACGTACTAATGTGATACCACCCTGAAAAAGTCACTTAAACCTGGTTGCGATTAATATTTTAGAGGATGACGCCGGTTATGTCTGGGTTTGTTCTGGTATTTGTGATCATCTGGCTCATACTTTCGCATTTTTCGCATACTTGTTGGCCATATCCTGGCCTCATTCTGGTTTGGATCACGTAGTAATTTGGTACCACACTCAAACAGTCAATTAAACCTGGTTCGGATTAATATTTTAGAGGATAACGCCGGTTATGTCTGGGTTAGGTCTGGTATTTGCAATCATCTGGCGCATACTTTCGCATTTTTCGCATACTTGTTAGACAGATCCTGGCCTTTTTCCGGTTTGGATCATGTAGTAATGTGGTACCACACCGAAACAGTCAATTAAACCTGGTTCCGATTAATATTTTATTGGAAAATGCCGGTTATGTCTGCGTTAGTTCTGGTATTTGCAATCATCTGGCTAATATTCTCGCATTTTTCGCATACTTGTTGGCAAGATCCTGGCCTTTTTCTGGTTTGGATCACGTAGTAATGTGATACCACACCGAAACAGTCAATTAAACCTGGTTGCGATTAATTTTTTAAAGGATAACGCCGGTTATGTCTGGGTTGGGTATGGTATTTGCCTTCATCTAGCTCATACTTTCGCATTTTTCGCTTCCTTGTTGGCCAGATCCTGGCCTTTTTCCGGTTTGGATCATGTAGTAATGTGGTACCACACCGAAACAGTCAATTAAACCTGGTTCCGATTAATATTTTATTGGAAAATGCCGGTTATGTCTGCGTTAGTTCTGGTATTTGCAATCATCTGGCTAATATTCTCGCATTTTTCGCATACTTGTTGGCCCGATCCTGGGTTTTTTCTGGTTTGGATCAGGTAGTAATGTGGTACCACAACGAAACAGTCCATTAAACCTAGTTGCGGTTAATATGTTGGAGGATAATGCCGGTTATGTCGGGGTTAGGTTTGGTATTTGCCTTCATCTAGCACATACTTTCGCATTTTTCGCATACTTGTTGGCCATATCCTGGCCTCTTTCTGGTTTGCATCACGTAGTAATTTGGTACCACACTCAAACAGTCAATTAAACCTGGTTCGGATTAATATTTTAGAGGATAACGCCGGTTATGTCTGGGTTAGGTCTGGCATTTGCAATCATCTGGCTCATACTTTCGCATTTTTCGCATAGTTGTGGGTCAGATACTGGCCTTTTTGGTTTGGATCACGTAGTAATGTGGTACCACACCGAAACAGCCAATCAAACCTGGTTGCGATTAATTTTTTAAAGGATAACGCCGGTTATGTCTGGGTTGGGTATGGTATTTGCCTTCATCTAGCTCATACTTTCGCATTTTTCGCTTACTTGTTGGCCAGATCCTGTCCTTTTTCTGGTTTGGATCACGTAGTAATGTGGTACCACACCGAAACAGTCAATGAAGCCTGTTATCGTTCAATATTTTAGAGGATAACACCGCTCTGGTCAGGGTTACGTCTGATATTTGCAATAATCTGGCCCGAACTTTCGCATTTTTCGCATACTTGTTATCAAGATCCTGGCCTTTTTCTGGTTTGGATCACGTAGTAATGTGATACCACACCGAAACAGTCAATTAAACCTGGTTGCGATTAATTTTTTAAAGGATAACGCCGGTTATGTCTGGGTTAGGTCTGGTATTTGCCTTCATCTAGCTCATACTTTCCCATTTTTCGCATACTTGTTGGCCAGATCCTGGCCTTTATCTGGTATGGATCACGTAGTAATATGGTACCACACTGAAACAGTCAATTAAACCTGGTTGCGATTAATTTTTTAAAGTATAACGCCGGTTATGTCTGCGTTGGGTATGGTATTTGCCTTCATCTAGCTCATACTTTCGCATTTTTCGCTTACTTGTTGGCCTGATCCTGGACTTTTTCTGGTTTGGATCACGTAGTAATGTGGTACCACACCGAAACAGTCAATGAAGCCTGTTATCGTTCAATATTTTAGAGGATAACACCGCTTAGGTCTGGGTTACGTCTGATATTTGCAATAATCTGGCCCGATCTTTCGCATTTTTCGCATACTTGTTAGACAGATCCTGGCCTTTTTCTGGTTTGGATCACGTAGTAATGTGGTACCACACCGAAACAGTCAATGAAGCCTGTTATCGTTCAATATTTTAGAGGATAACACCGCTTAGGTCTGGGTTACGTCTGATATTTGCAATAATCTGGCTCGCATATTCGCATTTTTCGCATACTTGTAGGCCATATCCTGGCCTTTATCTGGTTTGGATCACGTAGTAATATGGTACCACACTGAAACAGCCAATTAAACCTGGTTCCGATTAATATTTTATTGGAAAACGCCGGTTATGTCTGGGTTAGTTCTGGTATTTGCAATCATCTGGCTAATATTCTCGCATTTTTCGCATACTTGTGAGTCAGATACTGGCCTTTTTCCGGTTTGGATCACGTAGTAATGTGGTACCACACCGAAACAGCCAACTAAACCTGGTTGCGATTAATATTTTGGAGGATAACGCCGGTTATGTCTGGGTTAGGTCTGGTATTTGCCTTCATCTAGCTCATACTTTCGCATTTTTCGCATACTTGTTGGCCAGATCCTGGCCTTTATCTGGTATGGATCACGTAGTAATATGGTACCACACTGAAACAGTCAATTAAACCTGGTTGCGATTAATTTTTTAAAGTATAACGCCGGTTATGTCTGGGTTGGGTATGGGATTTGCCTTCATCTAGCTCATACTTTCGCATTTTTCGCTTACTTGTTGGCCAGATCCTGTCCATTTCTGGTTTGGATCACGTAGTAATGTGGTACCACACCGAAACAGTCAATGAAGCCTGTTATCGTTCAATATTTGAGAATAACACCGGTTAGGTCTGAGTTACGTCTGATATTTGCAATCATCTGGGTCGTACTTTCGCATTTTTCCCATACTTGTTGGCCAGGTCCTGGGTTTCCTCTGGTTTGGATCACGTAGTAATGTGGTACCACAACGAAACAGTTAATTAAACCTAGTTGCGGTTAATATTTTGGAGGATAACGCCGGTTATGTCTGGGTTAGGTCTGGTATTTGCGTTCATCTAGCTCATACTTTCGCATTTTTCTCATACTTGTTGTCCAGATCCCGGGTTTTTCCTGGTTTTGGATCACGTAGTAATATGATACCACACTGAAACAGCCAATTAAACCTGGTTCCGATTAATATTTTATTGGAAAACGCCGGTTATGTCTGGGCTAGTTCTGGTATTTGCAATCATCTGGCTAATATTTTCGCATTTTTCGCATACTTGTAGGCCAGATCCTGGCCTTTATCTGGTTTGGATCACGTAGTAATATGGTACCACACTGAAACAGTCAATTAAACCTGGTTCCGATTAATATTTTATTGGAAAACGACGGTTATGTCTGGGTTAGTTCTGGTATTTGCCTTCATCTGGCTCATACTTTCGCATTTTTCGCATACTTGTTGGCCATATCCTGGACTTTTTCTGGTTTGGATCACGTAGTAATGTGGTACCACACCGAAACAGTCAATGAGGCCTGTTATCGTTCAATATTTTCGAGGATAACATCGGTTACGTCTGGGTTACGTCTGATATTAGCAATCATCTGGCTCGTACTTTCGCATTTTTCGCATACTTGATGGCCAGCACTTGGGTTTCCTCTGGTTTGGATCACGTAGTAATGTGGTACCGCAACGAAACAGTCAATTAAACCTAGTTGCGGTTAATATTTTAGAGGATAACGCCGGTTATGTCTGGGTTAGGTCTGGCGTTTGCAATCATCTGGCTCATACTTTCGCATTTTTCGCATACTTGTTGGCCAGATCCTGGCCTTTTTCCGGTTTGGATCACGTAGTAATGTGGTACCACACCGAAACAGTCAATTAAACATGGTAGAGATTAATTTTTTAAAGGATAACGCCGGTTATGTCTGGGTTGGGTATGGTATTTGCCTTCATCTAGCTCATACTTTCGCATTTTTCGCTTACTTGTTGGCCAGATCCTGGCCTTTTTCTGGTTAGGATCACGTATTAATGTCGTACCACACCGAAACAGTCAATTCAAACTCGTTTCGATCAATCTTTTAGAGGATAACGCTGGTTATGTTTGCGTTAGGTCTGGTATTTGCATCCATCAGGCTCATACTTTCGCATATTTCGCATACTTGTAAGCCAGATCCTGGATTTTTTCTGCTTTGCATCACGTAGTAATGTGATACCACACTGAAACAGTCAATTAAACCTGGTTGCGATTAATATTTCAGAGGATAACGACTGTTATGTCTGGGTAAGTTCTGGTAAGTGTAATCATCTGTCTCATACTTTCGCATTTTTCGCATACTTGCTGGCCAGATCCTGGGTTTTTTCTGGTTTGGATAACGTAGTAATATGGTACCACACTGAAACTGTCAATTAAACCTGGTAGAGATTAATTTTTTAAAGGATTACGCCGGTTATGTCTGGGTTAGGAATGGTATTTGCGTTCATCTAGCTCATACTTTCGCATTTTTCGCATACTTGTTGGCCAGATCCTGGCCTTTTTCCGATTTGGATCACGTAGTAATGTGGTACCACACCGAAACAGTCAATTCAACCACGTTTCGATCAATATTTTAGAGGGTAACGCTGGTTATGTTTGCGTTAGGTCTGGTATTTGCAATCATCTGGCTCGCACTTTCGCATTTTTCGCATACTTGTTGGTCAGATCCTGGCCTTTATCTGGTTTGGATCACGTAGTAATATGGTACCACACTGAAACAGTCAATTACCACTTGTTGCGGTTAATATTTTGGAGCATAACGCCGAATATGTCTGGGTTAGGTCTGGTATTTGCCTTCATCTAGCTCATACTTTCGCATTTTTCGCTTACTTGTTGGCCAGATCCTTCTGGTATGGATCACGTAGTAATGTGGTACCACTCCGAAACAGTCAACTAAGTCTTGTTGCGATTAATACCTTAGAGCACATCACCGGTTATGTCTGGGTTAGGTATGGATTAGGTCTGATATTTGCAATCATCTAGCTCATACTTTTTTTTTTTTTTTTTTTTTTTTTTTTTTTTTTTGTCGTGGGGAAAATCTTCGAAAGACTCCCTCCCACCTCCTTGGGGAGAGGTGGGAGGGGTGTGTGGGATTCCCCGCGCCCGTACAACGACAGGCGCGGGACCTACCCACTAAAAACCCCACGGTGACCCTTCGGCACGCTTTGGGAGGATACCGGGAATCGCTTGAAGCATTCTTCCGGTATCCTCCCCGTGCCCGCGCTTTCGCGCCCATCCCCCGGGGGGACAATCGGTCCCCCCAGTAGACACACTGCCTCATAGCGGCGGGACGGGGCCACTCCATCCCGCCGCTATCCGTCCCGGGGCCGCGTTTTGTGGCGGCTGCGAGCCCCAACTCGCAACCGCCCGCGACCCCGTTTCCACCCCTCGGCGGCCGGGCGTTCATGGCCGCACCAGACCGCCGAGGGTGCCTCCCCTTGCGTCGGACCGGTAGGGAGAGGCACTCCTACCCCCCAACCGGTCCGACCCGGCGCCGCCTGGCGGGAGGAGGGTCCCCTCAGGACCCCCCTCCCAGCCTAGGTCATCCGCCACGCCGAGGCGGCCGCCCGCGACGCCTCGCGACCGGGCGACGACCTCGGGCCACCGCACGAGCGCGAGCTTCAGCACGCCGCTGAAGCTCGCGCTCCCTCCCCGCGGCCTCCTTCTGCAACATTACGTTCTCGCAGAAGGAGGCCACGGCCCTCCACTTCTCCTCGCTGCCGAGCATGGCGCGCACCACGCCCGGCAGCGAGACATCCCGCCCGACGACGCCGACCAGGACACGGCGCTCCCCCTCCCACGCGGGGCATACCTCCAGGGTATGATCCGCCGTGTCCTGCTCAGCGTCGCAGTGGCAGCAACGCGCCGTGGGCTCCTTCCCTATCCGGCACAGGTACCTTCCGAAGCTGCCATGCCCGGAAAATACCTGTGCCATCCGGTAGGTGAGGCTGCCATGGCCTCTGTCCAGCCACTCCTTCAGGAGTGGCCGAACCGCCCCGACAGTCCGGTGCCCCGCGGTTGGCAGAGCCAGCCGCTCCTGCCACGCGAGCAACACGGACTGCCGGGCCTGGCGCTTCAAATCGCCCCAAGCAGGTCCCTGCCCGCCCGGGACCGCCCCCACCCCCGCGCGACGGTCGACGCGGTGCCGGTACATCACCGCGTGCGACCGCGCGAGCAGGTCCATGGGCGGCATCCCCGCTAGAACCGTCGCCGCCTCATGTGACACGGTCCGATACCCGCGGACGACCCTGAGCGCCATGCGCCTCTGCACCCGACGCAGCATAGTCATGCTGCGCCGGGAGGCAGCCAGGTCGTCCGCCCAGACGGGGGCCCCGTATAGGGCCACCGACTGGACCATTGCCACATAGAGGCGACGAACTCGGCCCGCCGGGCCCCCCAGGTTGGGCAGGATCCGGCCCAGAGCCGCAACCATCCTTTCCAACCGGGGGACAAGGCAGCGGAAATGCTTCTCGAAACGCCAGTGGCTATCGAGGATCAGCCCTAGATACCTGATCTGGGGCTTCACCTCGATGTCAGCCCCACCCACCCGAATCAGAGGGGGTGGCGGATCCTGCCGAGGTGAATGAAACGCAATCACCTCGGTCTTATGGACCGCCACCGTCATCCCCATCCCCCTGATCCGGTCGACGACGCGTTGCGACCCCTCCTCCGCGCGACGCATGGCGCTCCCCCAGTGCGCCCCGACGGCCAGCACCAGTGTGTCATCCGCATAACACACCGTGCTGACGCCGTCGGGGAATCTAGCTCATACTTTCGCATTTTTCTCATACTTGTTGTCCAGATCCCGGGTTTTTCCTGGTTTTGGATGACGTAGTAATGTGGTACCACACACAAACAGTCAATTAACCCAGGTTGCGATCAATATTTTACAGGATAACACCGGTTAGGTCTGGGTTACGTCTGATATTTGCAATCATCTGGCTCGTACTTTCGCATTTTTCGCATACTTGTTGGCCAGATCCTGGCCTTTTTCTGGTTTGGATCACATAGCAATGTGATACCACACTGAAACAGTCACTAAACCCTGCTTGCGATTAATAATTTAGAGGATAACGCCGGTTATGTCTGGGTTAGTTCTGGTATTTGTGAGCATCTGGCTCATACTTTCGCAATTTCCGCATACTTGAATTGTCAGATCCTGCGTTTTTTCAGGTTAGGATCACGTATTAATGTCGTACCACACCGAAACAGTCAATTCAAACTCGTTTCGATCAATCTTTTAGAGGATAACGCTGGTTATGTTTGCGTTAGGTCTGGTATTTGCATCCATCAGGCTCATACTTTCGCATATTTCCCATACTTGTAAGCCAGATCCTGGATTTTTTCTGCTTTGCATCACGTAGTAATATGATACCACACTGAAACAGTCAATTAAACCTGGTTGCGATTAATATTTCAGAGGATAACGACTGTTATGTCTGGGTTAGTTCTGGTAAGTGTAATCATCTGTCTCATACTTTCGCATTTATCGCATACTTGCTGGCCAGATCCTGGGTTTTTTCTGGTTTGGATAACGTAGTAATATGGTACCACACTGAAACTGTCAATTAAACCTGGTAGAGATTAATTTTTTAAAGGATAACGCCGGTTATGTCTGGGTTAGGAATGGTATTTGCGTTCATCTAGCTCATACTTTCGCATTTTTCGCTAACTTGTTGGCCAGATCCTTCTGGTATGGATCACGTAGTAATGTGGTACCACTCCGAAACAGTCAACTAAGTCTTGTTGCGATTAATACCTTAGAGCACATCACCGGTTATGTCTGGGTTAGGTATGGATTAGGTCTGATATTTGCAATCATCTAGCTCATACTTTCGCATTTTTCTCATACTTGTTGTCCAGATCCCGGGTTTTTCCTGGTTTTGGATGACGTAGTAATGTGGTACCACACACAAACAGTCAATTATACCAGGTTGCGATCAATATTTTACAGGATAACACCGGTTAGGTCTGGGTTACGTCTGATATTTGCAATCATCTGGCTCGTACTTTCGCATTTTTCGCATACTTGTTGGCCAGATCCTGGCCTTTTTTCCGGTTTGGATCACGTAGTAATGTGGTACCACACCGAAACAGTCAATTAAACCTGGTTCCGATTAATATTTTATTGGAAAACGCCGGGTATGTCTGTGTTAGTTCTGGTATTTGCAATCATCTGGCTAATATTCTCGCATTTTTCGCAGTACTTGTTGGCCAGGTCCTGGGTTTTGTCTGGTTTGGATCACGTAGTAATGTAGTACCACACTGAAACTGTCAACTAAACCTGGTTCGGATTAATATTTTAGAGGATAACGCCGGTTATGTCTGGGTTAGGTCTGGTATTTGCCTTCATCTAGCTCATACTTTCCCATTTTTCGCATACTTGTTGGCCAGATCCTGGCCTTTATCTGGTATGGATCACGTAGTAATATGGTACCACACTGAAACAGTCAATTAAACCTGGTTGCGATTAATTTTTTAAAGGATAACGCCGGTTATGTCTGGGTTGGGTATGGTATTTGCCTTCATCTAGCTCATACTTTCGCATTTTTCGCTTACTTGTTGGCCAGATCCTGGCCTTTTTTCCGGTTTGGATCACGTAGTAATGTGGTACCACACCGAAACAGTCAATTAAACCTGGTTCCGATTAATATTTTATTGGAAAACGCCGGGTATGTCTGTGTTAGTTCTGGTATTTGCAATCATCTGGCTAATATTCTCGCATTTTTCGCAGTACTTGTTGGCCAGGTCCTGGGTTTTGTCTGGTTTGGATCACGTAGTAATGTAGTACCACACTGAAACTGTCAACTAAACCTGGTTCGGATTAATATTTTAGAGGATAACGCCGGTTATGTCTGGGTTAGATCTGGTATTTGCCTTCATCTAGCTCATACTTTCCCATTTTTCGCATACTTGTTGGCCAGATCCTGGCCTTTATCTGGTATGGATCACGTAGTAATATGGTACCACACTGAAACAGTCAATTAAACCTGGTTGCGATTAATTTTTTAAAGTATAACGCCGGTTATGTCTGGGTTGGGTATGGTATTTGCCTTCATCTAGCTCATACTTTCGCATTTTTCGCTTACTTGTTGGCCAGATCCTGTCCTTTTTCTGGTTTGGATCACGTAGTAATGTGGTACCACACCGAAACAGTCAATGAAGCCTGTTATCGCTCAATATTTTAGAGGATAACACCGCTTAGGTCTGGGTTACGTCTGATATTTGCAATAATCTGGCCCGAACTTTCGCATTTTTCGCATACTTGTTGGCAAGATCCTGGCCTTTTTCTGGTTTTGATCACGTAGTAATGTGGTACCACACCGAAACAGTCAATTAAACCTGGTAGAGATTAATTTTTTAAAGGATAACGCAGGTTATGTCTGGGTTAGGTATGGTATTTGCCTTGACCTAGCTCATACTTTCGTATTTTTCGCATACTTGTTAGACAGATCCTGGCCTTTTTTCCGGTTTGGATCACGTAGTAATGTGGTACCACACCGAAACAGTCAATTAAACCTGGTTCCGATTAATATTTTATTGGAAAACGCCGGGTATGTCTGTGTTAGTTCTGGTATTTGCAATCATCTGGCTAATATTCTCGCATTTTTCGCAGTACTTGTTGGCCAGGTCCTGGGTTTTGTCTGGTTTGGATCACGTAGTAATGTAGTACCACACTGAAACTGTCAACTAAACCTGGTTCGGATTAATATTTTAGAGGATAACACCGGTTAGGTCTGGGTTACGTCTGATATCTGCAATCATCTGCCTCGTAGTTTCGCATTTTTCGCACACATGTTGGCCAGATCCTGGCCTTTTTCCGGTTTGGATCACGTAGTAATGTGGTACCACACTGAAACAGTCAATTAAACCTGTTTCCGATTAATACTTTAGAGGATAACGCCGGTTATGTCTGGGTTAGGTCTGGTATTTGCAATCATCAGGCTCATACTATCGCATTTTTCGCATACCTGTTGGCCAGATCCTGGCCTTTTTCCGGTTTGGATCACGTAGTAATGTGGTACCACACCGAAACAGTCAATTAAACCTGGTAGAGATTAATTTTTTAAAGGATAACGCCGGTTATGTCTGGGTTAGGTATGGTATTTGCCTTGATCTAGCTCATACTTTCGCATTTCTCGCTTACTTGTTGGCCAGATCCTGGTCTTTTTCTGGTTTGGATCACGTACTAATGTGATACCACCCTGAAAAAGTCACTTAAACCTGGTTGCGATTAATATTTTAGAGGATAACGCCGGTTATGTCTGGGTTTGTTCTGGTATTTGTGATCATCTGGCTCATACTTTCGCAATTTCCGCATACTTGAATGGCCAGATCCTGCGTTCTTTCCGGTTAGGATCACGTAGTAATGTGGTACCACACTGAAACAGTCAACTAAACCTGGTTGCGATTAATATTTCAGAGGATAACGACTGTTATGTCTGGGTTAGTTCTGGTAATTGCAATCATCTGGCTCATACTTTCGCATTTTTCGCAAACTTGTTGGCCAGATCCTGGGTTTTTTCTGGTTTGGATCAGGTAGTAATGTGGTACCACAACGAAACAGTCCATTAAATCTAGTTGCGGTTAATATTTTGGAGGATAATGCCGGTTATGTCGGGGTTAGGTCTGGTATTTGCAATCATCTGGCTAATATTCTCGCATTTTTCGCATACTTGTTGGCCAGATCCTGGGTTTTTTCTGGTTTGGATCAGGTAGTAATGTGGTACCACACTCAAACAGTCAATTAAACCTGGTTCGGATTAATATTTTAGAGGATAACGCCGGTTATGCCTGGGTTAGGTTTGGCATTTGCAATCATCTAGCTCATACTTTCGCATTTTTCGCATACTTGTGGGTCAGATACTGGCCTTTTTCCGGTTTGGATCACGCAGTAATGTGGTACCACACCGAAACAGCCAATTAAACCTGGTTGCGATTAATTTTTTAAAGGATAACGCCGGTTATGTCTGGGTTGGGTATGGTATTTCCCTTCATCTAGCTCATACTTTCGCATTTTTCGGTTACTTGTTGGCCAGATCCTGGGCTTTTTCTGGTTTGGATCACGTAGTAATGTGGTACCACACCGAAACAGTCAATTCAACCACGTTTCGATCAATATTTTAGAGGGTAACGCTGGTTATGTTTGCGTTAGGTCTGGTATTTGCAATCATCTGGCTCGCACTTTCGCATTTTTCGCATACGTGTTGGCAGATCCTGGCCTTTATCTGGTTTGGATCACGTAGTAATATGGTACCACACTGAAACAGTCAATTACAACTTGTTGCGGTTAATATTTTGGAGGATAACGCCGAATATGTCTGGGTTAGGTCTGGTATTTGCCTTCATCTAGCTCATACTTTCGCATTTTTCTCTTACTTGTTGGCCAGATCCTTCTGGTTTGGATCACGTAGTAATATGGTACCACACTGAAACAGTCAATTAAACCTGGTTCCGATTAATATTTTATTGGAAAACGACGGTTATGTCAGGGTTAGTTCTGGTATTTGCAATCATCTGGCTCATACTTTCGCATTTTTCGCACACATCTTGGCCAGATCCTGGGTTTTATCTGGTTTGGATCACGTAGTAATGTGGTACCACACCGAAACAGTCAATTAAACCTGGTTCGGATTAATATTTTAGAGGATAACGCCGGTTATGTCTGGGTCAGGTCTGGTATTTGCAATCATCTGGCTCATACTTTCGCATTTTTCCCACACTTGTTGGCCAGATCCTGGCCTTTTTCTGGTTTGGATCACGTAGTAATGTGGTACCACACCGAAACAGTCAATTACAACTTGTTGCGATTAATATTTTACAGGATAACACCGGTTAGGTCTGGGTTACGTCTGATATTTGCAATCATCTGGCTCGTACTTTTGCATTTTTCGCATACTTGTTGGCCAAGTCCTGGATTTCCTCTGGTTTGGATCACTTAGTAATGTGGTACCACAACGAGACAGTCAATTACAACTTGTTGCGATTAATATTTTACAGGATAACGCCGAATATGTCTGGGTTAGGTCTGGTATTTGCCTTCATCTAGCTCATACTTTCGCATTATTCGCTTACTTGTTGGCCAGATCCTTCTGGTTTGGATCACGTAGTAATGCGGTACCACACCGAAACAGTCAATGAGGCCTGTTATCGTTCAATATATTAGAGGATAACACCGGTTAGGTCTGGGTTACGCCTGATATTTGCAATCATCTGGCTCGTACTTTCGTATTTTTCGCATACTTGATGGCCAGCACTTGGGTTTCCTCTGGTTTGGATCACGTAGTAATGTGGTACCACAACGAAACAGTCAATTAAACCTAGTTGCGGTTAATATTTTAGAGGATAACGCCGGTTATGTCTGGGTTAGGTCTGGCATTTGCAATCATCTGGCTCATACTTTCGCATTTTTCGCATACTTGTTGGCCAGATCCTGGCCTTTTTCCGGTTTGGATCACGTAGTAATGTGGCACCACACCGAAACAGTCAATTCAACCACGTTTCGATCAATATATTAGAGGATAACGCCGGTTATGTCTGGGTTAGCTATGGTATTTGCCTTCATCTAGCTCATACTTTCGCATTTTTCACATACTTGTTGGTCAGGTCCTGGGTTTCCTCTGGTTTGGATCACGTAGTAATGTGGTACCACACCGAAACAGTCAATTTCAACTTGTTGCGATTAATATTTTACAGGATAACGCCGGTTATGTCTGGGTTAGGTCTGGTATTTGCAATCATCTGGCTCATACTTTCGCATTTTTCGCACACATGTTGGCCAGATCCTGGCCTTTTTCCGGTTTGGATCACGTAGTATTGTGGTACCACTCCGAAACAGTCAATTAAACCTGGTAGAGATTAATCTTTTAAAGGATAACGCAGGTTATGTCTGGGTTAGGTATGGTATTTGCCTTGACCTAGCTCATACTTTCGTATTTTTCGCATACTTGTTAGACAGATCCTGGCCTTTTTCCGGTTTGGATCACGTAGTAATGTGGTACCACACTCAAAGAGTCATTTGAACCTGGTTCGGATTAATATTTTAGAGGATAACACCGGTTAGGTATGGGTTACGTCTGATATCTGCAATCATCTGCCTCGTACTTTCGCATTTTTCGCATACTTGTTGGCAAGATCCTGGCCCTTTTCTGGTTTGGATCACGTAGTAATGTGGTACCACACCGAAAGAGTCAATTACAACTTGTTGCGATTAATATTTTACAGGATAACGCCGGTTATGTCTGGGTTGGGTATGGTATTCGCCTTCATCTAGCTCATACTTTCGCATTTTTCGCTTACATGTTGGCCAGATCCTGGCCTTTTTCTGGTTTGGATCACGTAGTAATGTGATATCACACTGGTACAGTCAATTAAACCTGCTTGCGATTAATAATTTAGAGGATAACGCCGGTTATGTCTGGGTTAGTTCTGGTATTTGTGATCATCTGGCTCATACTTTCGCAATTTCCGCATACTTGAATTGCCAGATCCTGCGTTTTTTCTGGTTAGGATCACGTATTAATGTCGTACCACACCGAAACAGTCAATTCAACCTCGTTTCGATCAATCTTTTAGAGGATAACGCTGGTTATGTCTGGGTTATTTCTGGTATTTCCATCCATCAGGCTCATACTTTCGCATTTTTCTCATACTTGTAAGCCAGATCCTGGGTTTTTTCTGCTTTGCATCACGTAGTAATGTGATACCACACTGAAACAGTCAATTAAACCTGGTTGCGATTAATATTTTAGAGGATAACGACTGTTATGTCTGGGTTAGTTCTGGTAATTGTAATCATCTGTCTCACACTTTCGCATTTTTCGCATACTTGTTGGCCAGATCCTGGGTTTTTTCTGGTTTGGATCACGTAGTAATATGGTACCACACTGAAACTGTCAATTAAACCTGGTAGAGATTAATTTTTTAAAGGATAACGCCGGTTATGTCTGGGTTAGGTATGGTATTTGCGTTCATCTAGCTCATACTTTCGCATTTTTCGCATACTTGTTGGCCAGATCCTGGCCTTTTACCGATTTGGATCACGTAGTAATGTGGTACCACACCGAAGCAGTCAATTCAACCACGTTTCGATCAATATTTTAGAGGGTAACGTTGGTTATGTTTGCGTTAGGTCTGGTATTTGCAATCATCTGGCTCGCACTTTCGCATTTTTCGCATACTTGTTAGTCAGATCCTGGCCTTTTTCTGGTTTGGATCACGTAGTAATGTGGTACCACACCGAAACAGCCAATTAAACCTGGTTGCGATTAATATTTTGGAGGATAACGCCGGTTATGTCTGGGTTAGGTCTGGTATTTGCCTTCATCTAGCTCATACTTTCGCATTTTTCGCTTACTTGTTGGCCAGATCCTTCTGGTTTGGATCACGTAGTAATATGGTACCACACTGAAACAGTCAATTAAACCTGGTTCCGATTAATATTTTATTGGAAAACGACGGTTATGTCAGGGTTAGTTCTGGTATTTGCAATCATCTGGCTCATACTTTCGCATTTTTCGCACACATCTTGGCCAGATCCTGGGTTTTATCTGGTTTGGATCACGTAGTAATGTGGTACCACACTGAAACAGTCAATTAAACCTGGTTCGGATTAATATTTTAGAGGATAACGCCGGTTATGTCTGGGTCAGGTCTGGTATTTGCAATCATCTGGCTCATACTTTCGCATTTTTCGCACACTTGTTGGCCAGATCCTGGCCTTTTTCTGGTTTGGATCACGTAGTAATGTGGTACCACACCGAAACAGTCAATTACCACTTGTTGCGATTAATATTTTACAGGATAACACCGGTTAGGTCTGGGTTACGTCTGATATTTGCAATCATCTGGCTCGTACTTTTGCATTTTTCGCATACTTGTTGGCCAAGTCCTGGATTTCCTCTGGTTTGGATCACTTAGTAATGTGGTACCACAACGAGACAGTCAATTACAACTTGTTGCGATTAATATTTTACAGGATAACGCCGAATATGTCTGGGTTAGGTCTGGTATTTGCCTTCATCTAGCTCATACTTTCGCATTATTCGCTTACTTGTTGGCCAGATCCTTCTGGTTTGGATCACGTAGTAATGTGGTACCACACCGAAAGAGTCAATTACAACTTGTTGCGATTAATATTTTACAGGATAACGCCGGTTATGTCTGGGTTAGGTCTGGTATTTGCAATCATCTGGCTCATACTATCGCATTTTTCGCATACCTGTTGGCCAGATCCTGGCCTTTTTCCGGTTTGGATCACGTAGTAATGTGGTACCACACCGAAACAGTCAATTAAACCTGGTAGAGATTAATTTTTTAAAGGATAACGCCGGTTATGTCTGGGTTGGGTATGGTATTCGCCTTCATCTAGCTCATACTTTCGCATTTTTCGCTTACTTGTTGGCCAGATCCTGGCCTTTTTCTGGTTTGGATCACGTAGTAATGTGATACCACACTGGTACAGTCAATTAAACCTGCTTGCGATTAATAATTTAGAGGATAACGCCGGTTATGTCTGGGTTAGTTCTGGTATTTGCGATCATCTGGCTCATATTTTCGCATTTTTCTCATACTTGTAATCCAGATCCTGGGTTTTTTCTGCTTTGCATCACGTAGTAATGTGATACCACACTGAAACTGTCAATTAAACCTGGTTGCGATTAATATTTTAGAGGATAACGACTGTTATGTCTGGGTTAGTTCTGGTAATTGTAATCATCTTTCTCACACTTTCGCATTTTTCGCATACTTGTTGGTGAGATCCTGGCCTTTTTCTGGTTTGGATCACGTAGTAATGTGGTACCACACCGAAACAGCCAATTAAACCTGGTTGCGATTAATATTTTGGAGGATAACGCCGGTTATGTCTGGGTTAGGTCTGGTATTTGCCTTCATCTAGCTCATACTTTCGCATTTTTCGCTTAGTTGTTGGCCAGATCCTGGCCTTTTTCCGATTTGGATCACGTAGTAATGTGGTACCACACCGAAACAGTCAATTCAATCACGTTTCGATCAATATTTTAGAGGGTAACGCTGGTTATGTTTGCGTTAGGTCTGGTATTTGCAATCATCTGGCTCGCACTTTCGCATTTTTCGCATACTTGTTGGCAGATCCTGGCCTTTATCTGGTTTGGATCACGTAGTAATATGGTACCACACTGAAACAGTCAATTACAACTTGTTGCGGTTAATATTTTGGAGGATAACGCCGAATATGTCTGGGTTAGGTCTGGTATTTGCCTTCATCTAGCTCATACTTTCGCATTTTTCGCTTACTTGTTGGCCAGATCATTCTGGTTTGGATCACGTAGTAATATGGTACCACACTGAAACAGTCAATTAAACCTGGTTCCGATTAATATTTTATTGGAAAACGACGGTTATGTCAGGGTTAGTTCTGGTATTTGCAATCATCTGGCTCATACTTTCGCATTTTTCGCACACATCTTGGCCAGATCCTGGGTTTTATCTGGTTTGGATCACGTAGTAATGTGGTACCACACTGAAACAGTCAATTAAACCTGGTTGGGATTAATATTTTAGAGGATAACGCCGGTTATGTCTGGGTCAGGTCTGGTATTTGCAATCATCTGGCTCATACTTTCGCATTTTTCGCACACTTGTTGGCCAGATCCTGGCCTTTTTCTGGTTTGGATCACGTAGTAATGTGGTACCACACCGAAACAGTCAATTACAACTTGTTGCGGTTAATATTTTACAGGATAACACCGGTTAGGTCTGGGTTACGTCTGATATTTGCAATCATCTGGCTCGTACTTTTGCATTTTTCGCATACTTGTTGGCCAAGTCCTGGATTTCCTCTGGTTTGGATCACTTAGTAATGTGGTACCACAACGAGACAGTCAATTACAACTTGTTGCGATTAATATTTTACAGGATAACGCCGAATATGTCTGGGTTAGGTCTGGTATTTGCCTTCATCTAGCTCATACTTTCGCTTTATTCGCTTACTTGATGGCCAGATCCTTCTGGTTTGGATCACGTAGTAATGTGGTACCACTCCGAAACAGTCAACTAAGACTTGTTGCTATTAATACTTTAGAGCACAACGCCGGTTATGTCTGGGTTAGGTATGGATTAGGTCTGATAGTTGCAATCATCTAGCTCATACTTTCGCATTTTTCTCATACTTGTTGTCCAGATCCCGGGTTTTTCCTGGTTTTGGATGACGTAGTAATGTGGTACCGCACACAAACAGTCAATTAAACCGTGTTGCGATCAATATTTTACAGGATAACACCGGTTAGGTCTGGGTTACGTCTGATATTTGCAACCATCTGTCTCGTACTTTCGCATTTTTCGCATACTTGTTGGCCAGATCCTGGCCTTTTTCTGGTTTGGATCACATAGTAATGTGATACCACACTGAAACAGTCACTTAAATCTGCTTGCGATTAATATTTTAGAGGATAACGCCGGTTATGTCTGGGTTGGTTCTGGTATTTGTGATCATCTGGCTCATACTTTCGCAATTTCCGCATACTTGAATTGCCAGATCCTGCGTTTTTTCTGGTTAGGATCACGTATTAATGTCGTGCCACACCGAAACAGTCAATTCTACCTCGTTTCGATCAATCTTTTAGAGGATAACGCTGGTTATGTTTGCGTTAGGTCTGGTATTTGCAATCATCAGGCTCATACTTTCGCATTTTTCGCATACTTGTAAGCCAGATCCTGGGTTTTTTCTGCTTTGCATCACGTAGAAATGTGGTACCACACTGAAACAGTCAATTAAACCTGGTTGCGATTAATATTTTGGAGGATAACGACTGTTATGTCTGGGTTAGTTCTTGTAATTGTAATCATCTGTCTCATAATTTCGCATTTTTCGCATACTTGTTGGCCAGATCCTGGGTTTTTTCTGGTTTGGATCAGGTAGTAATGTGGTACCGCATCGAAACAGTCTACTAAACCCGGTTGCGATTAATATAATACAGGATAACGCCGGTTATGTCTGGGTTAGATCTGGTATTTGTAATCATCTGGCTCGTACTATCGCATTTTTCTCATTCTTGTAGGCCAGATCCTGGCCTATATCTGGTTTGGATCACGTAGTAATATGGTACCACACTGAAACAGTCAATTAAACCTGGTTCCGATTAATATTTTAGAGGATAACGCCGGTTATGTCTGGGTTAGGTATGGTATTTGCCTTCATCTAGCTCATACTGTGGAGTGTGAATGTGAGTGCGTTGGTATGTAAATGCGTGAGGTGAGTGACTGGAGTCAGCTGATCGGACCGGGAAGTCAAACTAATCGATTGCCCGGTTGCGAGGACGAGTGCAGAATGCGTACAGGTTTTATCGATTGCCCGGTTGCGAAGACGAATGCAGATTGCGTGCAGGTTTTGGCTTAGGGCGTGCGTGTGTGTGTGTGTGTGTGTGTGTGAGTATCGGAGATTAGGAGAGAGTGACCGGGGAAAAAACAGAGCATTGCGAGCCATTGTGAAGTGCGGAGCGAGTGTGTGCGCTGATTTTATCCTACAAATTTGGGGGCTCGTCCGTGCCTACGGAGAAGTGAAAGTGCGAGGATTAATTGTCGAGATTGCATTAGTGACGGTTAATGTTATGCACCGATGGTGGCGGACATGTTAAATTATTTTGATGGCAACAGCGAGACGTATGAAACATGGGAAAAACAGGTGCGGTTGCTAAGAGCAACATATCGAGTGACAGATGAAACAGTAAAACTGGCCATTTCGTCACGGTTAAAAGGGAAGGCGTTCGAGTGGTTCCACTCAAACCCCGAGTGCATTGTAATGACGGTCGAAGAGCTCCTGGGAGGCTTACGAGAAATGTTTTTTCACGAGCCAAGTAAGATTCATTTGCGGCAAGAATTTGAGCGGCGTATATGGAAACAGGAGGAAGCATTTAATCAGTATATGCACGAAAAAGTGATTATGGCGAATCGTATTGGCTTGAGTGACGGGGAGACTGTGGACTACATTATTGAGGGAATTCCGGATTTCACGTTGCGAAATATTGCTCGTGCTCAGAGGCTGAACACGAAGACATCGTTATTGGAGGCGTTCGGGAAGGTATCATTGTATGGGAAATCCTTACCGGCGATGGATCCATACGCAAGGAGGGAAGAAAATATGTTTCGACCATGGAGGACAGAGGAGAGAACATTTCGGCCATGGAGAGCAGAAGAGAGGGCGTTTCAACCGTCAAGAATAGAGGAAAGGATGTACCGTCAACCGAGACCTGACGATAGAGTGTATGGACCGCTGCGACTGGAGGAGAGGCCGTTGCGACCAGCGTGGGAAAACGGAAGAATTGCATCACCGAGAGCCGAGAGAAGGGAAGTACCCAGAAATGTTAATCGTTGTTTTAATTGCGGCATGGAAGGTCACTACAGTGCGAACTGTCATTTAAAAAATCGCGGCGCGAAATGTTTTAAATGTCAAGCATTTGGTCACATAGCGGCGAATTGTTCAAAGAAGGATGATGTAAGAAACGTTTGTGATATTTCGCGGCATACGCGCGAGAAATATTATAAGGAAGTAAGGATAAATGGAGAGAATTTAACAGCGTTGGTTGATACTGGTAGCGATTTGTCGGTAATGCGTGCAGAGCAATATGTGAAGATAGGGTCACCACCGTTATTACGACGAGAAATTACGTTTCGCGGAATTGGATCTCAAAGTAACAAAACAATAGGCGAGTTCAATGCGCAAATAGAAATCGATAGTAATCAATATTCAATTAACATTTGGGTAATATCTGATACGTTAATGCAACATGATTTGATAATGGGCACCGATTTTTTAAATACAGTTGAAATGAATATTAGGAGAGGTGAGATTTCTATTCGTAGTGTTGAAAAAGAAGACCAGTTAGAAAGTAATATACCCGAAATTTACAAAATAGATTGTATAGATGAAATAAATGAGATCGATTTGTCGAATATTGCCAGTACCAAACATAGGAGCATCATTCGCGATTCGATAAAAAATTATGAGCCGGTCAAAACACGAGAAACGGGAATAAAAATGTCCATAACGGTTAAAGATGATGAACCAGTTTATCAGAGGGCTAGACGATTATCTCCTCTTGAAAAAGAAGAAGTTGACAAACATATAAAGCAGTGGCTTGCTGACGGTATTGTACAGCCGTCTCTTTCTGATTATGCCAGTCCAGTAGTACTTGTAAAGAAAAAAGACAATACGACCAGGCTTTGTGTAGATTATAGAAAACTTAATACAAAAATAATTAAAGATCGATACCCGTTGCCGCTAATTGAAGATCAATTGGATGCTCTACAACGTTCACATATTTTTAGTACTTTAGATTTAAAAAATGGATTTTTCAACGTGCTTATAGATGAGGATAGTAGGAAATATACTGCTTTTATAGTTCCAAACGGCCAATATGAATTTTTGTATGTTCCATTCGGTTTATGTAACTCACCGGCGGTGTTTCAAAAATTTATAAATGCTGTTTTTAAAGATTTAGTTAATAAGAAAAAAGTTATAATTTATATGGATGATTTAATTATTCCTTCATTGGATTACGAAGATGGTATAGAAAACCTAAAGATGGTATTGCGCGTGGCAGAAGAATTTGGTTTGAACATTAATTGGAAAAAGTGTAGCTTTTTGCAGACAAAAATAGAGTTTTTAGGGCACATAGTTGAAGACGGAAGCATTCGTCCGTCGGAAAGGAAAGCAGAGGCAGTTATGAGATTTCCCCAGCCACAAAATTTCAAGCAGAATCAAAGTTTTTTGGGTTTGGCTGGTTACTTTAGAAAATTTATCCGAAATTATTCCGTGATTGCGCGGCCGTTAATAAATTTATTGAAAACAAACGTTAACTTTCATTTTGGGGAAGAAGTAAAATTAGCATTTACGAGATTAAAAACTATTTTGAGCAGTGGTCCAGTTTTGAGATTATATAGGTTAAAAGCGGAAACGGAATTACATACGGATGCTTCAATATATGGTTATGGTGCGATTCTTTTACAGCGTGATAGTAATGATAATAAATTTTATCCAGTATACTTTGCAAGCGGAAAAACAACACCAGCAGAATCGAGATATATTAGTTATGAGCTGGAAGTGTTAGCAATAGTTAAAGCTCTAAAAAAATTTAGAATATATTTGTTAGGTATATCGTTTAAAATAGTTACAGATTGTCAGGCGTTTACATTAACGATGCAGTGTGAATGTGAGTGCGTTGGTATGTAAATGCGTGAGGTGAGTGACTGGAGTCAGCTGATCGGACCGGGAAAACCAACTAATCGATTGCCCGGTTGCGAGGACGAGTGCAGAATACGTACAGGTTTTATCGATTGCCCGGTTGCGAAGCGAATGCAGATTGCGTGCAGGTTTTGTCTTAAGGCGTGCATGCGTGTGTGTGTGTATGTGTGTGAGTATCAGAGATTAGGAGAGAGTGACCGGGGGAAAAACAAAGCATTGCGAGCCATTGTGGAGTGCGGAGCGAGTGTGTGCGCTGATTTTATCCTACAATACTTTCGCATTTTTCACTTACTATTTGGCCAGATCCTGGCCTTTTTCTGGTTTGGATCACGTAGTAATGTGGTACCACACCAAAACAGTCAATGAAGCCCGTTTTCGTTCAATATTTTAGAGGATAACACCGGTTAGGTCTGGGTTACGTCTGATATTTGCAATCATCTGGCTCGTACTTTCGCATTTTTCGCATACTTGTTGGCCAGGTCCTGGATTTCCTCTGGTTTGGATCACTTAGTAATGTGGTACCACACTGAAACCGTCAACTAAGCCTGGATTTGATTAATAAAATTGAGGATAACACCGGTTAGGTTTCTGTGAATTCTGGTATTTGGAATCATCTGCCTCATACTTTCGCATTTTTCGCATACTTGCTGGCCAGATCCTGGCCTTTTTCTGGTTTCGATCGCATAGTAATGCGGTAACACACCGAAACAGTGAATTAAACCTGGTTGCGATTAATATTTTATTGGAAAACGCCGGTTATGTCTGGGTTAGGTCTGGTATTTGCAATCATCTGGCTCATACTTTCGCATTTTTCGCATACTTGCTGGCCAGATCCTGGCCTTTTTCTGGTTTCGATCGCGTAGTAATGTGGTACCACACCGAAACAGTGAATTAAACCTGGTTGCGATTAATATTTTATTGGAAAACGCCGGTTATGTCTGGGTTAGTTCTGGTATTTGCAATCATCTGGCTAATATTTTCGCATTTTTCGCATACTTGTAGGCCAGATCCTGGCCTTTATCTGGTTTGGATCACTTAGTAATGTGGTACCACAACGAAACAGTCAATTAAACCTAGTTGCGGTTAATATTTTGGAGGATAATGCCGGTTATGTCTGGGTTAGGTCTGGCATTTGCAATCATCTGGCTCATACTTTCGCATTTTTCGCATACTTGTGGGTCAGATCCTGGCCTTTTTCTCGTTTGGATCACGTAGTAATGTGATACCACACTGAAACAGTCACTTAAACCTGCATGCGATTAATGTTTTAGAGGATAACGCCGGTTATGTCTGGGTTAGTTCTGGTATTTGTGATCATCTGGATCATACTTTCGCATTTTTCGCATACTTGTAAGCCAGATCCTGGGTATTTTCTGCTTTGGATCACGTAGAAATATGGTACCACACCGAAACAGTCTATTAAACCCGCTTGCGATTAATATAATACAGGATAACGCCGGTTATGTTTGGGTTAGTTCTGGTATTTGTAATCATCTGGCTCATACTTTCGCATTTTTCGCACACATGTTGGCCAGATACTGGGTTTTGTCTGGTTTGGATCACGAAGTAATGTGGTACCACACCAAAACATCCAATGAAGCCTGTTTTTGTTCAATATTTTAGAGGATAACACCGGTTAGGTCTGGGTTACGTCTGATATTTGCAATCATCTGGCTCGTACTTTCGCATTTTTCGCATACTTGTTGGCCAGGTCCTGGATTTCCTCTGGTTTGGATCACTTAGTAATGTGGTACCACACTGAAACCGTCAACTAAGCCTGGATTTGATTAATAAAATTGAGGATAACACCGGTTAGGTTTCTGTGAATTCTGGTATTTGGAATCATCTGCCTCATACTTTCGCATTTTTCGCATAATTGCTGGCCAGATCCTGGCCTTTTTCTGGTTTCGATCACGTAGTAATGTGGTACCACACCGAAACAGTGAATTAAACCTGGTTGCGATTAATATTTTATTGGAAAACGCCGGTTATGTCTGGGTTAGTTCTGGTATTTGCAATCATCTGGCTAATATTTTCGCATTTTTCGCATACTTGCTGGCCAGATCCTGGACTTTTTCTGGTTTGGATCACGTAGTAATGTGGTACCACACCGAAACAGTCAATTAAACCTGGTTGCGATTAATATTTTAGAGGATAACACCGGTTAGGCCAGGGTTACGTCTGATATTTGCAATCATCTGGCTCGTACTTTCGCATTTTTCGCATACTTGTTGGCCAGGTCCTGGATTCCCGCTGGTTTGGATCACTTAGTAATGTGGTACCACAACGAAACTGTCAATTAAACCTAGTTGCGGTTAATATTTTGGAGGATAATGCCGGTTATGTCGGGGTTAGGTCTGGTATTTGCCTTCATCTAGCACATACTTTCGCAATTTTCGCATACTTGTTGGCCAGATCCTGGCCTTTTTCTGGTTTGGATCACGTAGTAATGTGATACCACACTGAAACAGTCAAATCAACCTCGTTTCGATCAATCTTTTAGAGGATAACGCTGGTTATTTTTGCATTAGGTCTGGTATTTGCCACCATCATGCTCATACTTTCGTATTTTTCGCATACTTGTTGGCCAGATCCTGGGTTTTTTCTGGTTTGGATCAGGTTGTAATGTGGTACTGCACCGAAACAGTCTATTAATCCCGGTTGCGATTAATATAATAAAGGATAACGCCGGTTATGTCTGGGTTAGTTCTGGTATTTGCCACCATCTAGCTCATACTTTCGTATTTTTCGCATACTTGTTAGACAGATCCTGGCCATTTTCCAGTTTGGAACACGTAGTAATGTGGTACCACACCGAAACAGTCAATTAAACCTGGTTGAGAATAATTTTTTGTAGCATAACGCCGGTTATGTCTGGGTTAGTTCTGGTATTTGCCTTCATCTAGCTCATACTTTCGCATTTTTCGCATACTTGTAAGCCAGTTCCTGGGTTTTTTCTGCTTTGCATTACGTAGTAATGTGGTACCACACTGAAACAGTTAATTCAACCTCGTTACGATCAATCTTTTAGAGGATAACGCTGGTTATGTTTGCGTTAGGTCTGGTATTTGCCACCATCTAGCTCATACTTTCGCCTTTTTCGCAAACTTGTTGGCCAGGTCCTGGGTTTCCTCTGGTTTGGATAACGAGGTAATGTGGTTCCACAACGAAACAGTCAATTAAACCTAGTTGCGGTTAATATTTTGGAGGATAATGCCGATTATGTCGGGGTTAGGTCTGGTATTTGCCTTCATCTAGCACATACTTTCGCATTTTTCGCATACTTGTTGGCCAGATCCTGGCCTTTTTCTGGTTTGGATCACGTAGAAATGTGGTACCACACCGAAACAGTCAATTAAACCTGGCTGCGATTAATATTTTAGAGGATAACACCGGTTCGGTCTGGGTTACGTCTGATATTTGCAATCATCTGGCTCGTACTTTCGCATTTTTCGCATACTTGTTGGCCAGGTCCTCGGTTTCCTCTGGTTTGGATAACGAAGTAATATGGTTCCACAACGAAACAGTCGATTAAACCTAGTTGCGGTTAATATTTTGGAGGATAACGCCGGTTATGTCTGAGTTAGGTCTGGTATTTGCTTTCATCTAGCTCATACTTTCGCATTTTTCCCATACTTGTTGGCCAGATCCTGGCCTTTATCTGGTTTGGATCAGGTAGTAATATGGTACCACACCGAAACAGTCAATGAAGCCTGTTATCGTTCAATATTTTAGACGATAACACCGGTTAGGTCTGGGTTATGTCTGATATTTGCAATCATCTGGCTCGTACTTTCGCATTTTTCGCATACTTGTTGGCCAGGTCCTGGATTTCCTCTGGTTTGGATAACGAAGTAATGTGGTTCCACAACGAAACAGTCAATTAAACCTAGTTGCGGTTAATATTTTGGAGGATAACGCCGGTTATGTCTGAGTTAGTTCTGGTATTTGCAATCATCTGGCTCATACCTTCGCATTTTTCGCACACATGTTGGCCAGATCCCAGGGTTTATCTGGTTTGGATCACGTAGTAATGTGGTACCACACAGAAACAGTCAATTAAACCTGTTTCGGATTAATATTTTAGAGGATAACGCCGGTTATGTCTGGGTTAGGTCTGGTATTTGCAATCATCTGGCTCATACTATCGCATTTTTCGCACACATGTTGGCCAGATCCTGGGTTTTGTCTGGTTTGGATCACATAGTAATGTGGTACCACACACAAACAGTCAATTAACCCTGGTTGCGACTAATATTTTAGAGGATAACGCCGGTTATGTCTGGGATAGGTCTGGTAATTGGCACCATCTAGCTCATACTTTCGTATTTTTCGCATACTTGTTAGACAGATCCTGGCCTTTTTCTGGTTTGGATCACTTGGTAATGTGGTACCACACTGAAACCGTCAACTAAGCCTGGATTTGATTAATAAAATTGAGGATAACACCGGTTAGGTTTCTGTGAATTGTGGTATTTGTAATCATCTGCCTCATACTTTCGCATTTTTCGCATACTTGTTGGCCAGATCCTGGCCTTTTTCTGGTTTCGATCGCGTAGTAATGTGGTACCACACCGAAACAGTGAATTAAACCTGGTTGCGATTAATATTTTATTGGAAAACGCCGGTTATGTCTGGGTTAGTTCTGGTATTTGTGATCATCTGGCTCATACTTTCGCATTTTTCGCATAGTTGTTGGCCAGGTCCTGGCCTTTATCTGGTTTGGATCACGTAGTAATGTGGTACCACAACGAAACAGTCAAGTAAACCAGGTTCAGATTAATATTTTATTGGAAAACGCCGGTTATGTCTGGGTTAGTTCAGGTATTTGCAATCATCTGTCTAATATTTTCGCATTTTTCGCATACTTGTTGGTCAGGTCCTGGGTTTCCTCTGGTTTGCATCACGTAGTAATGTGGTACCACAACGAAACAGTCAATTAAACCTAGTTGCGGTTAATATTTTGGAGGATAACGCCGGTTATGTCTGGGTTAGGTCTCGTATTTGACTACATCTAGCTCATACTTTCGCATTTTTCGCATACTTGATGGCCAGATCCTGGCCTTTTTCTGGTTTGGATCACGCAGTAATGTGGTACCACACCGAAAAAGTCAATTAAACCTGGTTGCGATAAATATTTTAGAGGACAACGCCGGTTATGTGTGGGTTAGTTCTGGTATTTGCAATCATCTGCCCCATACTTTCTTATTTTTCGCATGCTTGCAGGCCAGATCCCGGGTTTTTTTCTGGCTATGTTCACGTATTAATGTCGTACCACACTGAAACAGCAAATTAAACCTGGTTGTGATTAATATTTTAGAGGAAAACACCGGTTATGTCTGGGTTAGTTCTGGTATTTGCGATAATCTGGCTCATACTTTCGCATTTTTCGCATACTTGTTGGCCAGATCCTGGCCTTTATCTGGTTTGGATGACGTAGTAATGTGATACCACACTGAAACAGTCTCTTAAACCTGGTTGCGATTAATATTTTAGAGGAAAACACCGGTTATGTCTGGGTTAGTTCTGGTATTTGTGATCATCTGGCTCATACTTTTGCATTTTTCGCATAGTTGTTGGCCAGGTCCTGGGTTTCCTCTGGTTTGGATCACGTTGTAATGTGGTACCACAACGAAACAGTCAATTAAACCTAGTTGCGGTTAATATTTTGGAGGATAACGTCGGGTATGTCTGGGTTAGGTCTGGTATTTGCCTTCATGTAGCACATACTTTCGCATTTTTCGCATACTTGTTGGCCAGATCCTGGGATTTTTGTGGTTTGGATGACGTAGTGACGTGATACCACACTGAAACAGTCTCTTAAACCTGGTTGCGATTAATATTTTAGAAGATACCGCCGGTTATGTCTGGGTTAGTTCTGGTATTTGTGATCATCTGATTCATACTTTCGCATTTTTCGCATACTTGTTGGCCAGATCCTGGCCTTTTTCTGGTTTGGATGACGTAGTAATGTGGTACCACACCGAAACAGTCAATTAAACCTGGTTGCGATTAATATTTTAGAGGATAACACCGGTTAGGTCTGGGTTACGTCTGATATTTGCAATCATCTGGCTCGTAATTTCGCATTTTTCGCGTACTTGTTGGCCGGGTCCTGGGCTTCCTCTGGTTTGGATCAGGTAGTAATGTGGTACCACACCGAAACAGTCAATTAAACCTGGTTGCGATTAATATTTTAGAGGATAACACCGGCTAGGTCTGGGTTACGTCTGATATTTGCAATCATCTGGCTCGTACATTCGCATTTTTCGCATACTTGTTGGCCAGTTCCTGGGTTTCCTCTGGTATGGATCACGTAGTAATGTGGTACCACAACGAAACAGTCAATTAAACCTAGTTCCGATTAATATTTTAGAGGAAAACACCGGTTATGACTGGGTTAGTTCTGGTATTTGTGATCATCTGGCTCATACTTTCGCAATTTCCGCATACTTGAATGGCCAGATCCTGCGTTTTTTCTAGTTAGGATCACGTATTAATGTCGTACCACACCGAAACAGTCAATTCAACCTCGTTCCGATCAATACCTTAGAGGATAACACTGGTTATGTTTGCGTTATGTCTGATATTTGCAATCATCTGGCTCATACCTTCGCATTTTTCGCACACTTGTAAGCCAGATCCTGGGTTTTTTCTGCTTTGGATCTCGTAGTAATGTGGTACCACACTGAAACAGTCAATTAATCCAGGTTCCGGTTAATATTTTATTGGAAAACGCCGGTTATGACTGGGTTAGTTCTAGTGTTTGATACATCTGGCTAATATTTTCGCATTTTTTGCATACTTGTTGGCCAGATCGTGGCCTTTTACTGGTTTGCATCACGTAGTAATGTGGTACCACACCAAAACAGTCAATGAAGCCTGTTTTCGTTCAATATTTTAGAGGATAACACCGGTTAGGTCTGGGTTACCTCTGATATTTGCAATCATCCGGCTCGTACATTCGCATTTTTCGCATACTTGTTGGCCAGATCCTGGCCTTTTTCTGGTTTGGATGACGTAGTAATGTGATACCACACTGAAACAGTCTCTTAAACCTGGGTGCGATTAATATTTTACAGGATAACGCCGGTTATGTCTGGGTTAGTTCTGGTTACTGTAATCATCTGGCTAATATTTTCGCATTTTTTGCATACTTGTTGGCCAGATCGTGGCCTTTTTCTGGTTTGGATCACGTAGTAATGTGGTACCACACCGAAACAGTCAACGAAGCCTGTTATCGTTCAATATTTTAGAGGATAACACCGGGTACGTCTGGGATACGTCTGATATTTGCTATCATCTAGCTCATACTTTCGCATTTTTCGCATACTTGTTGGCCAGATCCTGGCCTTTTTCTGGTTTGGATGACGTAGTAATGTGATACCACACTGAAACAGTCTCTTAAACCTGGGTGCGATTAATATTTTACAGGATAACGCCGGTTATGTCTGGGTTAGTTCTGGTTACTGTAATCATCTGGCTCATACTTTCGCATTTTTCGCATACTTGTTGGCCAAATCGTGGCCTTTTTCTGGTTTGGATCACGTAGTAATGTGGTACCACACCAAAACAGTCAATGAAGCCTGTTTTCGTTCAATATTTTAGAGGATAACACCGGTTAGGTCTGGGTTACCTCTGATATTTGCAATCATCTGGCTCGTACATTCGCATTTTTCGCATACATGTTGGCCAGTTCCTGGGTTTCCTCTGGTTTGGATCACGTAGTAATGTGGTACCACACCGAAACAGTCAATTCAACCTCGTTTCGATCAATATCTTAGAGGATAACACTGGTTATGTTTGCGTTATGTCTGATATTTGCAATAAACTGGCTCATACCTTCGCATTTTTCGCACACTTGTAAGCCAGATCCTGGGTTTTTTCTGCTTTGGATCTCGTAGTAATGTGGTACCACACTGAAGCTGTCAATTAAACCAGGTTCCGGTTAATATTTTATTGGAAAACGCCGGTTATGACTGGGTTAGTTCTGGTGTTTGCAATCATCTGGCTAATATTTTCGCATTTTTTGCATACTTGTTGGCCAGATCGTGGCCTTCTTCTGGTTTGGATCACGTAGTAATGTGGTACCACACCAAAACAGTCAATGAAGCCTGTTTTCGTTAAATATTTTAGAGGATAACACCGGTTAGGTCTGGGTTACCTCTGATATTTGCAATCATCCGGCTCGTACATTCGCATTTTTCGCATACTTGTTGGACAGGTTCTGGATTTCCTCTGGTTTGGACCACGTAGTAATGTGGTACCACAACGAAACAGTCAATTAAACCTAGTTGCGGTTAATAATTTGGTGGATAACGCCGGTTATGTCTGGGTTAGGTCTGGTATTTGCCTTCATCTAGCTCATACTTTCGCATTTTTCGCATACTTGTTGGCCAGACCCTGGCCTTTTTCTGGTTTCGATGACGTAGTAATGTGATACCACACTGAAACAGTCTCTTAAACCTGGTTGCGATTAATATTTTACAAGATAACGCCGGTTATGTCTGGGTTAGTTCTGGTATTTGAAATCATCTGATTCATACTTTGGTAATTTCCGCATACTTGAATGGCCAGATCCTGCGTTTTTTCTGGTTAGGATCACGTATTAATGTCGTACCACACCGAAACAGTCAATTAAACCTGGTTGCGATTAATATTTTAGAGGATAACACCGGCTAGGTCTGGGTTACGTCTGATATTTGCAATCATCTGGCTCGTACATTCGCATTTTTCGCATACTTGTTGGCCAGTTCCTGGGTTTCCTCTGGTATGGATCACGTAGTAATGTGGTACCACAACGAAACAGTCAATTAAACCTAGTTCCGATTAATATTTTAGAGGAAAACACCGGTTATGACTGGGTTAGTTCTGGTATTTGTGATCATCTGGCTCATATTTTCGCAATTTCCGCATACTTGAATGGCCAGATCCTGCGTTTTTTCTAGTTAGGATCACGTATTAATGTCGTACCACACCGAAACAGTCAATTCAACCTCGTTTCGATCAATACCTTAGAGGATAACACTGGTTATGTTTGCGTTCTGTCTGATATTTGCAATCATCTGGCTCATACCTTCGCATTTTTCGCACACTTGTAAGCCAGATCCTGGGTTTTTTCTGCTTTGGATCTCATAGTAATGTGGTACCACACTGAAACAGTCAATTAATCCAGGTTCCGGTTAATATTTTATTGGAAAACGCCGGTTATGACTGGGTTAGTTCTGGTGTTTGCAATCATCTGGCTAATATTTTCGCATTTTTTGCATACTTGTTGGCCAGATCGTGGCCTTTTACTGGTTTGGATCACGTAGTAATGTGGAACCACTCCAAAACAGTCAATGAAGCCTGTTTTCGTTCAATATTTTAGAGGATAACACCGGTTAGGTCTGGGTTACCTCTGATATTTGCAATCATCCGGCTCGTACATTCGCATTTTTCGCATACTTGTTGGCCAGATCCTGGCCTTTTTCTGGTTTGGATGACGTAGTAATGTGATACCACACTGAAACAGTCTCTTAAACCTGGGTGCGATTAATATTTTACAGGATAACGCCGGTTATGTCTGGGTTAGTTCTGGTTACTGTAATCATCTGGCTAATATTTTCGCATTTTTTGCATACTTGTTGGCCAGATCGTGGCCTTTTTCTGGTTTGGATCACGTAGTAATGTGGTACCACACCGAAACAGTCAACGAAGCCTGTTATCGTTCAATATTTTAGAGGATAACACCGGGTACGTCTGGGATACGTCTGATATTTGCTATCATCTAGCTCATACTTTCGCATTTTTCGCATACTTGTTGGCCAGATCCTGGCCTTTTTCTGGTTTGGATGACGTAGTAATGTGATACCACACTGAAACAGTCTCTTAAACCTGGGTGCGATTAATATTTTACAGGATAACGCCGGTTATGTCTGGGTTAGTTCTGGTTACTGTAATCATCTGGCTCATACTTTCGCATTTTTCGCATACTTGTTGGCCAAATCGTGGCCTTTTTCTGGTTTGGATCACGTAGTAATGTGGTACCACACCAAAACAGTCAATGAAGCCTGTTTTCGTTCAATATTTTAGAGGATAACACCGGTTAGGTCTGGGTTACCTCTGATATTTGCAATCATCTGGCTCGTACATTCGCATTTTTCGCATACTTGTTGGACAGGTTCTGGATTTCCTCTGGTTTGAACCACGTAGTAATGTGGTACCACAACGAAACAGTCAATTAAACCTAGATGCGGTTAATATTTTGGAGGATAACGCCGGTTATGTCTGGGTTAGGTCTGGTATTTGCCTTCATCTAGCACATACTTTCGCATTTTTCGCATACTTGTTGGCCAGACCCTGGCCTTTTTCTGGTTTCGATGTCGTAGTAATGTGATACCACACTGAAACAGTCTCTTAAACCTGGTTGCGATTAATATTTTACAAGATAACGCCGGTTATGTCTGGGTTAGTTCTGGTATTTGTGATCATCTGATTCATACTTTGGTAATTTCCGCATACTTGAATGGCCAGATCCTGCGTTTTTTCTGGTTAGGATCACGTATTAATGTCGTACCACACCGAAACTGTCAATTCAACCTGGTTGCGATTAATATTTTAGAGGATAACACCGGCTAGGTCTGGGTTACGTCTGATATTTGCAATCATCTGGCTCGTACTTTCGCATTTTTCGCATACATGTTGGCCAGTTCCTGGGTTTCCTCTGGTTTGGATCACGTAGTAATGTGGTACCACACCGAAACAGTCAATTCAACCTCGTTTCGATCAATATCTTAGAGGATAACACTGGTTATGTTTGCGTTATGTCTGATATTTGCAATAAACTGGCTCATACCTTCGCATTTTTCGCACACTTGTAAGCCAGATCCTGGGTTTTTTCTGCTTTGGATCTCGTAGTAATGTGGTACCACACTGAAGCTGTCAATTAAACCAGGTTCCGGTTAATATTTTATTGGAAAACGCCGGTTATGACTGGGTTAGTTCTGGTGTTTGCAATCATCTGGCTAATATTTTCGCATTTTTTGCATACTTGTTGGCCAGATCGTGGCCTTTTTCTGGTTTGGATCACGTAGTAATGTGGTACCACACCAAAACAGTCAATGAAGCCTGTTTTCGTTAAATATTTTAGAGGATAACACCGGTTAGGTCTGGGTTACCTCTGATATTTGCAATCATCCGGCTCGTACATTCGCATTTTTCGCATACTTGTTGGACAGGTTCTGGATTTCCTCTGGTTTGGACCACGTAGTAATGTGGTACCACAACGAAACAGTCAATTAAACCTAGTTGCGGTTAATAATTTGGTGGATAACGCCGGTTATGTCTGGGTTAGGTCTGGTATTTGCCTTCATCTAGCTCATACTTTCGCATTTTTCGCATACTTGTTGGTCAGATCCTGGCCTTTTTCTGGTTTGGATGACGTAGTAATGTGATACCACACTGAAACAGTCTCTTAAACCTGGTTGCGATTAATATTTTACAAGATAACGCCGGTTATGTCTGGGTTAGTTCTGGTATTTGTGATCATCTGGCTCATACTTTCGCAATTTCCGCATACTTGAATGGCCAGATCCTGCGTTTTTTCTAGTTAGGATCACGTATTAATGTCGTACCACACCGAAACAGACAATTCAACCTCGTTTCGATCAATATCTTAGAGGATAACACTGGTTATGTTTGCGTTATGTCTGATATTTGCAATCATCTGGCTCATACCTTCGCATTTTTCGCACACTTGTAAGCCAGATCCTGGGTTTTTTCTGCTTTGGATCTCGTAGTAATGTGGTACCACACTGAAGCTGTCAATTAAACCAGGTTCCGGTTAATATTTTATTGGAAAACGCCGGTTATGACTGGGTTAGTTCTGGTGTTTGCAATCATCTGGCTAATATTTTCGCATTTTTTGCATACTTGTTGGCCAGATCGTGGCCTTTTTCTGGTTTGGACCACGTAGTAATGTGGTACCACAACGAAACAGTCAATTAAACCTAGTTGCGGTTAATAATTTGGTGGATAACGCCGGTTATGTCTGGGTTAGGTCTGGTATTTGCCTTCATCTAGCTCATACTTTCGCATTTTTCGCTTACTTGCTGGTCAGATCCTGGCCTTTTTCTGGGTTGGATGACGTAGTAATGTGATACCACACTGAAACAGTCTCTTAAACCTGTGTGCGATTAATATTTTAGAGGATAACGCCGGTTATGTCTGGGATAGGTCTGGTAATTGCCAACATCTAGCTCATACTTTCGTATTTTTCGCATACTTGTTAGACAGATCCTGGCCTTTTTGCGGTTTGGATCACGCAGTAATGTGGTACCACACCGAAACAGTCAATCAAACTTAGTTGCGGTTAATATTTTGGAGGATAACGCCGGTTATGTCTGGGTTAGTTCTGGTAACTGTAATCATCTGGCTCATACTTTCGCATTTTTCGCATACTTGTTGTCCAGATCCTGGGTTTTTTCTGGTTTGGATCAGGTAGTAATGTGGTTCCACAACGAAACAGTCAATTAAACCTGGTTGCGGTTAATATTTTGGAGGATAACGCCGGTTATGTCTGGGTTAGGTATGGTATTTGACTTCATCTAGCTCATACTTTCGCATTTTTCGCATACTTGTTGGCCAGATCGTGGCCTTTATCTGGTTTGGATCACGTAGTAATATGGAACCACACTGAAACAGTCAATAGAACCTGGTTGCGATTAATATTTTAGAGGATAACACCGGTTAGGTCTGGGTTACGCCTGATATTTGCAATCATCTGGCTCGTACATTCGCATTTTTCGCATACTTGTTGGACAGGTTCTGGATTTCCTCTGGTTTGAACCACGTAGTAATGTGGTACCACAACGAAACAGTCAATTAAACCTAGTTGCGGTTAATATTTTGGAGGATAACGCCGGTTATGTCTGGGTTAGTTCTGGTAACTGTAATCATCTGGCTCATACTTTCGCATTTTTCGCATACTTGTTGTCCAGATCCTGGGTTTTTTCTGGTTTGGATCAGGTAGTAATGTGGTTCCACAACGGAACAGTCTATTAAACCCGGTTACGATTAATATGATACAGGATAACGCCGGTTAGGTCTGGTATTTGCCTTCATCTAGCACATACTTTCGCATTTTTCGCATACTTGTTGGCCAGACCCTGGCCTTTTTCTGGTTTCGATGACGTAGTAATGTGATACCACACTGAAACAGTCTCTTAAACCTGGTTGCGATTAATATTTTACAAGATAACGCCGGTTATGTCTGGGTTAGTTCTGGTATTTGTGATCATCTGATTCATACTTTCGTAATTTCCGCATACTTGAATGGCCAGATCCTGCGTTTTTTCTGGTTAGGATCACGTATTAATGTCGTACCACACCGAAACAGTCAATTCAACCTGGTTGCGATTAATATTTTAGAGGATAACACCGGCTAGGTCTGGGTTACCTCTGATATTTGCAATCATCTGGCTCATACCTTCGCATTTTTCGCACACTTGTAAGCCAGATCCTGGGTTTTTTCTGCTTTGGATCTCGTAGTAATGTGGTACCACACTGAAGCTGTCAATTAAACCAGGTTCCGGTTAATATTTTATTGGAAAACGCCGGTTATGACTGGGTTAGTTCTGGTGTTTGCAATCATCTGGCTAATATTTTCGCATTTTTTGCATACTTGTTGGCCAGATCGTGGCCTTTTTCTGGTTTGGATCACGTAGTAATGTGGTACCACACCAAAACAGTCAATGAAGCCTGTTTTCGTTCAATATTTTAGAGGATAACACCGGTTAGGTCTGGGTTACCTCTGATATTTGCAATCATCCGGCTCGTACATTCGCATTTTTCGCATACTTGTTGGACAGGTTCTGGATTTCCTCTGGTTTGGACCACGTAGTAATGTGGTACCACAACGAAAGAGTCAATTAAACCTAGTTGCGGTTAATAATTTGGTGGATAACGCCGGTTATGTCTGGGTTAGGTCTGGTATTTGCCTTCATCTAGCTCATACTTTCGCATTTTTCGCTTACTTGTTGGTCAGATCCTGGCCTTTTTCTGGGTTGGATGACGTAGTAATGTATTACCACACTGAAACAGTCTCTTAAACCTGTGTGCGATTAATATTTTAGAGGATAACGCCGGTTATGTCTGGGATAGGTCTGGTAATTGCCAACATCTAGCTCATACTTTCGTATTTTTCGCATACTTGTTAGACAGATCCTGGCCTTTTTGCGGTTTGGATCACGCAGTAATGTGGTACCACACCGAAACAGTCAATCAAACTTAGTTGCGGTTAATATTTTGGAGGATAACGCCGGTTATGTCTGGGTTAGTTCTGGTAACTGTAATCATCTGGCTCATACTTACGCATTTTTCGCATACTTGTTGTCCAGATCCTGGGTTTTTTCTGGTTTGGATCAGGTAGTAATGTGGTTCCACAACGAAACAGTCAATTAAACCTGGTTGCGGTTAATATTTTGGAGGATAACACCGGTTATGTCTGGGTTAGGTATGGTATTTGACTTCATCTAGCTCATACTTTCGCATTTTTCGCATACTTGTTGGCCAGATCGTGGCCTTTATCTGGTTTGGATCACGTAGTAATATGGTACCACACTGAAACAGTCAATAGAACCTGGTTGCGATTAATATTTTAGAGGATAACACCGGTTAGGTCTGGGTTACGCCTGATATTTGCAATCATCTGGCTCGTACATTCGCATTTTTCGCATACTTGTTGGACAGGTTCTGGATTTCCTCTGGTTTGAACCACGTAGTAATGTGGTACCACAACGAAACCGTCAATTAAACCTAGTTGCGGTTAATATTTTGGAGGATAACGCCGGTTATGTCTGGGTTAGGTCTGGTATTTGCCTTCATCTAGCACATACTTTCGCATTTTTCGCATACTTGTTGGCCAGACCCTGGCCTTTTTCTGGTTTCGATGACGTAGTAATGTGATACCACACTGAAACAGTCTCTTAAACCTGGTTGCGATTAATATTTTACAAGATAACGCCGGTTATGTCTGGGTTAGTTCTGGTATTTGTGATCATCTGATTCATACTTCCGTAATTTCCGCATACTTGAATGGCCAGATCCTGCGTTTTTTCTGGTTAGGATCACGTATTAATGTCGTACCACACCGAAACAGTCAATTCAACCTGGTTGCGATTAATATTTTAGGGGATAACGCCTGTTATGTCTGGGTTAGTTCTGGTAATTGTAATGATCTGGCTCATGCTTTCGCATTTTTCGCATGCTTGGTGGCCAGATCCTGGGTTTTGTCTGGTTTGGATCACGTAGTAATGTAGTACCACACTGAAACAGTCAATTAAACCTGGTTGCGATAAATATTTTCGAGGAAAAACCGGTTATGTCTGGGTTTGTTCTGGTATTTGTAATCATCTGGCTCGTACTATCGCATTTCCCTCATACTTGTAGGCCAGATCCTGGCTTTTATCTGGTTTGGATCACGTAGTAATATGGTGCCACACTGAAACATTCAATTAAACCAGGTTCCGATTAATATTTTATTGGAAAACGCCGGTTACGTCTGGGTTAGTTCTGGAATTTGCAATCATCTGGCTAATATTTTCGCATTTTTCGCATACTTGTAGGACAGATCCTGGGTTTTGTCTGGTTTGGATCACGTAGTAATGTTGTACCACACTGAAACAGTCAATTAAACTTCGTTCGGAATAATATTTTAGAGGATAACGCCGGTTATGTCTGGGTTAGGTCTGGTATTTGCAATCATCAGGCTCATACTTTCGCATTTTTCGCATACTTGTGGGCCAGATCCTGGCCTTTTTCAGGTTTGGATCTCGTAGTAATGTGGTACCACACCGAAACAGTTAATTGAACCTGGTTGCGATTAATATTTTAGAGGATAACACCGGTTAGGTCTGGGTTACGCCTGATATTTGCAATCATCTGGCTCGTACTTTCGCATTTTTCGCATACTTGTTGGCCAGGTCCTGGGTTTCCTCTGGTTTGGATCACGTAGTAATGTGGGACCACGACGAAACAGTCAATCAAACTTAGTTGCGGTTAATATTTTGGAGGATAACGCCGGTTATGTCTGGGTTAGTTCTGGTAACTGTAATCATCTGGCTCATACTTTCGCATTTTTCGCATACTTGTTGTCCAGATCCTGGGTTTTTTCTGGTTTGGATCAGGTAGTAATGTGGTTCCACAACGGAACAGTCTATTAAACCCGGTTACGATTAATATGATACAGGATAACGCCGGTTAGGTCTGGTATTTGCCTTCATCTAGCACATACTTTCGCATTTTTCGCATACTTGTTGGCCAGACCCTGGCCTTTTTCTGGTTTCGATGACGTAGTAATGTGATACCACACTGAAACAGTCTCTTAAACCTGGTTGCGATTAATATTTTACAAGATAACGCCGGTTATGTCTGGGTTAGTTCTGGTATTTGTGATCATCTGATTCATACTTTCGTAATTTCCGCATACTTGAATGGCCAGATCCTGCGTTTTTCCTGGTTAGGATCACGTATTAATGTCGTACCACACCGAAACAGTCAATTCAACCTGGTTGCGATTAATATTTTAGAGGATAACACCGGCTAGGTCTGGGTTACGTCTGATATTTGCAATCATCTGGCTCGTACTTTCGCATTTTTCGCATACTTGTTGGCCAGTTCCTGGGTTTCCTCTGGTTTGGATCACGTAGTAATGTGGTACCACAACGAAACAGTCAATTAAACCTAGTTCCGATTAATATTTTAGAGGAAAACACCGGTTATGACTGGGTTAGTTCTGGTATTTGTGATCATCTGGCTCATACTTTCGCAATTTCCGCATACTTGAATGGCCAGATCCTGCGTTTTTTCTAGTTAGGATCACGTATTAATGTCGTACCACACCGAAACAGTCAATTCAACCTCGTTTCGATCAATATCTTAGAGGATAACACTGGTTATGTTTGCGTTATGTCTGATATTTGCAATCATCTGGCTCATACCTTCGCATTTTTCGCACACTTGTAAGCCAGATCCTGGGTTTTCTCTGCTTTGGATCTCGTAGTAATGTGGTACCACACTAAAACAGTCAATTAAACCAGGTTCCGGTTAATATTTTATTGGAAAACGCCGGTTATGACTGGGTTAGTTCTGGTGTTTGCAATCATCTGGCTAATATTTTCGCATTTTTTGCATACTTGTTGGCCAGATCGTGGCCTTTATCTGGTTTGGATCACGTAGTAATATGGTACCACACTGAAACAGTCAATCAAACTTAGTTGCGGTTAATATTTTGGAGGATAACGCCGGTTATGTCTGGGATAGGTCTGGTAATTGCCAACATCTAGCTCATACTTTCGCATTTTTCGCATACTTGTTGGCCAGATCGTGGCCTTTATCTGGTTTGGATCACGTAGTAATATGGTACCACACTGAAACAGTCAATTGAACCTGGTTGCGATTAATATTTTAGAGGATAACACCGGTTAGGTCTGGGTTACGCCTGATATTTGCAATCATCTGGCTCGTACTTTCGCATTTTTCGCATACTTGTTGGCCAGGTCCTGGGTTTCCTCTGGTTTGGATCACGTAGTAATGTGGGACCACGACGAAACAGTCAATCAAACTTAGTTGCGGTTAATATTTTGGAGGATAACGCCGGTTATGTCTGGGTTAGTTCTGGTAACTGTAATCATCTGGCTCATACTTTCGCATTTTTCGCATACTTGTTGTCCAGATCCTGGGTTTTTTCTGGTTTGGATCAGGTAGTAATGTGGTTCCACAACGGAACAGTCTATTAAACCCGGTTACGATTAATATGATACAGGATAACGCCGGTTAGGTCTGGTATTTGCCTTCATCTAGCACATACTTTCGCATTTTTCGCATACTTGTTGGCCAGATCGTGGCCTTTTTGCGGTTTGGATCACGCAGTAATGTGGTACCACACCGAAACAGTCAATCAAACTTAGTTGCGGTTAATTTTTTGGAGGATAACGCCGGTTATGTCTGGGTTAGTTCTGGTAACTGTAACCATCTGGCTCATACTTTCGCATTTTTCGCATACTTGTTGTCCAGATCCTGGGTTTTTTCTGGTTTGGATCAGGTAGAAATGTGGTTCCACAACGAAACAGTCAATTAAACCTGGTTGCGGTTAATATTTTGGAGGATAACGCCGGTTATGTCTGGGTTAGGTATGGTATTTGACTTCATCTAGCTCATACTTTCGCATTTTTCGCATACTTGTTGGCCAGATCGTGGCCTTTATCTGGTTTGGATCACGTAGTAATATGGTACCACACTGAAACAGTCAATTGAACCTGGTTGCGATTAATATTTTAGAGGATAACACCGGTTAGGTCTGGGTTACGCCTGATATTTGCAATCATCTGGCTCGTACTTTCGCATTTTTCGCATACTTGTTGGCCAGGTCCTGGGTTTCCTCTGGTTTGGATCACGTAGTAATGTGGGACCACGACGAAACAGTCAATCAAACTTAGTTGCGGTTAATATTTTGGAGGATAACGCCGGTTATGTCTGGGTTAGGTATGGTATTTGACTTCATCTAGCTCATACTTTCGCATTTTTCGCATACTTGTTGGCCAGATCGTGGCCTTTATCTGGTTTGGATCTCGTAGTAATGTGGTACCACACCGAAACAGTTAATTGAACCTGGTTGCGATTAATATTTTAGGGGATAACACCGGTTAGGTCTGGGTTAGGTCTGGTATTTACTTTCATCTAGCTCATACTTTCGCATTTTTCGCTTACTTGTTGGCCAGATCCTGGCCTTTTTCTGGTTTGGATCACGTAGTGATGTGGTACCACACCGAAACAGTCAATGAAGCCTGTTATCGTTCAATATTTTAGAGGACAACACCGTTTATGTCTGGGTTAGGTCTGGTATTTGCAACCATCTGGCTCATACTTTCGCATTTTTCGCATATTTGTTGGCCAGATCCCGGGCTTTTCTGGTTTGGAACACGTAGTAATGTGGTACCACACACAAACAGTCAATTAAACCTGGTTGCGACTAATGTTTTAGAGGATAACGCCGGTTATGTCTGGGTTAGGTCTGGTATTTGCCTTCATCTAGCTCATAATTTCGCATTTTTTGCTTACTTGTTGGTCACATCCTGGCCTTCTTCTGGTTTGGATGACGTAGTAATGTGATACCACACTGAAACAGTCTCTTAAACCTGGGTGCGATTAATATTTTAGAGGATAACGCCGGTTATGTCTGGGATAGGTCTGGTAATTGCCAACATCTAGCTCATACTTTCGCATTTTTCGCATACTTGTTAGACAGATCCTGGCCTTTTTGCGGTTTGGATCACGCAGTAATGTGGTACCACACCGAAGCAGTCAATCAAACTTAGTTGCGGTTAATATTTTGGAGGATAACGCCGGTTATGTCTGGGTTAGTTCTGGTAACTGTAATCATCTGGCTCATACTTTCGCATTTTTCGCATACTTGTTGGCCAGATCGTGGCCTTTATCTGGTTTGGATCACGTAGTAATATGGTACCACTCTGAAACAGTCAATTGAACCTGGTTGCGATTAATATTTTAGAGGATAACACCGGTTAGGTCTGGGTTACGCCTGATATTTGCAATCATCTGGCTCGTACTTTCGCATTTTTCGCATACTTGTTGGCCAGGTCCTGGGTTTCCTCTGGTTTAGATCACGTAGTAATGTGGGACCACAACGAAACAGTCAATCAAACTTAGTTGCGGTTAATATTTTGGAGGATAACGCCGGTTATGTCTGGGTTAGTTCTGGTAACTGTAATCATCTGGCTCATACTTTCGCATTTTTCGCATACTTGTTGTCCAGATCCTGGGTTTTTTCTGGTTTGGATCAGGTAGTAATGTGGTTCCACAACGAAACAGTCTATTAAACCCGGTTACGATTAATATGACACAGGATAACGCCGGTTATGTCTGGGTAAGGTCTGGTATTTGCAATCATCTGCCCCATACTTTCGCATGCTTGCAGGCGAGATCCTGGGTTTTTTTCTGGTTAGGATCACGTATTAAAGTCGTACCACACTGAAACAGCCAATTAAACGTGGTTGCGATTAATATTTTAGAGGAAAAACCGGTTATGTCTGGGTTTGTTCTGGTATTTGTAATCATCTGGCTCGTACTATCGCATTTTCCTCATACTTGTAGGCCAGATCCTGGCCTGTATCTGGTTTGGATCACGTAGTAATATGGTGCCACACTGAAACAGTCAATTAAACCAGGTTCCGATTAATATTTTATTGGAAAACGCCGGTTATGTCAGGGTTAGTTCTGGTATTTCCAATCATCTGGCTAATATTTTCGCATTTTTCGCATACTTGCTGGACAGATCTTGGGTTTTGTCTGGTTTGGTTCACGTAGTAATGTGGTACCACACTATAACAGTCAATTAAACCTTGTTCGGATTAATATTTTAGAGGATAACGCCGGTTATGTCTGGGTTAGGTCTGGTATTTGCAATCATCTGCCTCATACTTTCGCATTTTTCGCATACTTGTGGGCCAGACCCCGGCCTTTTTCCGGTTTCGATCACGTAGTAATGTGGTACCACACCGCAAGAGTCAATTAAACCTGGTTGCGGTTAATATTTTGGAGGATCACGCCGGTTATGTCTGGGTGAGGTCTGGTATTTGCAATCATCTGCCTCATACTTTCGCATTTTTCGCATACTTGTGGGCCAGACCCTGGCCTTTTTCCGGTTTGGTTCACGTAGTAATGTGGTACCACACAGAAACAGTCAATTAAACCTGGTTGCGGTTAATATTTTGGAGGATAACGCCGGTTATGTCTGGGTTAGGTCTGGTATTTGCCTTCATCTAGCTCATACTATCACATTTCTCTCATACTTGTAGGCCAGATCCTGGCCTTTATCTGGTTTGGATCACGTAGTGATGTGGTACCACAGCGAAACAGTCAATGAAGCCTGTTATCGTTCAATATTTTAGAGGACAACACCGGTTATGTCTGGGTTAGGTCTGGTGTTTGCCTTCATCTTGCTCATACTTTCGCATTTTTCGCATATTTGTTGGCCAGATCCTGGCCTTTTTCTGGTTTGGATCACGTAGTAATGTGGTACCACACACAAACAGTCAATTAAACCTGGTTGCGACTAATACTTTGGCGGATAACGCCGGTTATGTCTGGGTTAGGTCTGGTATTTGCCTTCATCTAGGTCATACTTTCGCATTTTTCGCATACTTGTTGGCAAGATCCTGGCCTTTATCTGGTTTGGATGATGTAGTAATATGGTACCACACCGAAACAGTCAATGAAGCCTGTAATCGTTCAATATTTTAGAGGATAACACCGGCTAGGTCTGGGTTAGGTCTGGTATTTGCAATCATCTGGCTAATATTTTCGCATTTTTCGCATACTTGCTGGTCAGATCCTGGCCTTTTTCTGGTTTGGATCACGTAGTAATGTGGTACCACACCGAAACAGTCAATTAAACCTGGTTGCGATTAATATTTTAGACGATAACAGCGGTTAGGTCTGGGTTACGTCTGATATTTGCAATCATCTGGCTCGTACTTTCGCATTTTTCGCATACTTGCAGGCCAGGTCCTGGGTTTCTTCTGGTTTGGATCACGTAGTAATGTGGTACCACAGCGAAACAGTCAATTAAACCTAGTTGCGGTTAATATTTTGCAGGATAACGCCGGTTATGTCTGGGTTAGATCTGGTAACTGTAATCATCTGGCTCATACTTTCCCATTTTTCGCATACTTGTTGGCCAGATCCTGGGTTTTTTCTGGTTTGGATCTGGTAGTAATGTGGTACCACACCCAAACAGTCTATTAAACCCGGTTGCGCTTAACATGATACAGGATAACGCCGGTTAGGTCTGGGTTAGTTCTGGTATTTGTAATCATCTGGCTCGTACTATGACATTTCTCTCATACATGTAGGCCAGATCCTGGCCTTTATCTGGTTTGGATCACGTAGTAATATGGTGCCACACTGAAACAGTCAATTAAACCAGGATCCGATTAATATTTTATTGGAAAACGCCGCTTATGTCTGGGTTAGTTCTGGTATTTGCAATCATCTGGCTAATATTTTCGCATTTTTCGCGTACTTGTTGGACAGATCCTGGGTTTTGTCTGGTTTGGATCACGTAGTAATTTGGTACCACACTGAAATAGTCAATTAAATCTGTTTCGGATTAATATTTTAGAGGATAACGCCGGTTATGTCTGGGTTAGGTCTGGTATTTGCAATCATCTGCCTCATACTTTCGCATTTTTCGCATACTTGTGGGCCAGACCCTGGCCTTTTTCCGGTTTGGATCACGTAGTAATGTGGTACCACACCGAAACAGTCAATTAAACCTGGTTGCGACTAATATTTTGGCGGATAACGCCGGTTATGTCTGGGTTAGGTCTGGTATTTGCCTTCATCTAGGTCATACTTTCGCATTTTTCGCATACTTGTTGGCAAGATCCTGGCCTTTTTCTGGTTTGGATCACGTAGTGATGTGGTACCACACCGAAACAGTCAATGAAGCCTGTAATCGTTCAATATTTTAGAGGACAACACCGGTTATGTCTGGGTTTGGTCTGGTATTTGCAACCATCTGGCTCATACTTTCGCATTTTTCGCATATTTGTTGGCCAGATCCCGGGCTTTTCTGGTTTGGATCACGTAGTAATGTGGTACCACACACAAACAGTCAATTAAACCTGGTTGCGACTAATATTTTAGAGGATAACGCCGGTTATGTCTGGGTTAGGTCTGGTATTTGCCTTCATCTAGCTCATAATTTCGCATTTTTTGCTTACTTGTTGGTCACATCCTGGCCTTTTTCTGGTTTGGATGACGTAGTAATGTGATAGCACACTGAAACAGTCTCTTAAACCTGGGTGCGATTAATATTTTAGAGGATAACGCCGGTTATGTCTGGGATAGGTCTGGTAATTGCCAACATCTAGCTCATACTTTCGCATTTTTCGCATACTTGTTAGACAGATCCTGGCCTTTTTGCGGTTTGGATCACGCAGTAATGTGGTACCACACCGAAACAGTCAATCAAACTTAGTTGCGGTTAATATTCTGGAGGATAACGCCGGTTATGTCTGGGTTAGTTCTGGTAACTGTAATCATCTGGCTCATACTTTCGCATTTTTCGCATACTTGTTGGCCAGATCGTGGCCTTTATCTGGTTTGGATCACGTAGTAATATGGTACCACACTGAAACAGTCAATTGAACCTGGTTGCGATTAATATTTTAGAGGATAACACCGGTTAGGTCTGGGTTACGCCTGATATTTGCAATCATCTGGCTCGTACTTTCGCATTTTTCGCATACTTGTTGGCCAGGTCCTGGGTTTCCTCTGGTTTAGATCACGTAGTAATGTGGGACCACAACGAAACAGTCAATCAAACTTAGTTGCGGTTAATATTTTGGAGGATAACGCCGGTTATGTCTGGGTTAGTTCTGGTAACTGTAATCATCTGGCTCATACTTTCGCATTTTTCGCATACTTGTTGTCCAGATCCTGGGTTTTTTCTGGATTGGATCAGGTAGTAATGTGGTTCCACAACGAAACAGTCTATTAAACCCGGTTACGATTAATATGACACAGGATAACGCCGGTTATGTCTGGGTAAGGTCTGGTATTTGCAATCATCTGCCCCATACTTTCGCATGCTTGCAGGCGAGATCCTGGGTTTTTTTCTGGTTAGGATCACGTATTAAAGTCGTACCACACTGAAACAGCCAATTAAACGTGGTTGCGATTAATATTTTAGAGGAAAAACCGGTTATGTCTGGGTTTGTTCTGGTATTTGTAATCATCTGGCTCGTACTATCGCATTTTCCTCATACTTGTAGGCCAGATCCTGGCCTGTATCTGGTTTGGATCACGTAGTAATATGGTGCCACACTGAAACAGTCAATTAAACCAGGTTCCGATTAATATTTTATTGGAAAACGCCGGTTATGTCAGGGTTAGTTCTGGTATTTCCAATCATCTGGCTAATATTTTCGCATTTTTCGCATACTTGCTGGACAGATCTTGGGTTTTGTCTGGTTTGGTTCACGTAGTAATGTGGTACCACACTATAACAGTCAATTAAACCTTGTTCGGATTAATATTTTAGAGGATAACGCCGGTTATGTCTGGGTTAGGTCTGGTATTTGCAATCATCTGCCTCATACTTTCGCATTTTTCGCATACTTGTGGGCCAGACCCCGGCCTTTTTCCGGTTTCGATCACGTAGTAATGTGGTACCACACCGCAAGAGTCAATTAAACCTGGTTGCGGTTAATATTTTGGAGGATCACGCCGGTTATGTCTGGGTGAGGTCTGGTATTTGCAATCATCTGCCTCATACTTTCGCATTTTTCGCATACTTGTGGGCCAGACCCTGGCCTTTTTCCGGTTTGGTTCACGTAGTAATGTGGTACCACACAGAAACAGTCAATTAAACCTGGTTGCGGTTAATATTTTGGAGGATAACGCCGGTTATGTCTGGGTTAGGTCTGGTATTTGACTTCATCTAGCTCATACTATCACATTTCTCTCATACTTGTAGGCCAGATCCTGGCCTTTATCTGGTTTGGATCACGTAGTGATGTGGTACCACAGCGAAACAGTCAATGAAGCCTGTTATCGTTCAATATTTTAGAGGACAACACCGGTTATGTCTGGGTTAGGTCTGGTGTTTGCCTTCATCTTGCTCATACTTTCGCATTTTTCGCATATTTGTTGGCCAGATCCTGGCCTTTTTCTGGTTTGGATCACGTAGTAATGTGGTACCACACACAAACAGTCAATTAAACCTGGTTGCGACTAATACTTTGGCGGATAACGCCGGTTATGTCTGGGTTAGGTCTGGTATTTGCCTTCATCTAGGTCATACTTTCGCATTTTTCGCATACTTGTTGGCAAGATCCTGGCCTTTATCTGGTTTGGATGATGTAGTAATATGGTACCACACCGAAACAGTCAATGAAGCCTGTAATCGTTCAATATTTTAGAGGATAACACCGGCTAGGTCTGGGTTAGGTCTGGTATTTGCAATCATCTGGCTAATATTTTCGCATTTTTCGCATACTTGCTGGTCAGATCCTGGCCTTTTCCTGGTTTGGATCACGTAGTAATGTGGTACCACACCGAAACAGTCAATTAAACCTGGTTGCGGTTAATATTTTGCAGGATAACGCCGGTTATGTCTGGGTTAGATCTGGTAACTGTAATCATCTGGCTCATACTTTCCCATTTTTCGCATACTTGTTGGCCAGATCCTGGGTTTTTTCTGGTTTGGATCTGGTAGTAATGTGGTACCACACCCAAACAGTCTATTAAACCCGGTTGCGCTTAACATGATACAGGATAACGCCGGTTAGGTCTGGGTTAGTTCTGGTATTTGTAATCATCTGGCTCGTACTATCACATTTCTCTCATACATGTAGGCCAGATCCTGGCCTTTATCTGGTTTGGATCACGTAGTAATATGGTGCCACACTGAAACAGTCAATTAAACCAGGATCCGATTAATATTTTATTGGAAAACGCCGCTTATGTCTGGGTTAGTTCTGGTATTTGCAATCATCTGGCTAATATTTTCGCATTTTTCGCATACTTGTTGGACAGATCCTGGGTTTTGTCTGGTTTGGATCACGTAGTAATTTGGTACCACACTGAAATAGTCAATTAAATCTGTTTCGGATTAATATTTTAGAGGATAACGCCGGTTATGTCTGGGTTAGGTCTGATATTTGCAATCATCTGCCTCATACTTTCGCATTTTTCGCATACTTGTGGGCCAGACCCTGGCCTTTTTCCGGTTTGGATCACGTAGTAATGTGGTACCACACCGAAACAGTGAATTAAACCTGGTTGCGGTTAATATTTTGGAGGATAACGCCGGTTATGTCTGGGTTAGGTCTGGTATTTGACTTCATCTTGCTCATACTATCACATTTCTCTCATACTTGTAGGCCAGATCCTGGCCTTTATATGGTTTGGATCACGTAGTGACGTGGTACCACAGCGAAACAATCAATGAAGCCTGATATCGTTCAATATTTTAGAGGACAACACCGGTTATGTCTGGGTTAGGTCTGGTGTTTGCCTCCATCTAGCTCATACTTTCGCATTTTTCGCATATTTGTTGGCCAGATTCTGGCCTTTTTCTGGTGTGGATCACGTAGTAATGTGGTACTACACACAAACAGTCAATTAAACCTGGTTGCGACTAATATTTTGGCGGATAACGCCGGTTATGTCTGGGTTAGGTCTGGTATTTGCCTTCATCTAGGTCATACTTTCGCATTTTTCGCATACTTGTTGGCAAGATCCTGGCCTTTATCTGGTTTGGATGATGTAGTAATATGGTACCACACCGAAACAGTCAATGAAGCCTGTAATCGTTCAATATTTTAGAGGATAACACCGGTTAGGTCTGGGTTAGGTCTGGTATTTGGCTTCATCTAGCTCATACTTTCGCATTTTTCGCTTACTTGTTGGCTAGATCCTGGCCTTTTTCTGGTTTGGATCACGTAGTAATGTGGTACCACACACAAACTGTCAATTAAACCTGGTTGCCACTAATACTTTAGAGGATAACGCCGGCTTTGTCTGGGATAGGTCTGGTAATTGCCACCATGTAGCTCATACTTTCGTATTTTTCGCATACTTGTTAGACAGATCCTGGCCTTTTTCCGGTTTGGATCACGTAGTAATGTGGTACCACACCGAAACAGTCAATTAAACCTGGTTGAGTTTAATTTTTTAAAGGATAACGCCGGTTATGTCTGGGTTGGGTATGGTATTTGAATTCATCTAGCTCATACTTTCGCACTTTCCCATACTTGTTGGCCAGATCCTGGCCTTTATCTGGTTTGGATCACGTAGTAATATGGTACCACACTGAAACAGTCAATTAAACCTGGTTCCGATTAATATTTTATTGGAAAACGCCGGTTATGTCTGGGTTAGTTCTGGTATTTGCAATCATCTGGCTAATATTTTCGCATTTTTCGCATACTTGCTGGACAGATCCTGGCCTTTTTCTGGTTTGGATCACGTAGTAATGTGGTACCACAACGAAACAGTCAATTAAACCTAGTTGCGGTTAATATTTTGGAGGATAACGCCGGTTATGTCTGGGTTAGATCTGGTAACTGTAATCATCTGGCTCATACTTTCCCATTTTTCGCATACTTGTTGGCCAGATCCTGGGTTTTTTCTGTCTTGATCTGGTAGTGATGTGGTACCACACCCAAACAGTCTATTAAACCCGGTTGCGCTTAACATGATACAGGATAACGCCGGTTAGGTCTGGGTTAGTTCTGATATCTGTAATCATCTGGCTCGTACTATCACATTTCTCTCATACTTGTAGGCCAGATCCTGGCCTTTATCTGGTTTGGATCACGTAGTAATATGGTGCCACACTGAAACAGTCAATTAAACTAGGTTCCGATTAATATTTTATAGGAAAACGCCGCTCATGTCTGGGTTAGTTCTGGTATTTGCAATCATCTGGCTAATATTTTCGCATTTTTCGCATACTTGTTGGACAGATCCTGGGTTTTGTCTGGTTTGGATCACGCAGTAATGTGGTACCACACTGAAACAGTCAATTAAGCCTGGTTCGGATTAATATTTTAGAGGATAACAGCGGTAAGGTCTGGGTTACGTCTGATATTTGGAATCATCTGGCTCGTACTTTCGCATTTTTCGCATACTTGCTGGCCAGGTCCTGGGTTTCCTCTGGTTTGGATCACGTAGTAATGTGGTACCACAACGAAACAGTCAATTAAACTAGGTTCCGATTAATATTTTATTGGAAAACGCCGGTTATGTCTGGGTCAGTTCTGGTATTTGCAATCATCTGGCTAATATTTTCCATTTTTCGCATACTTGCTGGACAGATCCTGGCCTTTTTCTGGTTTGGATCACGTAGTAATGTGGTACCACACCGAAACAGTCAATTAAACCTGGTTGCGATTAATATCTTAGAGGATAACAGCGGTAAGGTCTGGGTTACGTCTGATATTTGGAATCATCTGGCTCGTACTTTCGCCTTTTTCGCATACTTGCTGGCCAGGTCCTGGGTTTCCTCTGGTTTGGATCACGTAGTAATGTGGTACCACAACGAAACAGTCAATTAAACCTAGTTGCGGATAATATTTTGGAGGATAACGCCGGTTATGTCTGGGTTAGGTCTGGTATTTGCAATCATCTGGCTAATATTTTCGCATTTTTCGCATACTTGTTGGCCAGATCCTGGGTTTTTTCTGGTTTGGATCACGTAGTAATGTGGTACCACACCGAAACAGTCGATTAAACCTGGTTCCGATTAATATCTTAAAGGATACCGCCGGTTATGTCTGGGATAGGTCTGGTATTTGGAATCATCTGCCTCATACATTCGCATTTTTCGCTTACTTGATGGCCAGATCCTGGGCTTTTTCTGGATTGGATCACGTAGTAATGTGGTACCACACTGTAATAGTCAATTAAACCTCGTCGCGATTAATATTTTAGAGGATAACGCCGGTGATGTCTGGGTCAGGTCTGGTATTTGCCTTCATCTGGCTCGAATTTTCGCATTTTTCGCATACTTGTTGGCCAGATCCTGGCCTTTTTCTGGTTAGGATCACGTATTAATATGGTACCACACTCAAATTTTCAATAAAACCTGATACCGATTAATATTTTAGAGGAGAACGCCGGTTTTGCCTGCGTTAGGTCTGCTATTTGCCATCTTCTAGCTCATACTTTCGCTTTTTTCGCATACTTGAATGTCCAGATCCTGGGCTTTTTCTGGTTTGGATCACGTAGCAATGCTGTACCACTCCGAAACAGTCAATGAAACCTAGTTCCCATAAATATTTTAGAGGATAACGCCGGTTAGGTATGTGTTAGGTCCGGTATTTGCTATAATCTGGCTCATACTTTCGCTACTTTAGCATACTTGTTGGCCATATCCTGGGTTTTTTTCTGGTTAGGACCACGTAGTAATGTGGTACCATACCGAAACAGTCAATTAAACCTTGTTCCAATTAATATTTTAGATGATAACGCCGGTTATGTCTGGGTTAATTCTGGTATTTGCAAACATCTATGTCATACTTTCGCATTTTTCGCTTACTTGTTGGCCAGATCCTGCACTTTTTCTGGTCTGGATCACGTAGTAATGTGGTACCACACCGAAACAGTCAATGAAGCCTGTTATCGGTCTACATTTTAGAAGACAACACCGGTTATGTCTGGGTTAGGTCTGGTAATTGCCATTATTTGACTCAGATTTTCGCATTCTTCGCGTACTTGTTGGCCAGATCCTGCGCAGTTTCTGATTTGGATCACGTAGTAATGGGGTACCACACTGAAAGAGTCAAATAAACCTGGTTCCGATTAATATTTTAGGCGATAACGCCGGTTATGTCTGGGTTAGATCTGGTAACTGTAATCATCTGGCTCATACTTTCCCATTTTTCGCATACTTGTTGGCCAGATCCTGGGTTTTTTCTGGTTTGGATCTGGTAGTAATGTGGTACCACACCCAAACAGTCTATTAAACCCGGGTGCGCTTAACATGATACAGGATAACGCCGGTTAGGTCTGGGTTAGTTCTGGTATTTGTAATCATCTGGCTCGTACTATCACATTTCTCTCATACATGTAGGCCAGATCCTGGCCTTTATCTGGTTTGGATCACGTAGTAATATGGTGCCACACTGAAACAGTCAATTAAACCAGGATCCGATTAATATTTTATTGGAAAACGCCGCTTATGTCTGGGTTAGTTCTGGTATTTGCAATCATCTGGCTAATATTTTCGCATTTTTCGCATACTTGTTGGACAGATCCTGGGTTTTGTCTGGTTTGGATCACGTAGTAATTTGGTACCACACTGAAATAGTCAATTAAATCTGTTTCGGATTAATATTTTAGAGGATAACGCCGGTTATGTCTGGGTTAGGTCTGATATTTGCAATCATCTGCCTCATACTTTCGCATTTTTCGCATACTTGTGGGCCAGACCCTGGCCTTTTTCCGGTTTGGATCACGTAGTAATGTGGTACCACACCGAAACAGTGAATTAAACCTGGTTGCGGTTAATATTTTGGAGGATAACGCCGGTTATGTCTGGGTTAGGTCTGGTATTTGACTTCATCTTGCTCATACTATCACATTTCTCTCATACTTGTAGGCCAGATCCTGGCCTTTATATGGTTTGGATCACGTAGTGATGTGGTACCACAGCGAAACAATCAATGAAGCCTGATATCGTTCAATATTTTAGAGGACAACACCGGTTATGTCTGGGTTAGGTCTGGTGTTTGCCTCCATCTAGCTCATACTTTCGCATTTTTCGCATATTTGTTGGCCAGATTCTGGCCTTTTTCTGGTGTGGATCACGTAGTAATGTGGTACTACACACAAACAGTCAATTAAACCTGGTTGCGACTAATATTTTGGCGGATAACGCCGGTTATGTCTGGGTTAGGTCTGGTATTTGCCTTCATCTAGGTCATACTTTCGCATTTTTCGCATACTTGTTGGCAAGATCCTGGCCTTTATCTGGTTTGGATGATGTAGTAATATGGTACCACACCGAAACAGTCAATGAAGCCTGTAATCGTTCAATATTTTAGAGGATAACACCGGTTAGGTCTGGGTTAGGTCTGGTATTTGGCTTCATCTAGCTCATACTTTCGCATTTTTCGCTTACTTGTTGGCTAGATCCTGGCCTTTTTCTGGTTTGGATCACGTAGTAATGTGGTACCACACACAAACTGTCAATTAAACCTGGTTGCCACTAATACTTTAGAGGATAACGCCGGTTTTGTCTGGGATAGGTCTGGTAATTGCCACCATGTAGCTCATACTTTCGTATTTTTCGCATACTTGTTAGACAGATCCTGGCCTTTTTCCGGTTTGGATCACGTAGTAATGTGGTACCACACCGAAACAGTCAATTAAACCTGGTTGAGTTTAATTTTTTAAAGGATAACGCCGGTTATGTCTGGGTTGGGTATGGTATTTGAATTCATCTAGCTCATACTTTCGCACTTTCCCATACTTGTTGGCTAGATCCTGGCCTTTATCTGGTTTGGATCACGTAGTAATATGGTACCACACTGAAACAGTCAATTAAACCTGGTTCCGATTAATATTTTATTGGAAAACGCCGGTTATGTCTGGGTTAGTTCTGGTATTTGCAATCATCTGGCTAATATTTTCGCATTTTTCGCATACTTGCTGGACAGATCCTGGCCTTTTTCTGGTTTGGATCACGTAGTAATGTGGTACCACAACGAAACAGTCAATTAAACCTAGTTGCGGTTAATATTTTGGAGGATAACGCCGGTTATGTCTGGGTTAGATCTGGTAACTGTAATCATCTGGCTCATACTTTCCCATTTTTCGCATACTTGTTGGCCAGATCCTGGGTTTTTTCTGTCTTGATCTGGTAGTGATGTGGTACCACACCCAAACAGTCTATTAAACCCGGTTGCGCTTAACATGATACAGGATAACGCCGGTTAGGTCTGGGTTAGTTCTGATATCTGTAATCATCTGGCTCGTACTATCACATTTCTCTCATACTTGTAGGCCAGATCCTGGCCTTTATCTGGTTTGGATCACGTAGTAATATGGTGCCACACTGAAACAGTCAATTAAACTAGGTTCCGATTAATATTTTATTGGAAAACGCCGGTTATGTCTGGGTTAGTTCTGGTATTTGCAATCATCTGGCTAATATTTTCGCATTTTTCGCATACTTGCTGGACAGATCCTGGCCTTTTTCTGGTTTGGATCACGTAGTAATGTAGTACCACACCGAAACAGTCAATTAAACCTGGTTGCGATTAATATCTTAGAGGATAACAGCGGTAAGGTCTGGGTTACGTCTGATATTTGGAATCATCTGGCTCGTACTTTCGCCTTTTTCGCATACTTGCTGGCCAGGTCCTGGGTTTCCTCTGGTTTGGATCACGTAGTAATGTGGTACCACAACGAAACAGTCAATTAAACCTAGTTGCGGATAATATTTTGGAGGATAACGCCGGTTATGTCTGGGTTAGGTCTGGTATTTGCAATCATCTGGCTAATATTTTCGCATTTTTCGCATACTTGTTGGCCAGATCCTGGGTTTTTTCTGGTTTGGATCACGTAGTAATGTGGTACCACACCGAAACAGTCGATTAAACCTGGTTCCGATTAATATCTTAAAGGATACCGCCGGTTATGTCTGGGATAGGTCTGGTATTTGGAATCATCTGCCTCATACATTCGCATTTTTCGCTTACTTGATGGCCAGATCCTGGGCTTTTTCTGGATTGGATCACGTAGTAATGTGGTACCACACTGTAATAGTCAATTAAACCTCGTCGCGATTAATATTTTAGAGGATAACGCCGGTGATGTCTGGGTCAGGTCTGGTATTTGCCTTCATCTGGCTCGAATTTTCGCATTTTTCGCATACTTGTTGGCCAGATCCTGGCCTTTTTCTGGTTAGGATCACGTATTAATATGGTACCACACTCAAATTTTCAATAAAACCTGATACCGATTAATATTTTAGAGGAGAACGCCGGTTTTGCCTGCGTTAGGTCTGCTATTTGCCATCTTCTAGCTCATACTTTCGCTTTTTTCGCATACTTGAATGTCCAGATCCTGGGCTTTTTCTGGTTTGGATCACGTAGCAATGCTGTACCACTCCGAAACAGTCAATGAAACCTAGTTCCCATAAATATTTTAGAGGATAACGCCGGTTAGGTATGTGTTAGGTCCGGTATTTGCTATAATCTGGCTCATACTTTCGCTACTTTAGCATATTTGTTGGCCATATCCTGGGTTTTTTTCTGGTTAGGACCACGTAGTAATGTGGTACCATACCGAAACAGTCAATTAAACCTTGTTCCAATTAATATTTTAGATGATAACGCCGGTTATGTCTGGGTTAATTCTGGTATTTGCAAACATCTATGTCATACTTTCGCATTTTTCGCTTACTTGTTGGCCAGATCCTGCACTTTTTCTGGTCTGGATCACGTAGTAATGTGGTACCACACCGAAACAGTCAATGAAGCCTGTTATCGGTCTACATTTTAGAGGACAACACCGGTTATGTCTGGGTTAGTTCTGGTATTTGTAATCATCTGGCTCGTACTATCACATTTCTCTCATACTTGTAGGCCAGATCCTGGCCTTTATCTGGTTTGGATCACGTAGTAATATGGTGCCACACTGAAACAGTCAATTAAACCAGGTTCCGATTAATATTTTATTGGAAAACGCCGCTCATGTCTGGGTTAGTTGTGGTTTTTGCAATCATCTGGCTAATATTTTCGCATTTTTCGCATACTTGTTGGCCAGATCCTGGGTTTTTTCCGGTATGCATCACGTAGTAATGTGGTACCACACTGAAACAGTCAACTAAACCTGGTTCCGATTAATATTTTAGGGTATAACGCCGGTTATGTCTGGGTTAGGTCTGGTAATTGCCATTATTTGACTCAGATTTTCGCATTCTTCGCGTACTTGTTGGCCAGATCCTGCGCAGTTTCTGATTTGGATCACGTAGTAATGGGGTACCACACTGAAAGAGTCAAATAAACCTGGTTCCGATTAATATTTTAGGCGATAACGCCGGTTATGTCTGGGTTAGGTCTGGTATTTGCCATCATCTAGCTCATACTTTCGCTTTTTTCGCATACTTGAATGACCAGATCCTGGGCTTTTTCTGGTAAGGATCACGTATTAATGTGGTACCACACTCAAATTGTCAATAAAACCTGGTTCCGATTAATAGTTTAGAGGAGAACGCCGGTTTTGCCTGCGTTAGGTCTGCTATTTGCCATCTTCTAGCTCATACTTTCGCTTTTTTCGCATACTTGAATGACCAGATCCTGGGCTTTTTCTGGTTTGCATCACGTAGCAATGCTGTACCACTCCGAAACAGTCAATGAAACCTTTTTCCCATTAATATTTTAGAGGATGACGCCGGTTAGGTTTGTGTTAGGTCCGGTATTTGCTATAATCTGGCTCCTACTTTCGCTACTTTAGCATACTTGTTGGCCAGATCCTGGGTTTTTTTCTGGTTAGGACCACGTAGTAATGTGGTACCACACTGAAACAGTCAACTAAACCTGGTTCCGATTAATATTTTAGAGGATAACGCCGGTTATGTCTAGGTTAGGTCTGGTATTTGCCCTCATCAAGCTCGAATTTTCGCAATTTTCGCATACTTGTTGGCCAGATCCTGGCATTTTTCTGGTTTGGATCACGTAGTGATGTGGTACCACACCGAAACAGTCAATTTAACCTGGATTCGATCAATACTTTAGAGGATAAGGCCGATTAGGTTTGTGCTAGGTCTGGTATTTGCAATCATCTGCCTCATACATTCGCATCTTTCGCAAACTTGTTGGCCAGATCCTGGGTTTTTTTCTGGCTCGGATCACGTATTAATGTGGTACCACACTCAAATTGTAAATGAAACCTGGTTTCGATTAATATTTTAGAGGAGAACGCCGGTTATGCCTGGGTTAGGTCTGGTATTTGCCACCATCTACCTCCTACTTTCGCTTTTTTCGCATACTTGAATGACCAGATCATGGGCTTTCTCTGGTTTGGATCACGTAGTAATGTGGTACCACACTGTAATAGTCAACTAATCCTGGTTCCGATTATTATTTTAGAGGATAACGCCGGTTATGTCTGGGTTAGGTCTGGTATTTATCATCATCTGACTCAGATTTTCGGATTCTTCGCATACTTGTTGGCCAGATCCTGGGTTTTTTCTGGTTTGGATCACGTAGTAATATGGTACCACACCGAAACAGTCGATTAAACCTGGTTCCGATTAATATCTTAAAGGATACCGCCGGTTATGTCTGGGTTAGGTCTGGTATTTGCCCTCGTCTGGCTCGTACTTTCGCAGTTTTCGCATACTTGAATGGGCAGATCCTGGATTCTTTTCCGGTTAGGTCACGTAATAAAGTGGTACCGCGCTGAAACGGTCAATTAAACCTGGTTTCGATCAAAATTTTAGAGGATAACTCTGGTTATGTCTGGGTTAGTTCTGGTATTTGCAATCATCTGGCTCGTGCTTTCGCATTTTTCGCATACTTGTTGGCCAGATCCTGGGCTCTCGCTGATTTGGATCACTTAGTAATGTTTTACCACACCGACACAGTCAATCAAACGTGGTTGCGATTAATATTTTAGAGGATAACGCCGGTTATGTCTGGGTTAGGCCTGGTATTAGGCATCATCTAGCTCTTACTTTCGCATTTTTCGCATACTTGTTGGCCAGATCCTGGGTTTTGTCCGGTTTGGATCACGTAGTAATGTGGTACCACACTGGAACAGTCAATTAATCCTGGTTCCGATTATTATTTCAGAGGATAACGGCGGTTATGTCTGGGTTAGGTCTGGTATTTGCCCTCATCTGGCTCGAATTTTCGCATTCTTCGCATACTTGTTGGCCAGATCCTGGCCTTTTTCTGGTTTGGATCACGTAGTGATGTGGTACCACACCGAAACAGTCAATTTAACCTGGATTCGATCAATATTTTGGCGGATAACGCCGGTTATGTCTGGGTTAGGTCTGGTATTTGCCATCATCTAGCCCATAGTTTCGCATTTTTCGAATATTTGTTGGCCAGATCCTGGCATTTTTCTGGTTTGGATCACGTAGTAATGAGGTACCACACCGAAACAGTCAACTAAACCTGGATCCGATTAATATTTTAGAGGACAACGCCGGTTATGCTTGGGTTAATTCTGGTATTTGCAAACATCTACGTCATACTTTCGCATTTTTCGCATACTTGTTGGCCAGATCCTGGCCTTTTTCTGGTTCGGATCACGTAGTATTTTGGTACCACACTGAAACTGTCAATTTAACCTGGTTCCGATTAATATTTTAGATGATAACGCCGGTTATGTCTGGGTTAGGTCTGGTATTTGCCATCATCTATCTCATACTTTCGCTTTTTTCGCATACTTGAATGGCCAGATCCTGGCCTTTTTCGGGTTTGGTTCCCGTAGTAATGTGGTACCACACTGTAACAGTCAATTAAACCCGGTTGCGATTAATATTTTAGAGGATAACGCCGGTTATGTCTGGGTTAGGTCTGGTATTTGCCCTCATCTGGCTCGTACTTTCGCATTTTTCGCATACTTGTTGGCCAGATCCTGGGTTTTTTCTGGTTCCGATCACGTGGTACAGTTGTACCACACTGAAACAGTCAATTAAACCTGGTTGCGATCAATATTTCAGAGGATAACATCTGTTAGGTCTGGGTTACGTCAGGTATTTTCAATCATCTGCATCATACTTTCGCTACTTTCGCATACTTGTTGGCCAGATCCTGGGGTTTTTCCTGGTTAGGATCACGTAGTAATGTGGTATCACACAGAAATAGTCAATAAAACCTGGTTCCGATTAATATTTTAGAGGATAACGCCGGTTATGTCTGGGTTAGGTCTGGTATTTGCCATCATCTAGCCCATACTTTCGCATTTTTCGAATACTTGTTGGCCAGATCCTGGCATTTTTCTGGTTTGGATCACGTAGTGATGTGGTGCCACACCGAAACAGTCAACTAAACCTGGATCCGATTAATATTTTAGAGGACAACGCCGGTTATGCTTCGGTTAGGTCTGGTATTTGCCCTCATCTGCCTCGTACTTTCGCAGTTTTCGCATACTTGAATGGGCAGATCCTGGATTCTTTTCCGGTTAGGTCACGTAATAAAGTGGTACCGCGCTGAAACGGTCAATTAAACCTGGTTTCGATCAAAATTTTAGAGGATAACGCTGGTTATGTCTGGGTTAGTTCTGGTATTTGCAATCATCTGGCTCGTGCTTTCGCATTTTTCGCATACTTGTTGGCCAGATCCTGGGCTTTTTCTGGTTTGGATCACGTAGTAATATGGTACCACACCGAAACAGTCAACTAAACCTGGATCCGATTAATATTTTAGAGGATAACGCCGGTTATGTCTGGGTTAGTTCTGGTATTTGCCATCATCTAGCTCATACTTTCGCTTTTTTCGCATACTTGAATGACCAGATCCTTGGCTTTTTCTGGTTTGGATTACGTAGCAATGCTGTACCACTCCGAAACAGTCAATGAAACCTTGTTCCCATTAATATTTTAGAGGATAGCGCCGGTTAGGTTTGTGTTAGGTCCGGTATTTGCTATAATCTGGCTCATACTTTCGCTAATTTAGCATACTTGTTGGCCAGGAGTGCCTCCCCCTACCGGTCCGACGCAAGGGGAGGCACCCTCGGCGGTCTGGTGCGGCCATGAACGCCCGGCCGCCGAGGGGTGGAAACGGGGTCGCGGGCAGTTGCGAGTTGGGGCTCGCAGCCGCCACTAAACGCGGCCCCGGGACGGATAGCGGCGGGATGGAGTGGCCCCGTCCCGCCGCTATGAGGCAGTGTGTCTACTGGGGGGACCGATTGTCCCCCCGGGGGATGGGCGCGAAAGCGCGGGCACGGGGAGGATACCGGAAGAATGCTTCGAGCGATTCCCGGTATCCTCCTAAAGCGTGCCGAAGGGTCACCGTGGGGTTTTTAGTGGGTAGGTCCCGCGCCTGTCGTTGTACGGGCGCGGGGAATCCCACACACCCCTCCCACCTCTCCCCAAGGAGGTGGGAGAGAGTCTTTCGAAGATTTTCCCCACGACAAAAAAAAAAAAAAAAAAAAAAAAAAAAATACTTGTTGGCCAGATCCTGGGTTTTTTTCTGGTTAGGACCACGTTGTAATGTGGTACCACACCGAAACAGTCAACTAAACCTGGATCCGATTAATATTTTAGAGGACAACGCCGGTTATGCTTGGGTTAGGTCTGGTATTTGCCCTCATCTGGCTCGTACTTTCGCATTTTTCGCATACTTGTTGGCCAGATCCTGCCCTTTTTCTGGTTAGGATCACGTATTAATGTGGTACCACACTCAAATTGTCAATAAAACCTGGTTCCGATTAATAGTTTAGAGGAGAACGCCGGTTTTGCCTGCGTTAGGTCTGCTATTTGCCATCTTCTAGCTCATACTTTCGCTTTTTTCGCATACTTGAATGACCAGATCCTGGGCTTTCTCTGGTTTGCATCACGCAGCAATTCTGTACCACTCCGAAACAGTCAATGAAACCTTGTTCCCATTAATATTTTAGAGGATAACGCCGATTAGGTTTGTGTTAGGTCCGGTATTTGCTATAATCTGGCTCATACTTTCGCTACTTTAGCATACTTGTTGGCCAGATCCTGGGTTTTTTTCTGGTTAGGACCACGTAGTAATGTGGTACCACATCGAAACAGTCAATTAAACCTTGTTCCGATTAATATTTTAGAGGATAACGCCGGTTATGTCTGGGTTAGGTCTGGTATATGCAATCATCTGGCGCATGCTTTCGCATTTTTCGCATACTTGTTGGCCAGATCCTGGGCTCTCGCTGATTTGGATCACGTAGTAATGTTTTACCACACCGACACAGTCAATCAAACGTGGTTGCGATTAATATTTTAGAGGATAACGCCGGTTATGTCTGGGTTAGGCCTGGTATTAGGCATCATCTAGCTCTTACTTTCGCATTTGTCGCATACTTGTTCGCCAGATCCTGGGTTTTGTCCGGTTTGGATCACGTAGTAATGTGGTACCACACTGGAACAGTCAATTAATCCTGGTTCCGATTATTATTTTAGAGGATAACGGCGGTTATATCTGGGTTAGGTCTGGTATTTGCCCTCATCTGGCTCGAATTTTCGCATTCTTCGCATACTTGTTGGCCAGATCCTGGCCTTTTTCTGGTTTGGATCACGTAGTGATGTGGTACCACACAGAAACAGTCAATTTAACCTGGATTCGATCAATATTTTGGCGGATAACGCCGGTTATGTCTGGGTTAGGTCTGGTATTTGCCATCATCTAGCCCATAGTTTCGCATTTTTCAAATATTTGTTGGCCAGTTCCTGGCATTTTTCTGGTTTGGATCACGTAGTAATGAGGTACCACACCGAAACAGTCAACTAAACCTGGATCCGATTAATATTTTAGAGGACAACGCCGGTTATGCTTGGGTTAATTCTGGTATTTGCAAACATCTATGTCATACTTTCGCATTTTACGCATACTTGTTGGCCAGATCCTGGCCTTTTTCTGGTTCGGATCACGTAGTATTTTGGTACCACACTGAAACAGTCAATTTAACCTGGTTCCGATTAATATTTTAGATGATAACGCCGGTTATGTCTGGGTTAGGTCTGGTATTTGCCATCATCTATCTCATACTTTCGCTTTTTTCGCATACTTGAATGGCCAGATCCTGGCCTTTTTCGGGTTTGGTTCCCGTAGTAATGTGGTACCACACTGTAACAGTCAATTAAACCCGGTTGCGATTAATATTTTAGAGGATAACGCCGGTTATGTCTGGGTTAGGTCTGGTATTTGCCCTCATCTGGCTCGTACTTTCGCATTTTTCGCATACTTGTTGGCCAGATCCTCGGTTTTTTCTGGTTCCGATCACGTGGTACAGTTGTACCACAGTGAAACAGTCAATTAAACCTGGTTGCGATCAATATTTCAGAGGATAACATCTGTTAGGTCTGGGTTACGTCAGGTATTTTCAATCATCTGCATCATACTTTCGCTACTTTCGCATACTTGTTGGCCAGATCCTGGGGGTTTTCCTGGTTAGGATCACGTAGTAATGTGGTATCACACAGAAATAGTCAATAAAACCTGGTTCCGATTAATATTTTAGAGGATAACGGCGGTTATGTCTGGGTTAGGTCTGGTATTTGCCCTCATCTGGCTCGAATTTTCGCATTCTTCGCATACTTGTTGGCCAGATCCTGGCCTTTTTCTGGTTTGGATCACGTAGTGATGTGGTACCACACCGAAACAGTCAATTTAACCTGGATTCGATCAATATTTTGGCGGATAACGCCAGTTATGTCTGGGTTAGGTCTGGTATTTGCCATCATCTAGCCCATAGTTTCGCATTTTTCGAATATTTGTTGGCCAGATCCTGGCATTTTTCTGGTTTGGATCACGTAGTAATGAGGTACCACACCGAAACAGTCAACTAAACCTGGATCCGATTATTATTTTAGAGGACAACGCCGGTTATGCTTGGGTTAATTCTGGTATTTGCAAACATCTACGTCATACTTTCGCATTTTTCGCATACTTGTTGGCCAGATCCTGGCCTTTTTCTGGTTCGGATCACGTAGTATTTTGGTACCACACTGAAACTGTCAATTTAACCTGGTTCCGATTAATATTTTAGATGATAACGCCGGTTATGTCTGGGTTAGGTCTGGTATTTGCAATCATCTGGCGCATGCTTTCGCATTTTTCGCATACTTGTTGGCCAGATCCTGGGCTCTCGCTGATTTGGATCACGTAGTAATGTTTTACCACAACGACACAGTCAATCAAACGTGGTTGCGATTAATATTTTAGAGGATAACGCCGGTTATGTCTGGGTTAGGCCTGGTATTAGGCATCATCTAGCTCTTACTTTCGCATTTTTCGCATACTCGTTGGCCAGATCCTGGGTTTTGTCCAGTTTGGATCACGTAGTAATGTGGTACCACACTGGAACAGTCAATTAATCCTGGTTCCGATTATTATTTTAGAGGATAACGGCGGTTATGTCCGGGTTAGGTCTGGTATTTGCCATCATCTAGCCCATATTTTCGCATTTTTCGAATATTTGTTGGCCAGATCCTGGCATTTTTCTGGTTTGGATCACGTAGTAATGAGGTACCACACCGAAACAGTCAACTAAACCTGGATCCGATTAATATTTTAGAGGACAACGCCGGTTATGCTTGGGTTAATTCTGGTATTTGCAAACATCTACGTCATACTTTCGCATTTTTCGCATACTTGTTGGCCAGATCCTGGCCTTTTTCTGGTTCGGATCACGTAGTATTTTGGTACCACACTGAAACTGTCAATTTAACCTGGTTCCGATTAATATTTTAGATGATAACGCCGGTTATGTCTGGGTTAGGTCTGGTATTTGCCATCATCTATCTCATACTTTCGCTTTTTTCGCATACTTGAATGGCCAGATCCTGGCCTTTTTCGGGTTTGGATCACGTAGTGATGTGGTACCACACCGAAACAGTCAATTTAACCTGGATTCGATCAATATTTTGGCGGATAACGCCAGTTATGTCTGGGTCAGGTCTGGTATTTGGAATCATCTGCCTCATACTTTCACATTTTTCGCTTACTTGTTGGCCAGATCCTCCGTTTTTCCGGTTTGGATCACGTAATAATGTGGTACCACACCGAAACAGTCAACTAAACCTGGTTCCGATTAATATTTTAGAGGACAACGCCGGTTATGCTTGGGTTAATTCTGGTATTTGCAAACATCTACGTCATACTTTCGCATTTATCGCATACTTGTTGGCCAGATCCTGGCCTTTTTCTGGTTCGGATCACGTAGTATTTTGGTACCACACTGAAACTGTCAATTTAACCTGGTTCCGATTAATATTTTAGATGATAACGCCGGTTATGTCTGGGTTAGGTCTGGTATTTGCCATCATCTATCTCATGCTTTCGCATTTTTCGCATACTTGTTGGCCAGATCCTGGCCTTTTTCGGGTTTGGATCACGTAGTAATGTGGTACCACACTGGAACAGTCAATTAATCCTGGTTCCGATCATTATTTTAGAGGATAACGGCGGTTATGTCCGGGTTAGGTCTGGTATTTGCCATCATCTAGTCCATAGTTTCGCATTTTTCGAATATTTGTTGGCCAGATCCTGGCCTTTTTCTGGTTCGGATCACGTAGTATTTTGGTACCACACTGAAACTGCCAATTAAACCTGGTTCCGATTTATATTTTAGAGGATAACGCCGGTTACGTTTGGGTTAGTTCTGGTATTTGCCCTCATCTGGCTCGTACTTTCGCATTTTTCGCATACTTGTTGGCCAGATCCTGGGTTTTTTCTGGTTCCGATCACGTGGTACAGTTGTACCACACTGAAACAGTCAATTAAACCTGGTTGCGATCAATATTTCAGAGGATAACATCTGTTAGGGCTGGGTTACGTCAGGTATTTTCAATCATCTGCATCATACTTTCGCTACTTTCGCATACTTGTTGGCCAGATCCTGGGGTTTTTCCTGGTTAGGATCACGTAGTAATGTGGTATCACACAGAAATAGTCAATGAAACCTGGTTCCGATTAAGATTTTAGAGGATAACGGCGGTTATGTCCGGGTTAGGTCTGGTATTTGCCATCATCTAGTCCATAGTTTCGCATTTTTCGAATATTTGTTGGCCAGATCCTGGCCTTTTTCTGGTTTGGATCACGTAGTGATGTGGTACCACACCGAAACAGTCAACTAAACCTGGATCCGATTAATATTTTAGAGGACAACGCCGCTTATGCTTCGGTTAGGTTTGGTATTTGCCCTCATCTGGCTCGTACTTTCGCAGTTTCGCATACTTGAAAGGGCAGATCCTGGATTCTTTTCCGGTTAGGTCACGTAATAAAGTGGTACCGCGCTGAAACGGTCAATTAAACCTGGTTTCGATCAAAATTTTAGAGGATAACGCTGGTTATGTCTGGGTTAGTTCTGGTATTTGCAATCAGCTGGCTCGTGCTTTCGCATTTTTCGCATACTTGTTGGCCAGATCCTGGTCTTTTTCTGAACCACACTGAAACTGTCAATTAAACCTGGTTCCGATTTAGATTTCAGAGGATAACGCCGGTTATGTCTGGGTTACGTCAGGTATTTGCAAACATCTGCATCATACTTTCGCTACTTTCGCATACTTGTTGGCCAGATCCTGGGGTTTTTCCTGGTTAGGATCACGTAGTAATGTGGTATCACACAGAAATAGTCAATAAAACCTGGTTCCGATTAATATTTTAGAGGATAACGACGGTTATGTCTGGGTTAGGTCTGGTATTTGCCATCATCTAGCCCATACTTTCGCATTTTTCGAATACTTGTTGGCCAGATCCTGGCATTTTTCTGGTTTGGATCACGTAGTAATGTGGTACCACACTGGAACAGTCGATTAATCCTGGTTCCGATTATTATTGTAGAGGATAACGCCGGTTATGTCTGGGTTACGTCAGGTATTTGCAAACATCTGCATCATACTTTCGCTACTTTCGCATACATGTTGGCCAGATCCTGGCCTTTTTCTGGATTGGATCACGTAGTAATGTGGTACCACACTGTAATAGTCAATTAAACCTCGTCCCGATTAATATTTTAGGTGATAACGCCGGTGATGTCTGGGTCAGGTCTGGTATTTGCCATCATCTAGCCCATACTTTCGCATTTTTCGAATACTTGTTGGCCAGATCCTGGCATTTTTCTGGTTTGGATCACGTAGTAATGTGGTACCACACTGGAACAGTCAATTAATCCTGGTTGCGATTATTATTTTAGAGTATAACGCCGGTTATGTCTGGGTTAGGTCTGGTATTTACCGTCATCTGACTCAGATTTTCGGATTCTTCGCTTACTTGATGGCCAGATCCTGGGCTTTTTCTGGATTGGATCACGTAGTAATGTGGTACCACACTGTAATAGTCAATTAAACCTCGTCCCGATTAATATTTTAGGGGATAACGCCTGTGATGTCTGGGTCAGGTCTGGTATTTGCCTTCATCTGGCTCGAATTTTCGCATTTTTCGCATACTTGTTGGCCAGATCCTGCCCTTTTTCTGGTTAGGATCACGTATTAATGTGGTACCACACTCAAATTGTCAATAAAACCTGGTTCCGATTAATAGTTTAGAGGAGAACGCCGGTTTTGCCTGCGTTAGGTCTGCTATTTGCCATCTTCTAGCTCATACTTTCGCTTTTTTCGCATACTTGAATGACCAGATCCTGGGATTCTTCTGGTTTGCATCACGTAGCAATGCTGTACCACTCCGAAACAGTCAATGAAACCTTGTTCCCATTAATATTTTAGAGGATAACGCCGGTTAGGTTTGTGTTAGGTCCGGTATATGCTATAATCTGGCTCATACTTTCGCTACTTTCGCATACTTGTTGGCCAGATCCTGGGCTCTCGCTGATTTGGATCACGTAGTAATGTTTTACCACACCGACACAGTCAATCAAACGTGGTTGCGATTAATATTTTAGAGGATAACGCCGGTTATGTCTGGGTTAGGCCTGGTATTAGGCATCATCTAGCTCTTACTTTCGCATTTTTCGCATACTTGTTGGCCAGATCCTGGGTTTTGTCCGGTTTGGATCACGTAGTAATGTGGTACCACACTGTAATAGTCAATTAAACCTCGTCCCGATTAATATTTTAGGGGATAACGCCGGTGATGTCTGGGTTAGGTCTGGTATTTATCATCATCTGACTCAGATTTTCGGATTCTTCGCATACTTGTTGGCCAGATCCTAGGTTTTTCCTGGTTTTGATCACGTAGTAATGTGGTACCACACTGTAATAGTCAATTAATCCTGGTTCCGATTATTATTTTAGAGGATAACGCCGGTTATGTCTGGGTTAGGTCTGGTATTTATCATCATCTGACTCAGATTTTCGGATTCTTCGCATACTTGTTGGCCAGATCCTAGGTTTTTCCTGGTTTTGATCACGTAGTAATGTGGTACCACACTGAAACAGTCGATTAAACCCGGTTCCGATTAATATTTTAAAGGATACCGCCGGTTATGTCTGGGTTAGGCCTGGTATTTGGAATCATCTGCCTCATACTTTCGCATTTTTCGCTTACTTGATGGCCAGATCCTGGGCTTTTTCTGGATTGGATCACGTAGTAATGTGGTACCACACTGTAATAGTCAATTAAACCTCGTCCCGATTAATATTTTAGGGGATAACGCCGGTGATGTCTGGGTCAGGTCTGGTATTTGCCTTCATCTGGCTCGAATTTTCGCATTTTTCGCATACTTGTTGGCCAGATCCTTCCCTTTTTCTGGTCAGGATCACGTATTAATGTGGTACCACACTCAAATTGTCAATAAAACCTGGTTCCGATTAATAGTTTAGAGGAGATCGCCGGTTTTGTCTGCGTTAGGTCTGCTATTTGCCATCTTCTAGCTCATACTTTCGCTTTTTTCGCATACTTGAATGACCAGATCCTGGGCTTCTTCTGGTTTGCATCACGTAGCAATGCTGTACCACTCCGAAACAGTCAATGAAACCTTGTTCCCATTAATATTTTAGAGGATAACGCCGGTTAGGTTTGTGTTAGGTCCGGTATTTGCTATAATCTGGCTCATACTTTCGCTACTTTCGCATGCTTGTTGGCCAGATCCTGGGTTTTTTTCTGGTTAGGACCACGTAGTAATGTGGTACCACACCGAAACTGTCAATTAAACCTTGTTCCGATTAATATTTTAGAGGATAACGCCGGTTATGTCTGGGTTAGGTCTGGTATTTGCAATTATCTGGCTCATGCTTTCGCATTTTTCGCATACTTGTTGGCGAGATCCTGGGCTCTCGCTGATTTGGATCACGTAGTAATGTTTTACCACACCGACACAGTCAATCAAACGTGGTTGCGATTAATATTTTAGAGGATAACGCCGGTTCTGTCTGGGTTAGGCCTGGTATTAGGCATCATCTAGCTCTTACTTTCGCATTTTTCGCATACTTGTTGGCCAGATCCTGGGTTTTGTCCGGTTTGGATCACGTAGTAATGTGGTACCACACTGGAACAGTCAATTAATCCTGGTTCCGATTATTATTTTAGAGGATAACGCCGGTTATGTCTGGGTTAGGTCTGGTATTTGCCCTCATCTGGCTCGAATTTTCGCATTTTTCGCATACTTGTTGGCCAGATCCTGGCCTTTTTCTGGTTTGGATCACGTAGTAATGTGGTACCACACCGAAACAGTCAATTTAACCAGGATTCGATCAATACTTTAGAGGATAAGGCCGATTAGGTTTGTGCTAGGTCTGGTATTTGCAATCATCTGCCTCATACATTCGCATCTTTCGCAAACTTGTTGGCCAGATCCTGGGTTTTTTTCTGGCTAGGATCACGTATTAATGTGGTACCACACTCAAATTGTAAATGAAACCTGGTTCCGATTAATATTTTAGAGGAGAACGCCGGTTATGCCTGGGTTAGGTCTGGTATTTGCCACCATCTACCTCCTACTTTCGCTTTTTTCGCATACTTGAATGACCAGATCATGGGCTTTTTCTGGTTTGGATCACGTAGTAATGTGGTACCACACTGTAATAGTCAATTAATCCTGGTTCCGATTATTATTTTAGAGGATAACGCCGGTTTTGTCTGGGTTAGGTCTGGTATTTATCATCAGCTGACTCAGATTTTCGGATTCTTCGCATACTTGTTGGCCAGATCCTGGGTTTTTTCTGGTTTGGATCACGTAGTAATGTGGTACCACACCGATACAGTCGATTAAACCTGGTTCCGATTAATATCTTAAAGGATACCGCCGGTTATGTCTGGGTTAGGTCTGGTATTTGGAATCATCTGGGTCGTGCTTTCGCATTTTTCGCATACTTGTTGGCCAGATCCTGGGCTTTTTCTGGTTTGGATCACGTAGTAATATGGAACCACACCGATGCAGTAAATTTAACCTGGATTCGATCAATATTTTAGGGGATAACACGGGTTAGGGCTGGGTTACGTCTGGTATTTGCAATCATGTGTCTCATACTTTCGTATGTTTCGCATACTTGTTGGCCTGGTCCTGGGTTTCCTCTGGTTTGGATCACGTAGTAATGTGGTACCACAACGAAACTGTCAATTAAACTTAGTTGCGGTTAATATTTTGGAGAATAACGCCGGTTATGTCTGGGTTAGGTCTGGTATTTATCATCATCTGACTCAGATTTTCGGATTCTTCGCATACTTGTTGGCCAGATCCTGGGTTTTTTCTGGTTTGGATCCCGTAGTAATGTGGTACCACACCGAAACAGTCGATTAAACCTGGTTCCGATTAATATCTTAAAGGATACCGCCGGTAATGTCTGGGTTAGGTCTGGTATTTGGAATCATCTGGCTCGTGCTTTCGCATTTTTCGCATACTTGTTGGCCAGATCCTGGGCTTTTTCTGGTTTGGATCACGTAGTAATATGGAACCACACCGATGCAGTAAATTTAACCTGGATTCGATCAATATTTTAGGGGATGACACGGGTTAGGGCTGGGTTACGTCTGGTATTTGCAATCATGTGTCTCATACTTTCGTATGTTTCGCATACTTGTTGGCCAGGTCCTGGGTTTCCTCTGGTTTGGATCACGTAGTAATGTGGTACCAGAACGAAACAGTCAATTAAACCTAGTTGCGGTTAATATTTTGGAGAATAACGCCGGTTATGTCTGGGTTAGGTCTGGTATTTGCAAACATCTAGCTCATACTTTCGCATTTTTCGCATACTTGTTGGCCAGATCGTGGCCTTTTTCTGGATTGGATCACGTAGTAATATGGCACCACACTGAAACAGTCAATTCAACCTGGTTCCGAGTAATATTTTGGAGATTAACGCCGGTTAGGTCCGGGTTACGTCTGGTATTTGCAATCATCTAGTCCATACTTTCGCATTTTTCGAATACTTGTTGGCCAGATCCTGGGCTTTTTCTGGTTTGGATCAAGTAGTAATATGGTACCACACCGAAACAGTCAACTAAACCTGGATCCGATTAATATTTTAGAGGACAACGCCGGTTATGCTTCGGTTAGGTTTGATATTTGCCCTCATCTGGCTCGTACTTTCGCAGTTTCGCATACTTGAAAGGGCAGATCCTGGATTCTTTTCCGGTTAGGTCACGTAATAAAGTGGTACCGCGCTGAAACGGTCAATTAAACCTGGTTTCGATCAAAATTTTAGAGGATAACGCTGGTTATGTCTGGGTTAGTTCTGGTATTTGCAATCATCTGGCTCGTGCTTTCGCATTTTTCGCATACTTGTTGGCCAGATCCTGGTCTTTTTCTGAACCACACTGAAACTGTCAATTAAACCTGGTTCCGATTTAGATTTCAGAGGATAACGCCGGTTATGTCTGGGTTACGTCAGGTATTTGCAAACATCTGCATCATACTTTCGCTACTTTCGCATACTTGTTGGCCAGATCCTGTGGTTTTTCCTGGTTAGGATCACGTAGTAATGTGGTATCACACAGAAATAGTCAATAAAACCTGGTTCCGATTAATATTTTAGAGGATAACGACGGTTATGTCTGGGTTAGGTCTGGTATTTGCCTTCATCTAGCCCATACTTTCGCATTTTTCGAATACTTGTTGGCCAGATCCTGGCATTTTTCTGGTTTGGATCACGTAGTAATGTGGTACCACACTGGAACAGTCGATTAATCCTGGTTCCGATTATTATTGTAGAGGATAACGCCGGTTATGTCTGGGTTACGTCAGGTATTTGCAAACATCTGCATCATACTTTTGCTACTTTCGCATACATGTTGGCCAGATCCTGGCCTTTTTCTGGATTGGATCACGTAGTAATGTGGTACCACACTGTAATAGTCAATTAAACCTCGTCCCGATTAATATTTTAGGGGATAACGCCGGTGATGTCTGGGTCAGGTCTGGTATTTGCCATCATCTAGCCCATACTTTCGCATTTTTCGAATACTTGTTGGCCAGATCCTGACATTTTTCTGGTTTGGATCACGTAGTAATGTGGTACCACACTGGAACAGTCAATTAATCCTGGTTGCGATTATTATTTTAGAGGATAACGCCGGTTATGTCTGGGTTAGGTCTGGTATTTACCGTCATCTGACTCAGATTTTCGCATTTTTCGCATACTTGTTGGCCAGATCCTGGCCTTTTTCTGGTTCGGATCACGTAGTATTTTGGTACCACACTGAAACTGTCAATTTAACCTGATTCCGATTAATATTTTAGATGATAACGCCGGTTATGTCTGGGTTAGGTCTGGTATTTGCCATCATCTATCTCATACTTTCGCTTTTTTCGCATACTTGAATGGCCAGATCCTGGCCTTTTTCGGGTTTGGTTCCCGTAGTAATGTGGTACCACACTGTAACAATCAATTAAACCCGGTTGCGATTAATATTTTAGAGGATAACGCCGGTTATGTCTGGGTTAGGTCTGGTATTTGCCCTCATCTGGCTCGTACTTTCGCATTTTTCGCATACTTGTTGGCCACATCCTGGGTTTTTTCTGGTTGCGATCACGTGGTACAGTTGTACCACACTGAAACTGTCAATTAAACCTGGTTGCGATCAATATTTCAGAGGATAACATCTGTTAGGTCTGGGTTACGTCAGGTATTTTCAATCATCTGCATCATACTTTCGCTACTTTCGCATACTTGTTGGCCAGATCCGGGGGTTTTTCCTGATAAGGATCACGTAGTAATGTGGTATCACACAGAAATAGTCAATAAAACCTGGTTCCGATTAATATTTTAGAGGATAACGCCGGTTATGTCTGGGTTAGGTCTGGTATTTGCCATCATCTAGCTCATACTTTCGCTTTTTTCGCATACTTGAATGACCAGATCCTTGGATTTTCTGGTTTGGATTACGTAGTAATGTGGTACCACACCGAAACAGTCAATTAAACCTTGTTCCGATTAATATTTTAGAGGATAACGCCGGTTATGTCTGGGTTAGGTCTGTTATTTGGAATCATCTGCTTCATACTTTCGCATTTTTCGCATACTTGTTGGCCAGATCCTGGTCTTTTTCTGAACCACACTGAAACTGTCAATTAAACCTGGTTCCGATTTAGATTTCAGAGGATAACGCCGGTTATGTCTGGGTTAGTTCTGGTATTTGCTATAATCAGGCTCGTACTTTCGCATTTTTCGCATACTTGTTGGCCAGATCCTGGGTTTTCTCTGGTTTGGATCACGTAGTAATGTCGTACCACACTGTAATAGTCAATTAAACCTCGTCCCGATTAATATTTTAGGGGATAACGGCGGTGATGTCTGGGTCAGGTCTGGTATTTGGAATCATCTGCCTCATACTTTCGCATTTTTCGCTTACTTGTTGGCCAGATCCTGGGCTTTTTCTGGTTTGGATCACGTAGTAATGTCGTACCACACTGTAATAGTCAATTAAACCTCGTCCCGATTAATATTTTAGGGGATAACGCCGGTGATGTCTGGGTCAGGTCTGGTATTTGCCTTGATCTGGCTCGAATTTTCGCATCTTTCGCATACTTGTTGGCCAGATCCTGCCCTTTTTCTGGTTAGGATCACGTATTAATGTGGTACCACACTCAAATTGTCAATAAAACCTGGTTCCGATTAATAGTTTAGAGCAGAACGCCGGTTTTGCCTGCGTTAGGTCTGCTATTTGCCATCTTCTAGCTCATACTTTCGCTTTTTTCGCATACTTGAGTGACCAGATCCTGGGCTTTTTCTGGTTTGCATAACGTAGCAATGCTGTGCCACTCCGAAACAGTCAATGAAACCTGGTTCCGATTAATATTTTAGAGGACAACGCCGGTTATGCTTGGGTTAATTCTGGTATTTGCAAACATCTAGGTCATACTTTCGCATTTTTCGCATACTTGTTGGCCAGATCCTGGCCTTTTTCTGGTTCGGATCACGTAGTATTTTGGTACCACACCGAAACAGTCAACTAAACCTGGATCCGATTATTATTTTAGAGGACAACGCCGGTTATGCTTGGGTTAGGTCTGGTATTTGCCATCATCCAGCTCATACTTTCGCTTTTTTCGCATACTTGAATGACCAGATCCTGGGCTTTTTCTGGTTAGGATCACGTATTAATGTGGTACCACACTCAAATTGTCAATAAAACCTGGTTCCGATTAATATTTTAGAGGAGAACGCCGGTTTTGCCTGCGTTAGGTCTGCTATTTTCCATCTTCTAGCCCATACTTTCGATTTTTCGCATACTAGAATGACCAGATCCTTGGCTTTTTCTGGTTTCGATTACGTAGCAAAGCTCTACCACTCCGAAACAGTCAATGAAACCTTGCTCCCATTAATATTTCAGAGGATAACGCCGGTTAGGTTTGTGTTAGGTCCGGTATTTGCTATAATCTGGCTCACACTTTCGCTACTTTAGCATACTTGTTGGCCAGATCCTGGGTTTTTTTCTGGTTAGGACCACGTAGTAATGCGGTACCACACCGAAACAGTCGATTAAACCTTGTTCCGATTAATATTTTAAAGGATACCACCGGTTATGTCTGGGTTAGGTCTGGTATTTGGAATCATCTGCCCCATACTTTCGCATTTTTCGCTTACTTGTTGGCCAGATCCTGGGCTTTTTCTGGTTTGGATCACGTAGTAATGTGGTACCACACTGTAATAGTCATTTAAACCTCGTCCCGATTAATATTTTAGGGGATAACGCCGGTGATGTCTGGCTCAGATCTGGTACTTGCTTTCATCAGGCTCGAATTTTCGCATTTTTCGCATACTTGTTGGCCAGATCCTGCCCTTTTTCTGGTTAGGATCACGTATTAATGTGGTACCACACACAAATTGTCAATAAAACCTGGTTCCGATTATTAGTTTAGAGGAGAACGCCGGTTTTGCCTGCGTTAGGTCTGCTATTTGCCATCTTCTAGCTCGTACTTTCGCTTTTTTCGCATACTTGAATGACCAGATCCTGGGCTTTTTCTGGTTTGCATCACGTAGCAATGCTGTACCACTCCGAAACAGTCAATGAAATCTTGTTCCCATTAATATTATAGAGGATAACGCCGGTTAGGTTTGTGTTAGGTCCGGTAATTGCTATAATCTGGCTCATACTTTCGCTACTTTAGCATACTTGTTGGCCAGATCCTGGGTTTTTTTCTGGTTAGGACCACGTAGTAATGTGGTACCACACCGAAACAGTCAATTAAACCTTGTTCCGATTAATATTTTAGAGGATCACGCCGGTTATGTCTGGGTTAGGTCTGGTATTTGCAATCATCTGGCTCATGCTTTCGCATTTTTCGCATGCGTGTTGGCCAGATCCTGCGCTCTCGCTGATTTGGATCACGTAGTTATGTTTTACCACACCGACACAGTCAATCAAACGTGGTTGCGATTAATATTTTAGAGGGTAACGCCGGTTATGTCTGGGTTAGGCCTGGTATTAGGCATCATCTAGCTCTTACTTTCGCATTTTTCCCATACTTGTTGGCCAGATCCTGGGTTTTTTTCTGGTTAGGACCACGTAGTAATGTGGTACCACACTGGAACAGTCAATTAATCCTGGTTCCGATTATTATTTTAGAGGATAACGCCGGTTATGTCTGGGTTAGGTCTGGTATTTGCCCTCATCTGGCTCGAATTTTCGCATTTTTCGCATACTTGTTGGCCAGATCCTGGCCTTTTTCTGGTTTGGATCACGTAGTGATGTGGTACCACACAGAAACAGTCAATTTAACCTGGATTCGATCAATACTTTAGAGGATAAGGCCGATTAGGTTTGTGCTAGGTCTGGTATTTGCAATCATCTGCCTCATACATTCGCATCTTTCGCAAACTTGTTGGCCAGTTCCTGGGTTTTTTTCTGGCTAGGATCACGTATTAATGTGGTACCACACTCAAATTGTAAATGAAACCTGGTTCCGATTAATATTTTAGAGGAGAACGCCGGTTATGCCTGGGTTAGGTCTGGTATTTGCCACCATCTACCTCCTACTTTCGCTTTTTTCGCATACTTGAATGACCAGATCATGGGCTTTTTCTGGTTTGGATCACGTAGTAATGTGGTACCGCACTGTAATAGTCAATTAATCCTGGTTCCGATTATTATTTTAGAGGAGAACGCCGGTTATGTCTGGGTTAGGTCTGGTATTTATCATCATCTGACTCAGATTTTCGGATTCTTCGCATACTTGTTGGCCAGATCCTGGGTTTTTTCTGGTTTGGATCACGTAGTAATGTGGTACCACACCGAAATAGTCGATTAAACCTGGTTCCGATTAATATCTTAAAGGATACCGCCGGTTATGTCTCGGTTAGGTCTGGTATTTGGAATCATCTGGCTCGTGCTTTCGCATTTTTCCCATACTTGTTGGCCAGATCCTGGGCTTTTTCTGGTTTGGATCACGTAGTAATATGGAACCACACCGATGCAGTAAATTTAACCTGGATTCGATCAATATTTTAGGGGATAACACGTGTTAGGGCTGGGTTACGTCTGGTATTTGCAATCATGTGTCTCATACTTTCGTATGTTTCGCATACTTGTTGGCCAGGTCCAGGGTTTCCTCTGGTTTGGATCACGTAGTAATGTGGTACCACTACGAAACAGTCAATTAAACCTAGTTGCGGTTAATATTTTGGAGAATAACGCCGGTTATGTCTGGGTTAGGTCTGGTATTTGCAAACATCTAGCTCATACTTTCGCATTTTTCGCATACTTGTTGGCCAGATCGTGGCCTTTTTCTGGATTGGATCACGTAGTAATATGGCACCACACTGAAACAGTCAATTCAACCTGGTTCCGAGTAATATTTTGGAGATTAACGCCGGTTAGGTCCGGGTTACGTCTGGTATTTGCAACCATCTAGCCCATACTTTTGCATTTTTCGAATACTTGTTGGCCACATCCTGGCAATTTTTTTGGTTTGGATCTCGTAGTAATGTGGTACCACACCGAAACAGTCAACTAAACCTGGATCCGATTAATATTTTAGAGGACAACGCCGGTTATGCTTGGGTTAGGTCTGGTAATTGCCCCCATCTGGCTCGTACTTTCGCAGTTTTCGCATACTTGAATGGGCAGATCCTGGATTCTTTTCCGGTTAGGTCACGTAATAAAGTGGTACCGCGCTGAAACGGTCAATTAAACATGGTTTCGATCAAAATTTTAGAGGATAACGTTGGTTATGTCTGGGTTAGTTCTGGTATTTGCAATCATCTGGCTCGTGCTTTCGCATTTTTCGCATACTTGTTGGCCAGATCCTGGGTTTTTTCTGGTTCCGATCACGTGGTACAGTTGTACCACACTGAAACAGTCAATTAAACCTGGTTGCGATCAATATTTCAGAGGATAACATCTGTTAGGGCTGGGTTACGTCAGGTATTTTCAATCATCTGCATCATACTTTCGCTACTTTCGCATACTTGTTGGCCAGATCCTGGGGTTTTTCCTGGTTAGGATCACGTAGTAATGTGGTATCACACAGAAATAGTCAATGAAACCTGGTTCCGATTAAGATTTTAGAGGATAACGGCGGTTATGTCCGGGTTAGGTCTGGTATTTGCCATCATCTAGTCCATAGTTTCGCATTTTTCGAATATTTGTTGGCCAGATCCTGGCCTTTTTCTGGTTTGGATCACGTAGTGATGTGGTACCACACCGAAACAGTCAACTAAACCTGGATCCGATTAATATTTTAGAGGACAACGCCGCTTATGCTTCGGTTAGGTTTGGTATTTGCCCTCATCTGGCTCGTACTTTCGCAGTTTCGCATACTTGAAAGGGCAGATCCTGGATTCTTTTCCGGTTAGGTCACGTAATAAAGTGGTACCGCGCTGAAACGGTCAATTAAACCTGGTTTCGATCAAAATTTTAGAGGATAACGCTGGTTATGTCTGGGTTAGTTCTGGTATTTGCAATCAGCTGGCTCGTGCTTTCGCATTTTTCGCATACTTGTTGGCCAGATCCTGGTCTTTTTCTGAACCACACTGAAACTGTCAATTAAACCTGGTTCCGATTTAGATTTCAGAGGATAACGCCGGTTATGTCTGGGTTACGTCAGGTATTTGCAAACATCTGCATCATACTTTCGCTACTTTCGCATACTTGTTGGCCAGATCCTGGGGTTTTTCCTGGTTAGGATCACGTAGTAATGTGGTATCACACAGAAATAGTCAATAAAACCTGGTTCCGATTAATATTTTAGAGGATAACGACGGTTATGTCTGGGTTAGGTCTGGTATTTGCCATCATCTAGCCCATACTTTCGCATTTTTCGAATACTTGTTGGCCAGATCCTGGCATTTTTCTGGTTTGGATCACGTAGTAATGTGGTACCACACTGGAACAGTCGATTAATCCTGGTTCCGATTATTATTGTAGAGGATAACGCCGGTTATGTCTGGGTTACGTCAGGTATTTGCAAACATCTGCATCATACTTTCGCTACTTTCGCATACATGTTGGCCAGATCCTGGCCTTTTTCTGGATTGGATCACGTAGTAATGTGGTACCACACTGTAATAGTCAATTAAACCTCGTCCCGATTAATATTTTAGGGGATAACGCCGGTGATGTCTGGGTCAGGTCTGGTATTTGCCATCATCTAGCCCATACTTTCGCATTTTTCGAATACTTGTTGGCCAGATCCTGGCATTTTTCTGGTTTGGATCACGTAGTAATGTGGTACCACACTGGAACAGTCAATTAATCCTGGTTGCGATTATTATTTTAGAGGATAACGCCGGTTATGTCTGGGTTAGGTCTGGTATTTACCGTCATCTGACTCAGATTTTCGGATTCTTCGCTTACTTGATGGCCAGATCCTGGGCTTTTTCTGGATTGGATCACGTAGTAATGTGGTACCACACTGTAATAGTCAATTAAACCTCGTCCCGATTAATATTTTAGGGGATAACGCCTGTGATGTCTGGGTCAGGTCTGGTATTTGCCTTCATCTGGCTCGAATTTTCGCATTTTTCGCATACTTGTTGGCCAGATCCTGCCCTTTTTCTGGTTAGGATCACGTATTAATGTGGTACCACACTCAAATTGTCAATAAAACCTGGTTCCGATTAATAGTTTAGAGGAGAACGCCGGTTTTGCCTGCGTTAGGTCTGCTATTTGCCATCTTCTAGCTCATACTTTCGCTTTTTTCGCATACTTGAATGACCAGATCCTGGGATTCTTCTGGTTTGCATCACGTAGCAATGCTGTACCACTCCGAAACAGTCAATGAAACCTTGTTCCCATTAATATTTTAGAGGATAACGCCGGTTAGGTTTGTGTTAGGTCCGGTATATGCTATAATCTGGCTCATACTTTCGCTACTTTCGCATACTTGTTGGCCAGATCCTGGGCTCTCGCTGATTTGGATCACGTAGTAATGTTTTACCACACCGACACAGTCAATCAAACGTGGTTGCGATTAATATTTTAGAGGATAACGCCGGTTATGTCTGGGTTAGGCCTGGTATTAGGCATCATCTAGCTCTTACTTTCGCATTTTTCGCATACTTGTTGGCCAGATCCTGGGTTTTGTCCGGTTTGGATCACGTAGTAATGTGGTACCACACTGTAATAGTCAATTAAACCTCGTCCCGATTAATATTTTAGGGGATAACGCCGGTGATGTCTGGGTTAGGTCTGGTATTTATCATCATCTGACTCAGATTTTCGGATTCTTCGCATACTTGTTGGCCAGATCCTAGGTTTTTCCTGGTTTTGATCACGTAGTAATGTGGTACCACACTGTAATAGTCAATTAATCCTGGTTCCGATTATTATTTTAGAGGATAACGCCGGTTATGTCTGGGTTAGGTCTGGTATTTATCATCATCTGACTCAGATTTTCGGATTCTTCGCATACTTGTTGGCCAGATCCTAGGTTTTTCCTGGTTTTGATCACGTAGTAATGTGGTACCACACTGAAACAGTCGATTAAACCCGGTTCCGATTAATATTTTAAAGGATACCGCCGGTTATGTCTGGGTTAGGCCTGGTATTTGGAATCATCTGCCTCATACTTTCGCATTTTTCGCTTACTTGATGGCCAGATCCTGGGCTTTTTCTGGATTGGATCACGTAGTAATGTGGTACCACACTGTAATAGTCAATTAAACCTCGTCCCGATTAATATTTTAGGGGATAACGCCGGTGATGTCTGGGTCAGGTCTGGTATTTGCCTTCATCTGGCTCGAATTTTCGCATTTTTCGCATACTTGTTGGCCAGATCCTTCCCTTTTTCTGGTCAGGATCACGTATTAATGTGGTACCACACTCAAATTGTCAATAAAACCTGGTTCCGATTAATAGTTTAGAGGAGATCGCCGGTTTTGTCTGCGTTAGGTCTGCTATTTGCCATCTTCTAGCTCATACTTTCGCTTTTTTCGCATACTTGAATGACCAGATCCTGGGCTTCTTCTGGTTTGCATCACGTAGCAATGCTGTACCACTCCGAAACAGTCAATGAAACCTTGTTCCCATTAATATTTTAGAGGATAACGCCGGTTAGGTTTGTGTTAGGTCCGGTATTTGCTATAATCTGGCTCATACTTTCGCTACTTTCGCATGCTTGTTGGCCAGATCCTGGGTTTTTTTCTGGTTAGGACCACGTAGTAATGTGGTACCACACCGAAACTGTCAATTAAACCTTGTTCCGATTAATATTTTAGAGGATAACGCCGGTTATGTCTGGGTTAGGTCTGGTATTTGCAATTATCTGGCTCATGCTTTCGCATTTTTCGCATACTTGTTGGCGAGATCCTGGGCTCTCGCTGATTTGGATCACGTAGTAATGTTTTACCACACCGACACAGTCAATCAAACGTGGTTGCGATTAATATTTTAGAGGATAACGCCGGTTCTGTCTGGGTTAGGCCTGGTATTAGGCATCATCTAGCTCTTACTTTCGCATTTTTCGCATACTTGTTGGCCAGATCCTGGGTTTTGTCCGGTTTGGATCACGTAGTAATGTGGTACCACACTGGAACAGTCAATTAATCCTGGTTCCGATTATTATTTTAGAGGATAACGCCGGTTATGTCTGGGTTAGGTCTGGTATTTGCCCTCATCTGGCTCGAATTTTCGCATTTTTCGCATACTTGTTGGCCAGATCCTGGCCTTTTTCTGGTTTGGATCACGTAGTAATGTGGTACCACACCGAAACAGTCAATTTAACCTGGATTCGATCAATACTTTAGAGGATAAGGCCGATTAGGTTTGTGCTAGGTCTGGTATTTGCAATCATCTGCCTCATACATTCGCATCTTTCGCAAACTTGTTGGCCAGATCCTGGGTTTTTTTCTGGCTAGGATCACGTATTAATGTGGTACCACACTCAAATTGTAAATGAAACCTGGTTCCGATTAATATTTTAGAGGAGAACGCCGGTTATGCCTGGGTTAGGTCTGGTATTTGCCACCATCTACCTCCTACTTTCGCTTTTTTCGCATACTTGAATGACCAGATCATGGGCTTTTTCTGGTTTGGATCACGTAGTAATGTGGTACCACACTGTAATAGTCAATTAATCCTGGTTCCGATTATTATTTTAGAGGATAACGCCGGTTTTGTCTGGGTTAGGTCTGGTATTTATCATCATCTGACTCAGATTTTCGGATTCTTCGCATACTTGTTGGCCAGATCCTGGGTTTTTTCTGGTTTGGATCACGTAGTAATGTGGTACCACACCGATACAGTCGATTAAACCTGGTTCCGATTAATATCTTAAAGGATACCGCCGGTTATGTCTGGGTTAGGTCTGGTATTTGGAATCATCTGGGTCGTGCTTTCGCATTTTTCGCATACTTGTTGGCCAGATCCTGGGCTTTTTCTGGTTTGGATCACGTAGTAATATGGAACCACACCGATGCAGTAAATTTAACCTGGATTCGATCAATATTTTAGGGGATAACACGGGTTAGGGCTGGGTTACGTCTGGTATTTGCAATCATGTGTCTCATACTTTCGTATGTTTCGCATACTTGTTGGCCTGGTCCTGGGTTTCCTCTGGTTTGGATCACGTAGTAATGTGGTACCACAACGAAACTGTCAATTAAACTTAGTTGCGGTTAATATTTTGGAGAATAACGCCGGTTATGTCTGGGTTAGGTCTGGTATTTATCATCATCTGACTCAGATTTTCGGATTCTTCGCATACTTGTTGGCCAGATCCTGGGTTTTTTCTGGTTTGGATCCCGTAGTAATGTGGTACCACACCGAAACAGTCGATTAAACCTGGTTCCGATTAATATCTTAAAGGATACCGCCGGTAATGTCTGGGTTAGGTCTGGTATTTGGAATCATCTGGCTCGTGCTTTCGCATTTTTCGCATACTTGTTGGCCAGATCCTGGGCTTTTTCTGGTTTGGATCACGTAGTAATATGGAACCACACCGATGCAGTAAATTTAACCTGGATTCGATCAATATTTTAGGGGATGACACGGGTTAGGGCTGGGTTACGTCTGGTATTTGCAATCATGTGTCTCATACTTTCGTATGTTTCGCATACTTGTTGGCCAGGTCCTGGGTTTCCTCTGGTTTGGATCACGTAGTAATGTGGTACCAGAACGAAACAGTCAATTAAACCTAGTTGCGGTTAATATTTTGGAGAATAACGCCGGTTATGTCTGGGTTAGGTCTGGTATTTGCAAACATCTAGCTCATACTTTCGCATTTTTCGCATACTTGTTGGCCAGATCGTGGCCTTTTTCTGGATTGGATCACGTAGTAATATGGCACCACACTGAAACAGTCAATTCAACCTGGTTCCGAGTAATATTTTGGAGATTAACGCCGGTTAGGTCCGGGTTACGTCTGGTATTTGCAATCATCTAGTCCATACTTTCGCATTTTTCGAATACTTGTTGGCCAGATCCTGGGCTTTTTCTGGTTTGGATCAAGTAGTAATATGGTACCACACCGAAACAGTCAACTAAACCTGGATCCGATTAATATTTTAGAGGACAACGCCGGTTATGCTTCGGTTAGGTTTGATATTTGCCCTCATCTGGCTCGTACTTTCGCAGTTTCGCATACTTGAAAGGGCAGATCCTGGATTCTTTTCCGGTTAGGTCACGTAATAAAGTGGTACCGCGCTGAAACGGTCAATTAAACCTGGTTTCGATCAAAATTTTAGAGGATAACGCTGGTTATGTCTGGGTTAGTTCTGGTATTTGCAATCATCTGGCTCGTGCTTTCGCATTTTTCGCATACTTGTTGGCCAGATCCTGGTCTTTTTCTGAACCACACTGAAACTGTCAATTAAACCTGGTTCCGATTTAGATTTCAGAGGATAACGCCGGTTATGTCTGGGTTACGTCAGGTATTTGCAAACATCTGCATCATACTTTCGCTACTTTCGCATACTTGTTGGCCAGATCCTGTGGTTTTTCCTGGTTAGGATCACGTAGTAATGTGGTATCACACAGAAATAGTCAATAAAACCTGGTTCCGATTAATATTTTAGAGGATAACGACGGTTATGTCTGGGTTAGGTCTGGTATTTGCCTTCATCTAGCCCATACTTTCGCATTTTTCGAATACTTGTTGGCCAGATCCTGGCATTTTTCTGGTTTGGATCACGTAGTAATGTGGTACCACACTGGAACAGTCGATTAATCCTGGTTCCGATTATTATTGTAGAGGATAACGCCGGTTATGTCTGGGTTACGTCAGGTATTTGCAAACATCTGCATCATACTTTTGCTACTTTCGCATACATGTTGGCCAGATCCTGGCCTTTTTCTGGATTGGATCACGTAGTAATGTGGTACCACACTGTAATAGTCAATTAAACCTCGTCCCGATTAATATTTTAGGGGATAACGCCGGTGATGTCTGGGTCAGGTCTGGTATTTGCCATCATCTAGCCCATACTTTCGCATTTTTCGAATACTTGTTGGCCAGATCCTGACATTTTTCTGGTTTGGATCACGTAGTAATGTGGTACCACACTGGAACAGTCAATTAATCCTGGTTGCGATTATTATTTTAGAGGATAACGCCGGTTATGTCTGGGTTAGGTCTGGTATTTACCGTCATCTGACTCAGATTTTCGCATTTTTCGCATACTTGTTGGCCAGATCCTGGCCTTCTTCTGGTTCGGATCACGTAGTATTTTGGTACCACACTGAAACTGTCAATTTAACCTGATTCCGATTAATATTTTAGATGATAACGCCGGTTATGTCTGGGTTAGGTCTGGTATTTGCCATCATCTATCTCATACTTTCGCTTTTTTCGCATACTTGAATGGCCAGATCCTGGCCTTTTTCGGGTTTGGTTCCCGTAGTAATGTGGTACCACACTGTAACAATCAATTAAACCCGGTTGCGATTAATATTTTAGAGGATAACGCCGGTTATGTCTGGGTTAGGTCTGGTATTTGCCCTCATCTGGCTCGTACTTTCGCATTTTTCGCATACTTGTTGGCCACATCCTGGGTTTTTTCTGGTTGCGATCACGTGGTACAGTTGTACCACACTGAAACTGTCAATTAAACCTGGTTGCGATCAATATTTCAGAGGATAACATCTGTTAGGTCTGGGTTACGTCAGGTATTTTCAATCATCTGCATCATACTTTCGCTACTTTCGCATACTTGTTGGCCAGATCCGGGGGTTTTTCCTGATAAGGATCACGTAGTAATGTGGTATCACACAGAAATAGTCAATAAAACCTGGTTCCGATTAATATTTTAGAGGATAACGCCGGTTATGTCTGGGTTAGGTCTGGTATTTGCCATCATCTAGCTCATACTTTCGCTTTTTTCGCATACTTGAATGACCAGATCCTTGGATTTTCTGGTTTGGATTACGTAGTAATGTGGTACCACACCGAAACAGTCAATTAAACCTTGTTCCGATTAATATTTTAGAGGATAACGCCGGTTATGTCTGGGTTAGGTCTGTTATTTGGAATCATCTGCTTCATACTTTCGCATTTTTCGCATACTTGTTGGCCAGATCCTGGTCTTTTTCTGAACCACACTGAAACTGTCAATTAAACCTGGTTCCGATTTAGATTTCAGAGGATAACGCCGGTTATGTCTGGGTTAGTTCTGGTATTTGCTATAATCAGGCTCGTACTTTCGCATTTTTCGCATACTTGTTGGCCAGATCCTGGGTTTTCTCTGGTTTGGATCACGTAGTAATGTCGTACCACACTGTAATAGTCAATTAAACCTCGTCCCGATTAATATTTTAGGGGATAACGGCGGTGATGTCTGGGTCAGGTCTGGTATTTGGAATCATCTGCCTCATACTTTCGCATTTTTCGCTTACTTGTTGGCCAGATCCTGGGCTTTTTCTGGTTTGGATCACGTAGTAATGTCGTACCACACTGTAATAGTCAATTAAACCTCGTCCCGATTAATATTTTAGGGGATAACGCCGGTGATGTCTGGGTCAGGTCTGGTATTTGCCTTGATCTGGCTCGAATTTTCGCATCTTTCGCATACTTGTTGGCCAGATCCTGCCCTTTTTCTGGTTAGGATCACGTATTAATGTGGTACCACACTCAAATTGTCAATAAAACCTGGTTCCGATTAATAGTTTAGAGCAGAACGCCGGTTTTGCCTGCGTTAGGTCTGCTATTTGCCATCTTCTAGCTCATACTTTCGCTTTTTTCGCATACTTGAGTGACCAGATCCTGGGCTTTTTCTGGTTTGCATAACGTAGCAATGCTGTGCCACTCCGAAACAGACAATGAAACCTGGTTCCGATTAATATTTTAGAGGACAACGCCGGTTATGCTTGGGTTAATTCTGGTATTTGCAAACATCTAGGTCATACTTTCGCATTTTTCGCATACTTGTTGGCCAGATCCTGGCCTTTTTCTGGTTCGGATCACGTAGTATTTTGGTACCACACCGAAACAGTCAACTAAACCTGGATCCGATTATTATTTTAGAGGACAACGCCGGTTATGCTTGGGTTAGGTCTGGTATTTGCCATCATCCAGCTCATACTTTCGCTTTTTTCGCATACTTGAATGACCAGATCCTGGGCTTTTTCTGGTTAGGATCACGTATTAATGTGGTACCACACTCAAATTGTCAATAAAACCTGGTTCCGATTAATATTTTAGAGGAGAACGCCGGTTTTGCCTGCGTTAGGTCTGCTATTTTCCATCTTCTAGCCCATACTTTCGATTTTTCGCATACTAGAATGATCAGATCCTTGGCTTTTTCTGGTTTCGATTACGTAGCAAAGCTCTACCACTCCGAAACAGTCAATGAAACCTTGCTCCCATTAATATTTCAGAGGATAACGCCGGTTAGGTTTGTGTTAGGTCCGGTATTTGCTATAATCTGGCTCACACTTTCGCTACTTTAGCATACTTGTTGGCCAGATCCTGGGTTTTTTTCTGGTTAGGACCACGTAGTAATGCGGTACCACACCGAAACAGTCGATTAAACCTTGTTCCGATTAATATTTTAAAGGATACCACCGGTTATGTCTGGGTTAGGTCTGGTATTTGGAATCATCTGCCCCATACTTTCGCATTTTTCGCTTACTTGTTGGCCAGATCCTGGGCTTTTTCTGGTTTGGATCACGTAGTAATGTGGTACCACACTGTAATAGTCATTTAAACCTCGTCCCGATTAATATTTTAGGGGATAACGCCGGTGATGTCTGGCTCAGATCTGGTACTTGCTTTCATCAGGCTCGAATTTTCGCATTTTTCGCATACTTGTTGGCCAGATCCTGCCCTTTTTCTGGTTAGGATCACGTATTAATGTGGTACCACACACAAATTGTCAATAAAACCTGGTTCCGATTATTAGTTTAGAGGAGAACGCCGGTTTTGCCTGCGTTAGGTCTGCTATTTGCCATCTTCTAGCTCGTACTTTCGCTTTTTTCGCATACTTGAATGACCAGATCCTGGGCTTTTTCTGGTTTGCATCACGTAGCAATGCTGTACCACTCCGAAACAGTCAATGAAATCTTGTTCCCATTAATATTATAGAGGATAACGCCGGTTAGGTTTGTGTTAGGTCCGGTAATTGCTATAATCTGGCTCATACTTTCGCTACTTTAGCATACTTGTTGGCCAGATCCTGGGTTTTTTTCTGGTTAGGACCACGTAGTAATGTGGTACCACACCGAAACAGTCAATTAAACCTTGTTCCGATTAATATTTTAGAGGATCACGCCGGTTATGTCTGGGTTAGGTCTGGTATTTGCAATCATCTGGCTCATGCTTTCGCATTTTTCGCATGCGTGTTGGCCAGATCCTGCGCTCTCGCTGATTTGGATCACGTAGTTATGTTTTACCACACCGACACAGTCAATCAAACGTGGTTGCGATTAATATTTTAGAGGGTAACGCCGGTTATGTCTGGGTTAGGCCTGGTATTAGGCATCATCTAGCTCTTACTTTCGCATTTTTCCCATACTTGTTGGCCAGATCCTGGGTTTTTTTCTGGTTAGGACCACGTAGTAATGTGGTACCACACTGGAACAGTCAATTAATCCTGGTTCCGATTATTATTTTAGAGGATAACGCCGGTTATGTCTGGGTTAGGTCTGGTATTTGCCCTCATCTGGCTCGAATTTTCGCATTTTTCGCATACTTGTTGGCCAGATCCTGGCCTTTTTCTGGTTTGGATCACGTAGTGATGTGGTACCACACAGAAACAGTCAATTTAACCTGGATTCGATCAATACTTTAGAGGATAAGGCCGATTAGGTTTGTGCTAGGTCTGGTATTTGCAATCATCTGCCTCATACATTCGCATCTTTCGCAAACTTGTTGGCCAGTTCCTGGGTTTTTTTCTGGCTAGGATCACGTATTAATGTGGTACCACACTCAAATTGTAAATGAAACCTGGTTCCGATTAATATTTTAGAGGAGAACGCCGGTTATGCCTGGGTTAGGTCTGGTATTTGCCACCATCTACCTCCTACTTTCGCTTTTTTCGCATACTTGAATGACCAGATCATGGGCTTTTTCTGGTTTGGATCACGTAGTAATGTGGTACCGCACTGTAATAGTCAATTAATCCTGGTTCCGATTATTATTTTAGAGGAGAACGCCGGTTATGTCTGGGTTAGGTCTGGTATTTATCATCATCTGACTCAGATTTTCGGATTCTTCGCATACTTGTTGGCCAGATCCTGGGTTTTTTCTGGTTTGGATCACGTAGTAATGTGGTACCACACCGAAATAGTCGATTAAACCTGGTTCCGATTAATATCTTAAAGGATACCGCCGGTTATGTCTCGGTTAGGTCTGGTATTTGGAATCATCTGGCTCGTGCTTTCGCATTTTTCCCATACTTGTTGGCCAGATCCTGGGCTTTTTCTGGTTTGGATCACGTAGTAATATGGAACCACACCGATGCAGTAAATTTAACCTGGATTCGATCAATATTTTAGGGGATAACACGTGTTAGGGCTGGGTTACGTCTGGTATTTGCAATCATGTGTCTCATACTTTCGTATGTTTCGCATACTTGTTGGCCAGGTCCAGGGTTTCCTCTGGTTTGGATCACGTAGTAATGTGGTACCACTACGAAACAGTCAATTAAACCTAGTTGCGGTTAATATTTTGGAGAATAACGCCGGTTATGTCTGGGTTAGGTCTGGTATTTGCAAACATCTAGCTCATACTTTCGCATTTTTCGCATACTTGTTGGCCAGATCGTGGCCTTTTTCTGGATTGGATCACGTAGTAATATGGCACCACACTGAAACAGTCAATTCAACCTGGTTCCGAGTAATATTTTGGAGATTAACGCCGGTTAGGTCCGGGTTACGTCTGGTATTTGCAACCATCTAGCCCATACTTTTGCATTTTTCGAATACTTGTTGGCCACATCCTGGCAATTTTTTTGGTTTGGATCTCGTAGTAATGTGGTACCACACCGAAACAGTCAACTAAACCTGGATCCGATTAATATTTTAGAGGACAACGCCGGTTATGCTTGGGTTAGGTCTGGTAATTGCCCCCATCTGGCTCGTACTTTCGCAGTTTTCGCATACTTGAATGGGCAGATCCTGGATTCTTTTCCGGTTAGGTCACGTAATAAAGTGGTACCGCGCTGAAACGGTCAATTAAACATGGTTTCGATCAAAATTTTAGAGGATAACGTTGGTTATGTCTGGGTTAGTTCTGGTATTTGCAATCATCTGGCTCGTGCTTTCGCATTTTTCGCATACTTGTTGGCCAGATCCTGGGCTTTTTCTGGTTTGGATCACGTAGTAATATGGTACCACACCGAAACAGTCAACTAAACCTGGATCCGATTAATATTTTAGAGGACAACGCCGGTTATGCTTGGGTTACGTCTGGTATTTGCCCTCATCAGGCTCGTACTTTCGCAGTTTTCGCATACTTGAATGGGCAGATCCTGGATTCTTTTCCGGTTAGGTCACGTAATAAAGTGGTACCGCGCTGAAACGGTCAACTAAACCTGGATCCGATTAATATTTTAGAGGATAACGCCGGTTATGTCTGGGTTAGGTCTGGTATTTGCCATCATCTAGCTCATACTTTCGCTTTTTTCGCATACTTGAATGGCCAGATCCTGGGGTTTTTCTGGTTTGGATCACGTAGTAATATGGTACCACACCGAAACAGTCAACTAAACCTGGATCCGATTAATATTTTAGAGGACAACGCCGGTTATGCTTGGGTTAGGTCTGGTATTTGCCCTCATCAGGCTCGTACTTTCGCAGTTTTCGCATACTTGAATGGGCAGATCCTGGATTCTTTTCCGGTTAGGTCCCGTAATAAAGTACTACCGCGCTGAAACGGGCAACTAAACCTGGATCCGATTAATATTTTAGAGGAGAACGCCGGTTAGGTTTGTGTTAGGTCCGGCATTTGCTATAATCTGGCTCATACTTTCGCTAATTTAGCATACTTGTTGGCCAGATCCTGGGTTTTTTTCTGGTTAGGACCACGTAGTAATGTGGTACCAAACCGAAACAGTCAATTAAACCTTGTTCCGATTAATATTTTAGAGGATAACGCCGGTTATGTCTGGGTTAGGTCTGGTATTTGGAATCATCTGCCTCATACTTTCGCATTTTTCGCATACTTGTTGGCCAGATCCTGGTCTTTTTCTGAACCACACTGAAACTGTCAATTAAACCTGGTTCCGATTTATATTTTAGAGGATAACGCCGGTTATGTCTGGGTTAGTTCTGGTATTTGCTATAATCTGGCTCGTACTTTCGCATTTTTCGCATACTTGTTGGCCAGATCCTGGGTTTTTTCTGGTTCCGATCACGTGGTACAGTTGTACCACCCTGGAACAGTCAATTAATCCTGGTTCCGATTCTTATTTTAGCGGATAACGCCGGTTATGTCTGGGTTAGGTCTGGTATTTACCATCATCTGAATCTGATTTTCGGATTCTTCGCATACTTGTTGGCCAGATCCTGGGTTTTCTCTGGTTTGGATCACGTAGTAATGTGGTACCACACCGAAACAGTCGATTAAACCTGGTTCCGATTAATATTTTGGCGGATAACGCCGGTTTTGCCTACGTTAGGTCTGCTATTTGCCATCTTCTAGCCCATACTTTCGCATTTTTCGAATACTTGTTGGCCAGATCCTGGCATTTTTTTGGTTTGGATCACGTAGTAATGTGCTACCACACCGAAACAGTCAACTAAACCTTGTTCCCATTAATATTTTAGAGGATAACGCCGGTTAGGTTTGTGTTAGGTCCGGTATTTGCTATAATCTGGCTCATACTTTCGCTAATTTAGCATACTTGTTGGCCAGATCCTGGGTTTTTTTCTGGTTAGGACCACGTAGTAATGTGGTACCACACCGAAACAGTCAACTAAACCTGGATCCGATTAATATTTTAGAGGACAACGCCGGTTATGCTTGGGTTAGGTCTGGTATTTGCCCTCATCTGGCTCGTACCTTCGCTACTTTAGCATACTTGTTGGCCAGATCCTGGGTTTTTTTCTGGTTAGGATCACGTATTAATGTGGTACCACACTGAAGTAGTCAATTAAACCTGGTTGCGATTAATATTTTGGCGGATAACGCCGGTTATGTCTGGGTTAGGCCTGGTATTTGCCATCATCTAGCCCATACTTTCGCATTTTTCGAATATTTGTTGGCCAGATCCTGGCATTTTTCTGGTTTGGTTCATGTAGTAATGAGGTACCACACCGAAACATTCAACTAAACCTGGATCCGATTAATATTTTAGAGGAGAACGCCGGTTATGCCTGCGTTAGGTCTGGTATTTGCCATCATCTAGCTCATACTTTCGCATTTTTCGCATACTTGTTGGCCAGATCCTGGCTTTTTTCTGAACAACACTGAAACTGTCAATTAAACCTGATTCCGATTTATATTTTAGGGGATAACGCCGGTGATGTCTGGGTCAGGTCTGGTATTTGCCTTCATCTGGCTCGAATTTTCGCATTTTTCGCATACTTGTTGGCCAGATCCCGCCCTTTTTCTGGTTAGGATCAGGTATTAATGTGGTACCACACTCAAATTGTCAATAAAACCTGGTTCCGATTAATAGTTTAGAGGAGAACGCCGGTTTTGCCTGCGTTAGGTCTGCTATTTGCCATCTTCTAGCTCATACTTTCGCTTTTTTCGCATACTTGTTGGCCAGATCCAGAGCCCTCGCTGATTTGGATCACGGAGTAATGTTTTACCACACCGAAACAGTCAATCAAACGTGGTTGCGATTAATATTTTAAAGGACACCGCCAGTTATGTCTGGGTTAGGTCTGGTATTTGCCCTCATCTGGCTCGTACTTTCGCAGTTTTCGCATACTTGAATGGGCAGATCCTGGATTCTTTTCCGGTTTGGTCACGTAATAAAGTGGTACCGCGCTGAAACGGTCAATTAAACCTGGTTTCGATCAAAATTTTAGAGGATAACGTTGGTTATGTCTGGGTTAGTTCTGGTATTTGCAATCATCTGGCTCGTGCTTTCGCAATTTTCGCATACTTGTTGGCCAGATCCTGGGCTTTTTCTGAACCACACTGAAACTGTCAATTAAACCTGATTCCGATTTATATTTTAGAGGATAACCCCGGTTGTGTCTGGGTTAGTTCTGGTATTTGCTATAATCTGGCTCGTACTTTCGCATTTTTCGTATACTTGTTGGCCAGATCCTGGGTTTTTTCTGGTTCCGATCACGTGGTACAGTTGTACCACACTGGAACAGTCAATTAATCCTGGTTCCGATTATTATTTTAGCGGATAACGCCGGTTATCTCTGGGTTAGGTCTGGTATTTACCATCATCTGAATCAGATTTTCGGATTCTCCGCATACTTGTTGGCCAGATCCTGGGTTTTTTCTGGTTTGGATCGCGTAGTAAAGTGGTACCACTCCGAAACAGTCGATTAAACCTGGTTCCGATTAATATTTTAAAGGATACCGCCGGTTATGTCTGGGTTAGGTCTGGTATTTGGAATCATCTGCCTCATACTTTCGCATTTTTCGCTTACTTGTTGGCCAGATCCTGGGCTTTTTCTGGTTTGGATAACGTAGTAATATGGTACCACACCGATACAGTAAATTTAACCTGGATTCGATTAATATTTTAGGCGATAACGTCGGTTACGTCTGGGTTAGTTCAGGTATTTGCAACCATCTGGCTCGTGCTTTCGCATTTTTCGCATACTTGTTGGCCAGATCCTGGGCTTTTTCTGGTTTGGATCACGTAGTAATATGGTACCACACCGATACAGTAAATTTAACCTGGATTCGATCAATATTTTAGGGGATAACACGGGTTAGGGCTGGGTTACGTCTGGTATTTGCAATCATGTGTCTCATACTTTCGTATGTTTCGCATACTTGTGGGCCATATCCTGGGTTTTTTTCTGGTTGGGCTCACGTATTAATGTGGTGCCACACTGATATAGCCAATTCAACCTGGTTCCGAGTAATATTTTGGAGAATAACGCCGGTTATGTCTGGGTTAGGTCTGGTATTTGCAAACATCTAGCTCATACTTTCGCATTTTTCGCATACTTGATGGCCAGATCGTGGCCTTTTTCTGGATTGGATCACGTAGTAATATGGCACCACACTGAAACAGTCAATTCAACCTGGTTCCGAGTAATATTTTGGAGATTAACGCCGGTTAGGTCCGGGTTACGTCTGGTATTTGCAATCATCTATCTCATACTTTCGCATTTTTCGCATACTTGAATGGCCAGACCCTGGCCTTTTTCGCGTTTGTTTCCCGTAGTAATGTGCTACCACACTGTAACAGTCAATTAAACCTGGTTGCGATCAATATTTCAGAGGATAACATCTGTTAGGGCTGGGTTACGTCAGGTATTTTCAATCATCAGCATCATACTTTCGCTACTTTCGCATACTTGATGGCCAGATCCTGGGGTTTTTCCTGGTTAGGATCACGTAGTAATGTGGTATCACACAGAAATAGTCAATAAAACCTGGTTCCGATTAATATTTTAGAGGATAACGCCGGTTATGTCTGGTTTAGGTCTGGTATTTGCCATCATCTAGCCCATACTTTCGCATTTTTCGAATACTTGTTGGCCAGATCCTGGCATTTTTCTGGTTTGGATCACGTAGTGGTGTGGTACCACACCGAAACAGTCAACTAAACCTGGATCCGATTAATATTTTAGAGGACAACGCCGGTTATGCTTCGGTTAGGTCTGGTATTTGCCCTCATCTGGCTCGTACTTTCGCAGTTTTCGCATACTTGAATGGGCAGATCCTGGATTCTTTTCCGGTTGGGTCACGTAATAAAGTGGTACCGCGCTGAAACGGTCAATTAAACCTGGTTTCGATCAAAATTTTAGAGGATAACGCTGGTTATGTCTGGGTTAGTTCTGGTATTTGCAATCATCTAGCTCGTGCTTTCGCATTTTTCGCAAACTTGTTGGCCAGATCCTGGGCTTTTTCTGGTTTGGATCACGTAGTAATATGGTACCATACCGAAACAGTCAACTAAACCTGGATCCGATTAATATTTTAGAGGATAACGCCGGTTATGTCTGGGTTAGGTCTGGTATTTGCCATCATCTAGCTCATACTTTCGCTTTTTTCGCATACTTGAATGACCAGATCCTTGGCTTTTTCTGGTTTGGATCACGTAGCAATGCTGTACCACTCCGAAACAGTCAATGAAACCTTGTTCCCATTAATATTTTAGAGGATAACGCCGGTTAGGTTTGTGTTAGGTCCGGTATTTGCTATAATCTGGCTCATACTTTCGGTACTTTAGCATACTTGTTGGCCAGATCCTGGGTTTTTTTCTGGTTAGGACCAGGTAGTAATGTGGTACCACACCGAAACAGTCAACTAAACCTGGATCCGATTAATATTTTAGAGGACAACGCCGGTTATGCTTGGGTTAGGTCTGGTATTTGCCCTCATCTGGCTCGTACTTTCGCATTTTTCGCATACTTGTTGGCCAGATCCTGGGTTTTTTTCTGGTTAGGATCACGTATTAATGTGGTACCACACTGAAGTAGTCAATTAAACCTGGTTGCGATTAATATTTTGGCGGATAACGCCGGTTATGCCTGGGTTAGGTCTGGTATTTGCCATCATCTAGCCCATACTTTCGCATTTTTCGAATATTTGTTGGCCAGATCCTGGCATTTTTCTGGTTTGGATCACGTAGAAATGTGGTACCACACCGAAACAGTCGATTAAACCTGGTTCCGATTATTATTTTAAAGGATACCGCCGGTTATGTCTGGGTTAGGTCTGGTATTTGGAATCATCTGCCTCATACTTTCGCATTTTTCGCATACTTGAATGACCAGATCCTGGGCTTTTTCTGGTTTGGATCACGTCGTAATGTGGTACCACACTGTAATAGTCAATTAATCCTGGTTCCGATTATTACTTTAGAGGATAACGCCGGATATGTCTGGGTTAGGTCTGGTATTTATCATCATCTGACTCAGATTTTCGGATTCTTCGCATACTTGTTGGCCAGATCCTGGGTTTTTTCTGGTTTGGATCACGTAGAAATGTGGTACCACACCGAAACAGTCGATTAAACCTGGTTCCGATTAATATTTTAAAGGATACCGCCGGTTATGTCTGGGTTAGGTCTGGTATTTGGAATCATCTGCCTCATACTTTCGCATTTTTCGCATACTTGTTGGCCAGATCCTGGGCTTTTTCTGGTTTGGATCACGTAGTAGTATGCTACCACACCGATACAGTAAATTTAACCTGGATTTGATCAATATTTTAGGGGATAACACGGGTTAGGTCCGGTTTACGTCTGGTATTTGCAATCATCTATCTCATACTTTCGCATTTTCGCATACTTGAATGGCCCGACCCTGGCCTTTTTCGCGTTTGTTTCCCGTAGTAATGTGGTACCACACTGTAACAGTCAATTAAACCCCGTTCCGATTAATATTTTAGAGGACAACGCCGGTTATGCTTGGGTTAGGTCTGGTATTTGCTCCCATCTGGCTCGTACTTTCGCAGTTTTCGCATACTTGAATGGGCAGATCCTGGATTCTTTTCCGGTTAGGACACGTAATAAAGTGGTACCGCGCTGAAACGGTCTATTAAACCTGGTTTCGATCAAAATTTTAGAGGATAACGCTAGTTATGTCTGGGTTAGTTCTGGTATTTCCAATCATCTGGCTCGTACTTTCGCATTTTTCGCATACTTGTTGGCCAGATCCTGGGTTTTTTTCTGGTTCGGATCTCGTAGTATTTTGGTACCACACTGAAACTGTCAATTAAACCTGGTTCCGATTAATATTTTAGAGGATAACGCCGGTTATGTCTGGGTTAGGTCTGGTATTTGCAAACATCTAGGTCATACTTTCGCATTTTTCGCGTACTTGTTGGCCGGATCCTGGCCTTTTTCTGAACCACACTGAAACTGTCAATTAAACCTGGTTCCGATTTATATTTTAGAGGATAACGCCGGTTATGTCTGGGTTAGTTCTGGTATTTGCTATAATCTGGCTCGTACTTTCGCATTTTTCGCATACTTGTTGGCCAGATCCTTGATTTTTTCTGGTTCCGATCACGTGGTACAGTTGTACCACACCGAAACAGTCGATTAAACCTGGTTCCGATTAATATTTTAAAGGATACCGCCGGTTATGTCTGGGTTAGGTCTGGTATTTGGAATCATCTGCCTCATACTTTCGCATTTTTCGCTTACTTGTTGGCCAGATCCTGGGCTTTTTCTGGTTTGGATCACGTATTAATGTGGTACCACACTCAAATTGTCAATGAAACCTGGTTCCGATGAATAGTTTAGAGGAGAACGCCGGTTTTGCCTGCGTTAGGTCTGCTATTTGCCATCTTCTAGCTCATACTATCGCTTTTTTCGCATACTTGAATGACCAGATCCTGGGCTTTTTCTGGTTTGGATCACGTAGTAATGTGGTACCACACTGTAATAGTCAATTAATCCTGGTTCCGATTAATATTTTAAAGGATACCGCCGGTTATGTCTGGGTTAGGTCTGGTATTTGGAATCATCTGCCTCATACTTTCGCATTTTTCGCATACTTGTTGGCCAGATCCTGGGCTTTTTCTGGTTTGGATCACGTAGTAGTATGCTACCACACCGATACAGTAAATTTAACCTGGATTCGATCAATATTTTAGGGGATAACACGGGTTAGGTCCGGGTTACGTCTGGTATTTGCAATCATCTATCTCATACTTTCGCATTTTCGCATACTTGAATGGCCCGACCCTGGCCTTTTTCGCGTTTGTTTCCCGTAGTAATGTGGTACCACACTGTAACAGTCAATTAAACCCCGTTCCGATTAATATTTTAGAGGAGAACGCCGGTTTTGCCTGCGTTAGGTCTGCTAATTGCCATCTTCTAGCTCATACTTTCGCTTTTTTCGCATACTTGAATGACTAGATCCTGGGCTTTTTCTGGTTTGGATCACGTAGTAATGTGGTACCACCCTGTAATAGTCAATTAATCCTGGATCCGATTAATATTTTAGAGGATAACGCCGGTTATGTCTGGGTTAGGTCTGGTATTTGCCATCATCTAGCTCATACTTTCGCTTTTTTCGCATACTTGAATGACCAGATCCTGGGCTTTTTCTGGTTTGGATCACGTATTAATGTGGTACCACACTCAAATTGTCAATGAAACCTGGTTCCGATGAATAGTTTAGAGGAGAACGCCGGTTTTGCCTGCGTTAGGTCTGCTATTTGCCATCTTCTAGCTCATACTTTCGCTTTTTTCGCATACTTGAATGACCAGATCCTGGGCTTTTTCTGGTTTGTATCACGTAGTAATGTGGTACCACACTGTAATAGTCAATTAATCCTGGTTCCGATTATTATTTTAGAGGATAACGCCGGTTATGTCTGGGTTAGGTCTGGTATTTATCATCATCTGACTCAGATTTTCGGATTCTTCGCATACTTGAATGACCAGATCCTGGGCTTTTTCTGGTTTGGATCACGTAGTAATGTGGTACCACACTGTAATAGTCAATTAATCCTGGTTCCGATTATTAGTTTAGAGGATAACGCCGGATATGTCTGGGTTAGGTCTGGTATTTGGAATCATCTGCCTCATACTTTCGCATTTTTCGCATACTTGTTGGCCAGATCCTGGGCTTTTTCTGGTTTGGATCACGTAGTAATATGGTACCACACCGATACAGTAAATTTAACCTGGATTCGATCAATGTTTTAGGGGATAACACGGGTTAGGGCTGGGTTACGTCTGGTATTTGCAATCATGTGTCTCATACTTTCCTATGTTTCGCATACTTGTTGGCCATATCCTGTGTTTTTTTCTGGTTGGGCTCACGTATTAATGTGGTGCCACACTGATATAGTCAATTCAACCTGCTTCCGAGTAATATTTTGGAGAATAACGCCGGTTATGTCTGGGTTAGGTCTGGTATTTCCAAACATCTAGCTCATACTTTCGCATTTTTCTCATACTTGATGGCCAGATCGTAGCCTTTTTCTGGATTGGATCACGTAGTAATATGGCACCACACTGAAGCAGTCAATTCAACCTGGTTCCGAGTAATATTTTGGAGATTAACGCCGGCTAGGTCCGGGTTACGTCTGGTATTTGCAATCATCTATCTCATACTTTCGCATTTTCGCATACTTGAATGGCCCGACCCTGGCCTTTTTCGCGTTTGTTTCCCGTAGTAATGTGGTACCACACTGTAACAGTCAATTAAACCCCGTTCCGATTAATATTTTAGAGGACAACGCCGGTTATGCTTGGGTTAGGTCTGGTATTTGCTCTCATCTGGCTCGTACTTTCGCAGTTTTCGCATACTTGAATGGGCAGATCCTGGATTCTTTTCCGGTGAGGACACGTAATAAAGTGGTACCGCGCTGAAACGGTCAATTAAACCAGGTTTCGATCAAAATTTTAGAGGATAACGCTAGTTATGTCTGGGTTAGTTCTGGTATTTCCAATCATCTGGCTCGTACTTTCGCAGTTTTCGCATACTTGAATGGGCAGATCCTGGATTCTTTTCCGGTGAGGACACGTAATAAAGTGGTACCGCGCTGAAACGGTCAATTAAACCAGGTTTCGATCAAAATTTTAGAGGATAACGCTAGTTATGTCTGGGTTAGTTCTGGTATTTCCAATCATCTGGCTCGTGCTTTCGCATTTTTCGCATAATTGTTGGCCAGATCCTGGCCTTTTTCTGGTTCGGATCTCGTAGTATTTTGGTACCACACTGAAACTGTCAATTAAACCTGGTTCCGATTAATATTTTAGAGGCTAACGCCGGTTATGTCTGGGTTAGGTCTGGTATTTGCCATCATCTACCTCATACTTTCGCTTTTTTCGCATACTTGAATGGCCAGATCCTGGCTTTTTTCGGGTTTGGTTCCCGTAGTAATGTAGTACCACGCTGTAACAGTCAATTAAACCCGGTTGCGATTAATATTTTAGAGGATAACGCCGGTTATCTCTGGGTTAGTTCTGGTATTTGCTATAATCTGGCTCATACTTTCGCTACTTTAGCATACTTGTTGGCCAGATCCTGGGTTTTTTTCTGGTTAGGACCACGTAGTAATGTGGTACCACACCGAAACAGTCAATTAAACCTTGTTCCGGTTAATATTTTAGAGGATAACGCCGGTTATGTCTGGGTTAATTCTGGTATTTGCAAACATCTAGGTCATACTTTCGCATTTTTCGCGTACTTGTTGGCCGGATCCTGGACTTTTTCTGAACCACACTGAAACTGTCAATTAAACCTGGTCCGATTAATATTTTAAAGGATACCGACGGTTATGTCTGGGTTAGGTCTGGTATTTGGAATCATCTGCCTCATACTTTCGCATTTTTCGCTTACTTGTTGGCCAGATCCTCGGTTTTTTCCGGTTTGGATCACGTAATAATGTGGTACCACACTGAAACAGTCAAATAAGCCTGGTTCCGATTAATATTTTAGGCGATAACGCCGGTTATGTCTGGGTTAGTTCTGGTATTTGCAATCATCCGGCTCGTACTTTCGCATTTTTCGAATACTTGTTGGCCAGATCCTGGGCTTTTTCTGGTTAGGATCACGTATTAATGTGGTACCACACTCAAATTGTCAATAAAACCTGGATCCGATTAATATTTTAGAGGATAACGCCGGTTATGTCTGCGTTAGGTCTGGTATTTGCCATCATCTAGCTCATACTTTCGCTTTTTTCGCATACTTGAATGACCAGATCCTGGGCTTTTTCTGGTTAGGATCACGTATTAATTTGGTACCACACTCAAATTGTCAATAAAACCTGGTTCCGATTAATATTTTAGAGGATAACGCCGGTTAGGTTTGTGTTAGGTCCGGTATTTGCTATAATCTGGCTCATACTTTCGCTACTTTGGCATACTTGTTGGCCAGATCCTGGGTTTTTTTCTGGTTAGGACCACGTAGTAATGTGGTACCACACCGAAACAGTCACTTAAACCTTGATCCGGTTAATATTTCAGAGGATAACGCCGGTTATGTCTGGGTTAATTCTGGTATTTGCAAACATCTAGGTCATACTTTCGCATCTTTCGCGTACTTGTTGGCCGGATCCTGGCCTCTTTCTGAACCACACTGAAACTGTCAATTAAACCTGGTTCCGATTTATATTTTAGAGGATAACGCCGGTTATGTCTGGGTTAGTTCTCGTATTTGCTATAATCTGGCTCGTACTTTCGCATTTTTCGCATACTTGTTGGCCAGATCCTTGATTTTTTCTGGTTCCGATCACGTGGTACAGTTGTACCACACCGAAACAGTCGATTAAACCTGGTTCCGATTAATATTTTAAAGGATACCGCCGGTTATGTCTGGGTTAGGTCTGGTATTTGGAATCATCTGCCTCATACTTTCGCATTTCTCGCTTACTTGTTGGCCAGATCCTGGGCTTTTTCTGGTTTGGATCACGTATTAATGTGGTACCACACTCAAATTGTCAATGAAACCTGGTTCCGATTAATAGTTTAGAGGAGAACGCCGGTTTTGCCTGCGTTAGGTCTGCTATTTGCCATCCTCTAGCTCATACTTTCGCTTTTTTCGCATACTTGTTGGCCAGATCCTGGGCTTTTTCTGGTTTGGATCACGTAGTAATATGGTACCACACCGATACAGTAAATTTAACCTGGATTCGATCAATGTTTTAGGGGATAACACGGGTTAGGGCTGGGTTACGTCTGGTATTTGCAATCATGTGTCTCATACTTTCGTATGTTTCGCATACTTGTTGGCCAGATCCTGGCCTTTTTCGCGTTTGTTTCCCGTAGTAATGTGGTACCACACTGTAACAGTCAATTAAACCCCGTTCCGATTAATATTTTAGAGGACAACGCCGGTTATGCTTGGGTTAGGTCTGGTATTTGCTCTCATCTGCCTCGTACTTTCGCAGTTTTCGCATACTTGAATGGGCAGATCCTGGATTCTTTTCCGGTTAGGACAGGTAATAAAGTGGTACCGCGCTGAAACGGTCAATTAAACCTGGTTTCGATCAAAATTTTAGAGGATGACGCTAGTTATGTCTGGGTTAGTTCTGGTATTTCCAATCATCTGGCTCGTGCTTTCGCATTTTTCGCATACTTGTTGGCCAGATCCTGGGCTTTTTCTGGTTTGGATCACGTAGTAATATGGTACCACACCGATACAGTAAATTTAACCTGGATTCGATCAATATTTTAGGGGATAACACGGGTTAGGGCTGGGTTACGTCTGGTATTTGCAATCATGTGTCTCATACTTTCGTATATTTCGCATACTTGTTGGCCATATCCTGGGCTTTTTCTGATTTGGATCACGTAGTAATATGGTACCACACCGAAACAGTCAACTAAACCTGGATCCGATTAATATTTTAGAGGATAACGCCGGTTATGGCTGGGTTAGGTCTGGTATTTGCCATCATCTAGCTCATACTTTCGCTTTTTTAGCATCCTTGAATGACCAGATCCTTGGCTTTTTCAGGTTTGGATTACGTAGCAATGCTGTACCACTCCGAAACAGTCAATGAAACCTTGTTCCCATTAATATTTTAGAGGATAACGCCGGTTAGGTTTGTGTTAGGTCCGGTATTTGCTATAATCTGGCTCATACTTTCGCTACTTTAGCATACTTGTTGGCCAGATCCTGGGTTTTTTTCTGGTTAGGACCACGTAGTAATGTGGTACCACACCGAAACAGTCAATTAAACCTTGTTCCGATTAATATTTTAGAGGATAACGCCGGTTATGTCTGGGTTAGTTCTGGTATTTGCTATAATCTGGCTCGTACTTTCACATTTTTCGCATACTTGTTGGCCAGATCCTGGGTTTTTTCTGGTTCCGATCACGTGGTACAGTTGTACCACACTGGAACAGTCAATTAATCCTGGTTCCGATTATTATTTTAGCGGATAACGCCGGTTATCTCTGGGTTAGGTCTGGTATTTGGAATCATCTGCCTCATACATTCGCATTTTTCGCTTACTTGTTGGCCAGATCCTGGGCTTTTTATGGTTTGGATCACGTAGTAATATGGTACCACACCGATACAGTAAATTTTACCTGGATTCGATCAATATTTTAGGGGATAACACGGGTTAGGGCTGGGTTACGTCTGGTATTTGCAATCATGTGTCTCATACTTTCGTACGTTTCGCATACTTGTTGGCCATATCCTGGGTTTTCTTCTGGATTGGATCACGTAGTAATATGGCACCACACTGAAACAGTAAATTCAACCTGGTTCCGAGTAATATTTTGGAGATTAACGCCGGTTAGGTCCGGGTTACGTCTGGTATTTGCAATCATCTATCTCATACTTTCGCATTTTTCGCATACTTGATTGGCCAGATCCTGGGCTTTTTCTGGTTTGGATCACGTAGTAATGTGGCACCACACTGTAATAGTCAATTAAACCGCGTCCCGATTAATATTTTAGGGGATAACGCCGGTGATGTCTGGGTCAGGTCTGGTATTTGCCTTCATCTGGCTCGAATTTTCGCATTTTTCGCATACTTGTTGGCCAGATCCTGCCCTTTTTCTGGTTAGGATCACGTATTAATGTGGTACCACACTCAAATTGTCAATAAAACCTGGTTCCGATTAATATTTTAGAGGAGAACGCCGGTTATGCCTGGGTTAGCTCTGGTATTTGCCATCATCTACCTCCTACTTTCGCTTTTTTCGCATACTTGAATGACCAGATCCAGTGCCTTTTCTGGTTTGGATCACGTAGTAATGTGGTACCACACTGTAATAGTCAATTAATCCTGGTTCCGATTATTATTTTAGAGGATAACGCCGGCTATGTCTGGGTTAGGTCTGGTATTTATCATCATCTGACTCAGATTTTCGGATTCTTCGCATACTTGTTGGCCAGATCCTGGGTTTTTTCTGGTTTGGATCACGTAGTAATGTGGTACCACACCGAAACAGTCGATTAAACCTGGTTCCGATTAATATTTTAAAGGATAGCGCCGGTTATGTCTGGGTTAGGTCTGGTATTTGGAATCATCTGCCTCATACTTTCGCATTTTTCGCTTACTTGTTGGCCAGAAACCTCGGTTTTTTCCGGTTTAGATCACGTAATAATGTGGTACCACACTGAAACAGTCAAATAAACCTGGTTCCGATTAATATTTTAGGCGATAACGCCGGTTATGTCTGGGTTAGTTCTGGTATTTGCAACCATCTGGCTCGTGCTTTCGCATTTTTCGCATACTTGTTGGCCGGATCCTGGGCTTTTTCTGGTTTGGATCACGTAGTAATATGATACCACACCGATACAGTAAATTTAACCTGGATTCGATCAATATTTTAGGGGATAACACGGGTTAGCGCTGGGTTACGTCTGGTATTTGCAATCATGTGTCTCATACTTTCGTATGATTCGCATACTTGTTGGCCATATCCTGGGTATTTTTCTGGTTGGGCTCACGTATCAATGTGGTGGCACACTGATATAGTCAATTCAACCTGGTTCCGAGTAATATTTTGGAGAATAACGCCGGTTATGTCTGGGTTAGGTCTGGTATTTGCAAACATCTAGCTCATACTTTCGCATGTTTCGCATACTTGATGGCCAGATCGTGGCGTTTTTCTGGATTGGATCACGTAGTAATATGGCACCACACTGAAACAGTCAATTCAACCTGGTTCCGAGTAATATTTTGGAGATTAACGCCGGTTAGGTCCGGGTTACGTCTGGTATTTGCAATCATCTAGCCCATACTTTCGCATTTTTCGAATACTTGTTGGCCAGATCCTGGCATTTTTTTGGTTTGGATCACGCAGTAATGTGGTACCACACCGAAACAGTCAACTAAACCTGGATTCGATTAATATTTTAGAGGACAACGCCGGTTATGCTTGGGTTAGGTCTGGTATTTGCCCTCATCTGGCTCGTACTTTCGTAGTTTTCGCATACTTGAATGGGCAGATCCCGGATTCTTTTCCGGTTGGGTCACGTAATAAAGTGGTAACGCGCTGAAACGGTCAATTAAACCTGGTTTCGATCAAAATTTTAGAGGATAACGCTGGTTATTTCTGGGTTAGTTCTGGTATTTGCAATCATCTGGCTCGTGCTTTCGCATTTTTCGCATACTTGTTGGCCACATCCTGGGCTTTTTCTGGTTTGGATCACGTAGTAATATGGTACCACACCGAAACAGTCAACTAAACCTGGTTCCGATTAATATTTTAAAGGATACCGCCGGTTATGTCTGGGTTAGGTCTGGTATTTAGAATCATCTGCCTCATACTTTCGCTTTTTTCGCATACTTGAATGACCAGATCCTGGGCTTTTTCTGGTTAGGATCACGTATTAATTTGGTACCACACTCAAATTGTCAATAAAACCTGGTTCCGATTAATATTTTAGAGGATAACGCCGGTTAGGTTTGTGTTAGGTCCGGTATTTGCTATAATCTGGCTCATACTTTCGCTACTTTGGCATACTTGTTGGCCAGATCCTGGGTTTTTTTCTGGTTAGGACCACGTAGTAATGTGGTACCACACCGAAACAGTCACTTAAACCTTGATCCGGTTAATATTTCAGAGGATAACGCCGGTTATGTCTGGGTTAATTCTGGTATTTGCAAACATCTAGGTCATACTTTCGCATCTTTCGCGTACTTGTTGGCCGGATCCTGGCCTCTTTCTGAACCACACTGAAACTGTCAATTAAACCTGGTTCCGATTTATATTTTAGAGGATAACGCCGGTTATGTCTGGGTTAGTTCTCGTATTTGCTATAATCTGGCTCGTACTTTCGCATTTTTCGCATACTTGTTGGCCAGATCCTTGATTTTTTCTGGTTCCGATCACGTGGTACAGTTGTACCACACCGAAACAGTCGATTAAACCTGGTTCCGATTAATATTTTAAAGGATACCGCCGGTTATGTCTGGGTTAGGTCTGGTATTTGGAATCATCTGCCTCATACTTTCGCATTTTTCGCTTACTTGTTGGCCAGATCCTGGGCTTTTTCTGGTTTGGATCACGTATTAATGTGGTGCCACACTCAAATTGTCAATGAAACCTGGTTCCGATTAATAGTTTAGAGGAGAACGCCGGTTTTGCCTGCGTTAGGTCTGCTATTTCCCATCTTCTAGCTCATACTTTCGCTTTTTTCGCATACTTGTTGGCCAGATCCTGGGCTTTTTCTGGTTTGGATCACGTAGTAATATGGTACCACACCGATACAGTAAATTTAACCTGGATTCGATCAATGTTTTAGGGGATAACACGGGTTAGGGCTGGGTTACGTCTGGTATTTGCAATCATGTGTCTCATACTTTCGTATGTTTCGCATACTTGTTGGCCAGATCCTGGCCTTTTTCGCGTTTGTTTCCCGTAGTAATGTGGTACCACACTGTAACAGTCAATTAAACCCCGTTCCGATTAATATTTTAGAGGACAACGCCGGTTATGCTTGGGTTAGGTCTGGTATTTGCTCTCATCTGCCTCGTACTTTCGCAGTTTTCGCATACTTGAATGGGCAGATCCTGGATTCTTTTCCGGTTAGGACACGTAATAAAGTGGTACCGCGCTGAAACGGTCAATTAAACCTGGTTTCGATCAAAATTTTAGAGGATGACGCTAGTTATGTCTGGGTTAGTTCTGGTATTTCCAATCATCTGGCTCGTGCTTTCGCATTTTTCGCATACTTGTTGGCCAGATCCTGGGCTTTTTCTAGTTTGGATCACGTAGTAATATGGTACCACACCGATACAGTAAATTTAACCTGGATTCGATCAATATTTTAGGGGATAACACGGGTTAGGGCTGGGTTACGTCTGGTATTTGCAATCATGTGTCTCATACTTTCGTATATTTCGCATACTTGTTGGCCATATCCTGGGCTTTTTCTGATTTGGATCACGTAGTAATATGGTACCACACCGAAACAGTCAACTAAACCTGGATCCGATTAATATTTTAGAGGATAACGCCGGTTATGGCTGGGTTAGGTCTGGTATTTGCCATCATCTAGCTCATACTTTCGCTTTTTTAGCATCCTTGAATGACCAGATCCTTGGCTTTTTCTGGTTTGGATTACGTAGCAATGCTGTACCACTCCGAAACAGTCAATGAAACCTTGTTCCCATTAATATTTTAGAGGATAACGCCGGTTAGGTTTGTGTTAGGTCCGGTATTTGCTATAATCTGGCTCATACTTTCGCTACTTTAGCATACTTGTTGGCCAGATCCTGGGTTTTTTTCTGGTTAGGACCACGTAGTAATGTGGTACCACACCGAAACAGTCAATTAAACCTTGTTCCGATTAATATTTTAGAGGATAACGCCGGTTATGTCTGGGTTAGTTCTGGTATTTGCTATAATCTGGCTCGTACTTTCACATTTTTCGCATACTTGTTGGCCAGATCCTGGGTTTTTTCTGGTTCCGATCACGTGGTACAGTTGTACCACACTGGAACAGTCAATTAATCCTGGTTCCGATTATTATTTTAGCGGATAACGCCGGTTATCTCTGGGTTAGGTCTGGTATTTGGAATCATCTGCCTCATACATTCGCATTTTTCGCTTACTTGTTGGCCAGATCCTGGGCTTTTTATGGTTTGGATCACGTAGTAATATGGTACCACACCGATACAGTAAATTTTACCTGGATTCGATCAATATTTTAGGGGATAACACGGGTTAGGGCTGGGTTACGTCTGGTATTTGCAATCATGTGTCTCATACTTTCGTACGTTTCGCATACTTGTTGGCCATATCCTGGGTTTTCTTCTGGATTGGATCACGTAGTAATATGGCACCACACTGAAACAGTAAATTCAACCTGGTTCCGAGTAATATTTTGGAGATTAACGCCGGTTAGGTCCGGGTTACGTCTGGTATTTGCAATCATCTATCTCATACTTTCGCATTTTTCGCATACTTGATTGGCCAGATCCTGGGCTTTTTCTGGTTTGGATCACGTAGTAATGTGGCACCACACTGTAATAGTCAATTAAACCGCGTCCCGATTAATATTTTAGGGGATAACGCCGGTGATGTCTGGGTCAGGTCTGGTATTTGCCTTCATCTGGCTCGAATTTTCGCATTTTTCGCATACTTGTTGGCCAGATCCTGCCCTTTTTCTGGTTAGGATCACGTATTAATGTGGTACCACACTCAAATTGTCAATAAAACCTGGTTCCGATTAATATTTTAGAGGAGAACGCCGGTTATGCCTGGGTTAGCTCTGGTATTTGCCATCATCTACCTCCTACTTTCGCTTTTTTCGCATACTTGAATGACCAGATCCAGTGCCTTTTCTGGTTTGGATCACGTAGTAATGTGGTACCACACTGTAATAGTCAATTAATCCTGGTTCCGATTATTATTTTAGAGGATAACGCCGGCTATGTCTGGGTTAGGTCTGGTATTTATCATCATCTGACTCAGATTTTCGGATTCTTCGCATACTTGTTGGCCAGATCCTGGGTTTTTTCTGGTTTGGATCACGTAGTAATGTGGTACCACACCGAAACAGTCGATTAAACCTGGTTCCGATTAATATTTTAAAGGATAGCGCCGGTTATGTCTGGGTTAGGTCTGGTATTTGGAATCATCTGCCTCATACTTTCGCATTTTTCGCTTACTTGTTGGCCAGAAACCTCGGTTTTTTCCGGTTTAGATCACGTAATAATGTGGTACCACACTGAAACAGTCAAATAAACCTGGTTCCGATTAATATTTTAGGCGATAACGCCGGTTATGTCTGGGTTAGTTATGGTATTTGCAACCATCTGGCTCGTGCTTTCGCATTTTTCGCATACTTGTTGGCCGGATCCTGGGCTTTTTCTGGTTTGGATCACGTAGTAATATGATACCACACCGATACAGTAAATTTAACCTGGATTCGATCAATATTTTAGGGGATAACACGGGTTAGCGCTGGGTTACGTCTGGTATTTGCAATCATGTGTCTCATACTTTCGTATGATTCGCATACTTGTTGGCCATATCCTGGGTATTTTTCTGGTTGGGCTCACGTATTAATGTGGTGCCACACTGATATAGTCAATTCAACCTGGTTCCGAGTAATATTTTGGAGAATAACGCCGGTTATGTCTGGGTTAGGTCTGGTATTTGCAAACATCTAGCTCATACTTTCGCATGTTTCGCATACTTGATGGCCAGATCGTGGCGTTTTTCTGGATTGGATCACGTAGTAATATGGCACCACACTGAAACAGTCAATTCAACCTGGTTCCGAGTAATATTTTGGAGATTAACGCCGGTTAGGTCCGGGTTACGTCTGGTATTTGCAATCATCTAGCCCATACTTTCGCATTTTTCGAATACTTGTTGGCCAGATCCTGGCATTTTTTTGGTTTGGATCACGCAGTAATGTGGTACCACACCGAAACAGTCAACTAAACCTGGATTCGATTAATATTTTAGAGGACAACGCCGGTTATGCTTGGGTTAGGTCTGGTATTTGCCCTCATCTGGCTCGTACTTTCGTAGTTTTCGCATACTTGAATGGGCAGATCCCGGATTCTTTTCCGGTTGGGTCACGTAATAAAGTCGTAACGCGCTGAAACGGTCAATTAAACCTGGTTTCGATCAAAATTTTAGAGGATAACGCTGGTTATTTCTGGGTTAGTTCTGGTATTTGCAATCATCTGGCTCGTGCTTTCGCATTTTTCGCATACTTGTTGGCCACATCCTGGGCTTTTTCTGGTTTGGATCACGTAGTAATATGGTACCACACCGAAACAGTCAACTAAACCTGGTTCCGATTAATATTTTAAAGGATACCGCCGGTTATGTCTGGGTTAGGTCTGGTATTTAGAATCATCTGCCTCATACTTTCGCATTTTTCGCTTACTTGTTGGCCAGATCCTGGGCTTTTTATGGTTTGGATCACGTAGTAATGTGGTACCACACTGTAATAGTCAATTAAACCTCATCCCGATTAATATTTTAGGGGATAACGCCGGTTATGCCTGGGTTAGGTCTGGTATTTGCAATCATCTGGCTCGTGCTTTCGCATTTTTCGCATACTTGTTGGCCAGATCCTGGGCTTTTTCTGGTTTGGATCACGTAGTAATATGGTACCACACCGATACAGTAAATTTAACCTGAATTCGATCAATATTTTAGGGGATAACACGGGTTAGGGCTGGGTTACGTCTGGTATTTGCAATCATGTGTCTCATACTTTCGTATGTTTCGCATACTTGTTGGCCATATCCTGGGTTTTTTTCTGGATTGGATCACGTAGTAATATGGCACCACACTGAAACAGTCAATTCAACCTGGTTCCGAGTAATATTTTGGAGATTAGCGCCGGTGAGGTCCGGGTTACGTCTGGTATTTGCAATCATCTATCTCATACTTTCGCATTTTTCGCATACTTGATTGGCCAGATCCTGGGCTTTTTCTGGTTTGGATCACGTAGTAATGTGGCACCACACTGTAATAGTCAATTAAACCTCGTCCCGATTAATATTTTAGGGGATAACGCCGGTGATGTCTGGGTCAGGTCTGGTATTTGCCTTCATCTGGCTCGAATTTTCGCATTTTTCGCATACTTGTTGGCCAGATCCTGCCCTTTTCCTGGTTAGGATCACGTATTAATGTGGTACCACACTCAAATTGTCAATAAAACCTGGTTCCGATTAATATTTTAGAGGACAACGCCGGTTATGCCTGGGTTAGGTCTGGTAATTGCCATCATCTACCTCCTACTTTCGCTTTTTTCGCATACTTGTTGGCCAGATCCTGGGTTTTTTCTGGTTTGGATCACGTAGTAATGTGGTACCACACCGAAACAGTCGATTAAACCTGGTTCCGATTAATATTTTAAAGGATACCGCCGGTTATGTCTGGGTTGGGTCTGGTATTTGGAATCATCTGCCTCATACTTTCGCATTTTTCGCATACTTGTTGGCCAGATCCTGGGTTTTTTCTGGTTTGGATCACGTAGTAATGTGGTACCACACCGAAACAGTCGATTAAACCTGGTTCCGATTAATATTTTAAAGGATACCGCCGGTTATGTCTGGGTTAGGTCTGGTATTTGGAATCATCTGCCTCATACTTTCGCATTTTTCGCATACTTGATGGCCAGATCGTGGCGTTTTTCTGGATTGGATCACGTAGTAATATGGCACCACACTGAAACAGTCAATTCAACCTGGTTCCGAGTAATATTTTGGAGATTAACGCCGGTTAGGTGCGGGTTACGTCTGGTATTTGCAATCATCTAGCCCATACTTTCGCATTTTTCGAATACTTGTTGGCCAGATCCTGGCATTTTTTTGGTTTGGATCACGCAGTAATGTGGTACCACACCGAAACAGTCAACTAAACCTGGATTCGATTAATATTTTAGAGGACAACGCCGGTTATGCTTGGGTTAGGTCTGGTATTTGCCCTCATCTGGCTCGTACTTTCGTAGTTTTCGCATACTTGAATGGGCAGATCCCGGATTCTTTTCCGGTTGGGTCACGTAATAAAGTGGTACCGCGCTGAAACGGTCAATTAAACCTGGTTTCGATCAAAATTTTAGAGGATAACGCTGGTTATGTCTGGGTTAGTTCTGGTATTTGCAATCATCTGGCTCGTGCTTTCGCATTTTTCGCATACTTGTTGGCCACATCCTGGGCTTTTTCTGGTTTGGATCACGCAGTAATATGGTACCACACCGAAACAGTCAACTAAACCTGGTTCCGATTAATATTTTAAAGGATACCGCCGGTTATGTCTGGGTTAGGTCTGGTATTTAGAATCATCTGCCTCATAATTTCGCATTTTTCGCTTACTTGTTGGCCAGATCCTGGGCTTTTTATGGTTTGGATCATGTAGTAATGTGGTACCACACTGTAATAGTCAATTAAACCTCGTCCCGATTAATATTTTAGGGGATAACGCCGGTTATGCCTGGGTTAGGTCTGGTATTTGCAATCATCTGGCTCGTGCTTTCGCATTTTTCGCATACTTGTTGGCCAGATCCTGGGCTTTTTCTGGTTTGGATCACGTAGTAATATGGTACCACACCGATACAGTAAATTTAACCTGAATTCGATCAATATTTTAGGGGATAACACGGGTTAGGGCTGGGTTACGTCTGGTATTTGCAATCATGTGTCTCATACTTTCGTATGTTTCGCATACTTGTTGGCCATATCCTGGGTTTTTTTCTGGATTGGATCACGTAGTAATATGGCACCACACTGAAACAGTCAATTCAACCTGGTTCCGAGTAATATTTTGGAGATTAGCGCCGGTTAGGTCCGGGTTACGTCTGGTATTTGCAATCATCTATCTCATACTTTCGCATTTTTCGCATACTTGATTGGCCAGATCCTGGGCTTTTTCTGGTTTGGATCACGTAGTAATGTGGCACCACACTGTAATAGTCAATTAAACCTCGTCCCGATTAATATTTTAGGGGATAACGCCGGTGATGTCTGGGTCAGGTCTGGTATTTGCCTTCATCTGGCTCGAATTTTCGCATTTTTCGCATACTTGTTGGCCAGATCCTGCCCTTTTTCTCGTTAGGATCACGTATTAATGTGGTACCACACTCAAATTGTCAATAAAACCTGGTTCCGATTAATATTTTAGAGGACAACGCCGGTTATGCCTGGGTTAGGTCTGGTATTTGCCATCATCTACCTCCTACTTTCGCTTTTTTCGCATACTTGTTGGCCAGATCCTGGGTTTTTTCTGGTTTGGATCACGTAGTAATGTGGTACCACACCGAAACAGTCGATTAAACCTGGTTCCGATTAATATTTTAAAGGATACCGCCGGTTATGTCTGGGTTAGGTCTGGTATTTGGAATCATCTGCCTCATACTTTCGCATTTTTCGCATACTTGTTGGCCAGATCCTGGGTTTTTTCTGGTTTGGATCACGTAGTAATGTGGTACCACACCGAAACAGTCGATTAAACCTGGTTCCGATTAATATTTTAAAGGATACCGCCGGTTATGTCTGGGTTAGGTCTGGTATTTGGAATCATCTGCCTCATACTTTCGCATTTTTCGCATACTTGTTGGCCACATCCTGGGCTTTTTCTGGTTTGGATCACGTAGTAATATGGTACCACACCGATACAGTAAATTAAACCTGGATTCGATCAATATTTTAGGGGATAACACTGGTTAGGGCTGGGTTACGTCTGGTATTTGCAATCATGTGTCTCATACTTTCGTATGTTTCGCATACTTGTTGGCCATATCCTCGGCTTTTTCTGGTTTGGATCAGGTAGTAATATGGTACCACACCGAAACAGTCAACTAAACCTGGATCCGATTAATATTTTAGAGGATAACGCCGGTTATGGCTGGGTTAGGTCTGGTATTTGCAAACATCTAGCTCATACTTTCGCATTTTTCGCATACTTGATGGCCAGATCGTGGCGTTTTTCTGGATTGGATCACGTAGTAATATGGCACCACACTGAAACAGTCAATTCAACCTGGTTCCGAGTAATATTTTGGAGATTAACGCCGGTTAGGTCCGGGTTACGTCTGGTATTTGCAATCATCTAGCCCATACTTTCGCATTTTTCGAATACTTGTTGGCCAGATCCTGGCATTTATTTGGTTTGGATCACGCAGTAATGTGGTACCACACCGAAACAGTCAACTAAACCTGGATTCGATTAATATTTTAGAGGACAACGCCGGTTATGCTTGGGTTAGGTCTGGTATTTGCCCTCATCTGGCTCGTACTTTCGCAGTTTTCGCATACTTGAATGGGCAGATCCTGGATTCTTTTCCGGTTAGGTCACGTAATAAAGTGGTACCGCGCTGAAACGGTCAATTAAACCTGGTTTCGATCAAAATTTTAGAGGATAACGCTGGTTATGTCTGGGTTAGTTCTGGTATTTGCAATCATCTGGCTCGTGCTTTCGCATTTCTCGCATACTTGTTGGCCAGATCCTGGGCTTTTTCTGAACCACACTGAAACTGTCAATTAAACCTGATTCCGATTTATATTTTAGAGGATAACGCCGGTTATGTCTGGGTTAGTTCTGGTATTTGCTATAATCTGGCTCGTACTTTCGCATTTTTCGCATATTTGTTGGCCAGATCCTGGGTTTTTTCTGGTTCCGATCACGTGGTAGAGTTGTGCCACACTGGAACAGTCAATTAATCCTGGTTCCGATTATTATTTTAGCGGATAACGCCGGTTATCTCTGGGTTAGGTCTGGTATTTATCATCATCTGACTCAGATTTTCGGATTCTTCGCATACTTGTTGGCCAGATCCTGGGTTTTTTCTGGTTTGGATCACGTAGTAAAGTGGTACCACACCGAAACAGTCGATTAAACCTGGTTCCGATTAATATTTTAAAGGATACCGCCGGTTATGTCTGGGTTAGGTCTGGCATTTGGAATCATCTGCCTCATACTTTCGCATTTTTCGCTTACTTGTTGGCCAGATCCTGGGCTTTTTCTGGTTTGGATCACGTAGTAATATGGTACCACACCGACACAGTAAATTTAACCTGGATTCGATTAATATTTTAGGCGATAACGCCGGTTATGTCTGGGTTAGTTCAGGTATTTGCAACCATCTGGCTCGTGCTTTCGCATTTTTCGCATACTTGTTGGCCAGATCCTGGGCTTTTTCTGGTTTGGATCACGTAGTAATATGGTACCACACCGATACAGTAAATTTAACCTGGATTCGAACAATATTTTAGGGGATAACACGGGTTAGGGCTGGGTTACGTCTGGTATTTGCAATCATCTGGCTCGTACTTTCGCATTTATCGCATACTTTTTGGCCAGGTCCTGGGTTTCCTCTGGTTTGGATCAGGTAGTAATGTGGTACCACAACGAAACAGTCAATTAAACCTAGTTGCGGTTAATATTTTGGAGGATAACGCCGGTTATGTCTGGGTTAGGTCTGGTATTTGCAAACATCTAGCTCATACTTTCGCATTTTTCGCATACTTGATGGCCAGATCGTGGCCTTTTTCTGGATTGGATCACGTAGTAGTGTGGTACCACACTCAAATTGTCAATAAAACCTGGTTCCGATTAATAGTTTAGAGGAGAACGCCGGTTATGCCTGCGTTAGGTCTGCTATTTGCCATCTTCTAGCTCATACTTTCGCATTTTTCGCATACTTGATGGCCAGATCGTGGCCTTTTTCTGGATTGGATCACGTAGTAATATGGCACCACACTGAAACAGTCAATTCAACCTGGTTCCGAGTAATATTTTGAAGATTAACGCCGGTTACGTCCGGGTTACGTCTGGTATTTGCAATCATCTATCTCATACTTTCGCATTTTTCGCATACTTGAATGGCCAGACCCTGGCCTTTTTCGCGTTTGTTTCTCGTAGTTGTGGTACCACACTGTAACAGTCAATTAATCCCCGTTCCGATTAATATTTTAGAGGATAACGCCGGTCATGCTTGGGTTAGGTCTGGTATTTCCCCTCATCTGGCTCGTACTTTCGCAGTTTTCGCATACTTGAATGGGCAGATCCTGGATTCTTTTCCGGTTAGGTCACGTAATAAAGTGGTACCGCTCTGAAACGGTCAATTAAACCTGGTTTCGATCAAAATTTTAGAGGATAACGCTGGTTATGTCTGGGTTAGTTCTGGTATTTGCAATCATCTGGCTCGTGCTTTCGCATTTTTCGCATACTTGTTGGCCAGATCCTGGGCTTTTTCTGGTTTGGATCACGTAGTAATATGGTACCATACCGAAACAGTCAACTAAACCTGGATCCGATTAATATTTTAGAGGATAACGCCGGTTGTGTCTGGGTTAGGTCTGGTATTTGCCATCATCTAGCTCATACTTTCGCTTTTTTCGCATACTTGAATGACCAGATCCTGGGCTTTTTCTGGTTTGGATCACGTAGTAATGTGGCACCACACTGTAATAGTCAATTAAACCTCGTCCCGATTAATATTTTAGGGGATAACGCCGGTGATGTCTGGGTCAGGTCTGGTATTTGCCTTCATCTGGCTCGAATTTTCGCATTTTTCGCATACTTGTTGGCCAGATCCTGCCCTTTTTCTCGTTAGGATCACGTATTAATGTGGTACCACACTCAAATTGTCAATAAAACCTGGTTCCGATTAATATTTTAGAGGACAACGCCGGTTATGCCTGGGTTAGGTCTGGTATTTGCCATCATCTACCTCCTACTTTCGCTTTTTTCGCATACTTGTTGGCCAGATCCTGGGTTTTTTCTGGTTTGGATCACGTAGTAATGTGGTACCACACCGAAACAGTCGATTAAACCTGGTTCCGATTAATATTTTAAAGGATACCGCCGGTTATGTCTGGGTTAGGTCTGGTATTTGGAATCATCTGCCTCATACTTTCGCATTTTTCGCATACTTGTTGGCCAGATCCTGGGTTTTTTCTGGTTTGGATCACGTAGTAATGTGGTACCACACCGAAACAGTCGATTAAACCTGGTTCCGATTAATATTTTAAAGGATACCGCCGGTTATGTCTGGGTTAGGTCTGGTATTTGGAATCATCTGCCTCATACTTTCGCATTTTTCGCATACTTGTTGGCCACATCCTGGGCTTTTTCTGGTTTGGATCACGTAGTAATATGGTACCACACCGATACAGTAAATTAAACCTGGATTCGATCAATATTTTAGGGGATAACACTGGTTAGGGCTGGGTTACGTCTGGTATTTGCAATCATGTGTCTCATACTTTCGTATGTTTCGCATACTTGTTGGCCATATCCTCGGCTTTTTCTGGTTTGGATCAGGTAGTAATATGGTACCACACCGAAACAGTCAACTAAACCTGGATCCGATTAATATTTTAGAGGATAACGCCGGTTATGGCTGGGTTAGGTCTGGTATTTGCAAACATCTAGCTCATACTTTCGCATTTTTCGCATACTTGATGGCCAGATCGTGGCGTTTTTCTGGATTGGATCACGTAGTAATATGGCACCACACTGAAACAGTCAATTCAACCTGGTTCCGAGTAATATTTTGGAGATTAACGCCGGTTAGGTCCGGGTTACGTCTGGTATTTGCAATCATCTAGCCCATACTTTCGCATTTTTCGAATACTTGTTGGCCAGATCCTGGCATTTATTTGGTTTGGATCACGCAGTAATGTGGTACCACACCGAAACAGTCAACTAAACCTGGATTCGATTAATATTTTAGAGGACAACGCCGGTTATGCTTGGGTTAGGTCTGGTATTTGCCCTCATCTGGCTCGTACTTTCGCAGTTTTCGCATACTTGAATGGGCAGATCCTGGATTCTTTTCCGGTTAGGTCACGTAATAAAGTGGTACCGCGCTGAAACGGTCAATTAAACCTGGTTTCGATCAAAATTTTAGAGGATAACGCTGGTTATGTCTGGGTTAGTTCTGGTATTTGCAATCATCTGGCTCGTGCTTTCGCATTTCTCGCATACTTGTTGGCCAGATCCTGGGCTTTTTCTGAACCACACTGAAACTGTCAATTAAACCTGATTCCGATTTATATTTTAGAGGATAACGCCGGTTATGTCTGGGTTAGTTCTGGTATTTGCTATAATCTGGCTCGTACTTTCGCATTTTTCGCATATTTGTTGGCCAGATCCTGGGTTTTTTCTGGTTCCGATCACGTGGTAGAGTTGTGCCACACTGGAACAGTCAATTAATCCTGGTTCCGATTATTATTTTAGCGGATAACGCCGGTTATCTCTGGGTTAGGTCTGGTATTTATCATCATCTGACTCAGATTTTCGGATTCTTCGCATACTTGTTGGCCAGATCCTGGGTTTTTTCTGGTTTGGATCACGTAGTAAAGTGGTACCACACCGAAACAGTCGATTAAACCTGGTTCCGATTAATATTTTAAAGGATACCGCCGGTTATGTCTGGGTTAGGTCTGGCATTTGGAATCATCTGCCTCATACTTTCGCATTTTTCGCTTACTTGTTGGCCAGATCCTGGGCTTTTTCTGGTTTGGATCACGTAGTAATATGGTACCACACCGACACAGTAAATTTAACCTGGATTCGATTAATATTTTAGGCGATAACGCCGGTTATGTCTGGGTTAGTTCAGGTATTTGCAACCATCTGGCTCGTGCTTTCGCATTTTTCGCATACTTGTTGGCCAGATCCTGGGCTTTTTCTGGTTTGGATCACGTAGTAATATGGTACCACACCGATACAGTAAATTTAACCTGGATTCGAACAATATTTTAGGGGATAACACGGGTTAGGGCTGGGTTACGTCTGGTATTTGCAATCATCTGGCTCGTACTTTCGCATTTATCGCATACTTTTTGGCCAGGTCCTGGGTTTCCTCTGGTTTGGATCAGGTAGTAATGTGGTACCACAACGAAACAGTCAATTAAACCTAGTTGCGGTTAATATTTTGGAGGATAACGCCGGTTATGTCTGGGTTAGGTCTGGTATTTGCAAACATCTAGCTCATACTTTCGCATTTTTCGCATACTTGATGGCCAGATCGTGGCCTTTTTCTGGATTGGATCACGTAGTAGTGTGGTACCACACTCAAATTGTCAATAAAACCTGGTTCCGATTAATAGTTTAGAGGAGAACGCCGGTTTTGCCTGCGTTAGGTCTGCTATTTGCCAGCTCATACTTTCGCATTTTTCGCATACTTGATGGCCAGATCGTGGCCTTTTTCTGGATTGGATCACGTAGTAATATGGCACCACACTGAAACAGTCAATTCAACCTGGTTCCGAGTAATATTTTGAAGATTAACGCCGGTTACGTCCGGGTTACGTCTGGTATTTGCAATCATCTATCTCATACTTTCGCATTTTTCGCATACTTGAATGGCCAGACCCTGGCCTTTTTCGCGTTTGTTTCTCGTAGTTGTGGTACCACACTGTAACAGTCAATTAATCCCCGTTCCGATTAATATTTTAGAGGATAACGCCGGTCATGCTTGGGTTAGGTCTGGTATTTCCCCTCATCTGGCTCGTACTTTCGCAGTTTTCGCATACTTGAATGGGCAGATCCTGGATTCTTTTCCGGTTAGGTCACGTAATAAAGTGGTACCGCTCTGAAACGGTCAATTAAACCTGGTTTCGATCAAAATTTTAGAGGATAACGCTGGTTATGTCTGGGTTAGTTCTGGTATTTGCAATCATCTGGCTCGTGCTTTCGCATTTTTCGCATACTTGTTGGCCAGATCCTGGGCTTTTTCTGGTTTGGATCACGTAGTAATATGGTACCATACCGAAACAGTCAACTAAACCTGGATCCGATTAATATTTTAGAGGATAACGCCGGTTATGTCTGGGTTAGGTCTGGTATTTGCCATCATCTAGCTCATACTTTCGCTTTTTTCGCATACTTGAATGACCAGATCCTGTGCTTTTTCTGTTTAGGATCACGTATTAATGTGGTACCAAACTCAAATTGTCAATAAAACCTGGTTCCGATTAATATTTTAGAGGAGAACGCCGGTTTTGCCTGCGTTAGGTCTGCTATTTTCCATCTTCTAGCTCATACATTCGCTTTTTTCGCATACTTGAATGACCAGATCCTTGGCTTTTTCTGGTTTGGATCACGTACCAATGCTGTACCACTCCGAAACAGTCAATGAAACCTTGTTCCCATTAATATTTTAGAGGATAACGCCGGTTAGGTTTGTGTTAGGTCCGGTATTTGCTATAATCTGGCTCATACTTTCGCTACTTTAGCATACTTGTCGGCCAGATCCTGGGTTTTTTTCTGGTTAGGACCACGTAGTAATGAGGTACCACACCGAAACAGTCAACTAAACCTGGATCCGATTAATATTTTAGAGGAGAACGCCGGTTATGCCTGCGTTAGGTCTGGCATTTGCCATCATCTAGCTCATACTTTCGCATTTTTCGAATACTTTTCGGCCAGATCGTGGCATTTTTCTGGTTTCGATCACGTAGTAATGTGGTACCACACCGAAACAGTCAACTAAACCTGGATCCGATTAATATTTTAGAGGATAACGCCGGTTATGTCTGGGTTAGGTCTGGTATTTGCCATCATCTAGCCCATACTTTCGCATTTTTCGCATACTTGTTGGCCAGATCCTTGGCTATTTCTGGTTTGGATTACGTAGCAATGCTGTACCACTTCGGAACAGTCAATGAAACCTTGTTCCCATTAATATTTTAGAGGATAACGCCGGTTAGGTTTGTGTTAGGTCCGGTATTTGCTATAATCTGGCTAATACTTTCGCTACTGTAGCATACTTGTTGGCCAGATCCTGGGTTTTTTTCTGGTTAGGACCACGTAGTAATGTGGTACCACACTGTAATAGTCAATGATACCTGGTTCCGATTAATATTTTAAAGGATACCGCCGGTTATGGCTGGGTTAGGTCTGGTATTTGGAATCATCTGGCTCATACTTTCGCATTTTTCGCGTACTTGTTGGCCGGATCCTGGCCTTTTTCTGAACCACACTGAAACTGTCAATTAAACTTGGTTCCGATTTATATTTTAGAGGATAACGCCGGTTATGTCTGGGTTAGTTCTGGTATTTGCTATAATCTGGCTCGTACTTTCGCATTTTTCGCATACTTGTTGGCCAGATCCTGGATTTTTTCTGGTTCCGATCACGTGGTACAGTTGTACCACACCGAAACTGTCGATTAAACCTGGTTCCGATTAATATTTTAAAAGATACCGCCGGTTATGTCTGGGTTAGGTCTGGTATTTGGAATCATCTGCCTCATACTTTCGCATTTTTCGCTTACTTGTTGGCCAGATCCTGGGCTTTTTCTGGTTTGGATCACGTAGTAATGTGGTACCACACTGTAATAGTCAATTAAACCTCGTCCCGATTAACATTTTAGGGGATAACGCCGGTGATGTCTGGGTCAGGTCTGGTATTTGCCTTCATCTGGCTCGAATTTTCGCATTTTTCGCATACTTGTTGGCCAGATCCTGCCCTTTTTCTGGTTAGGATCACATATTAATGTGGTACCACACTCAAATTGTCAATAAAACCTGGTTCCGATTAATAGTTTAGAGGAGAACGCCGGTTTTGCCTGTGTTAGGTCTGGTATTTGCAAACATCTAGCTCATACTTTCGCATTTTTCGCATACTTGATGGCCAGATCGTGGCCTTTTTCTGGATTGGATCACGTAGTAATATGGCACCACACTGAAACTGTCAATTCAACCTGGTTCCGAGTAATATTCTGGAGATTAGCGCCGGTTAGGTCCGGGTTACGTCTGGTATTTGCAATCATCTATCTCATACTTTCGCATTTTTCGCATATTTGAATGGCCAGACCCTGGCCTTTTTCGCGTTTGTTTCCCGTAGTAATGTGGTACCACACTGTAACAGTCAATTAAACCCCGTTCCGATTAATATTTTAGAGGACAACGCCGGTTATGCTTGGGTTAGGTCTGGTATTTACCCTCATCTGGCACGTACTTTCGCATTTTTCGCATACTTGTTGGCCAGATCCTGGGCTTTTTCTGGTTTCGATCACGTAGTAATATGGTACCATACCGAAACAGTCAACTAAACCTGTATCCGATTAATATTTTAGAGGATAACGCCGGTTATGTCTGGGTTAGGTCTGGTATTTGCCATCATCTAGCTCATACATTCGCTTCTTTCGCATACTTGAATGACCAGATCCTTGGCTTTTTCTGGTTTGGATCACGTAGCAATGCTGTACCACTCCGAAACAGTCAATGAAACCTTGTTCCCATTAATATTTTAGAGGATAACGCCGGTTAGGTTTGTGTTAGGTCCGGTATTTGCTATAATCTGGCTCATACTTTCGCTACTTTAACACACTTGTTGGCCAGATCCTGGGCTCTCGCTGATTTGGATCACGTAGTAATGTTTTACCACACCGAAAAAGTCAATCAAACGTGGTTGCGATTAATATTTTAGAGGATAACGCCGGTTATGGCTGGGTTAGGCCTGGTATTTGGCATCATCTAGCTCTTACTTTCGCATTTTTCGCATACTTGTTGGCCAGATCCTGGGCTTTTTCTGGTTTGGATCACGTAGTAATATGGCACCACACCGATACAGTAAATTTAACCTGGATTCGATCAATATTTTAGGGGATAACACGGGTTAGGGCTGGGTTACGTCTGGTATTTGCAAACATGTGTCTCATACTTTCGTATGTTTCGCATACTTGTTGGCCATATCCTGGGTTTTTTTCTGGATTGGATCACGTAGTGATATGGCACCACACTGAAACAGTCAATTCAACCTTGGTCCGAGTAATATTTTGGAGATTAACGCCGGTTAGGTCCGGGTTACGTCTGGTATTTGCAATCATCTATCTCATATATTCGCATTTTTCGCATACTTGAATGGCCAGATCCTGGGCTTTTTCTGGTTTGGATCACGTAGTAATGTGGTACCGCACTGTAATTGTCAATTAAACCTCGTCCCGATTAATATTTTAGGGGATAACGCCGGTGATGTCTGGGTCAGGTGTGGTATTTGCCTCCATCTGGCTCGAATTTTCGCATTTTTCGCATACTTGTTGGCCAGATCCTGCCCTTTTTCTGGTTAGGATCACGTATTAATGTGGTACCACACTCAAATTGTCAATAAAACCTGGTTCCGATTAATATTTTAGAGGAGAACGCCGGTTATGCCTGGGTTGGGTCTGGTATTTATCATCATCTGACTCAGATTTTCGGATTCTTCGCATACTTGTTGGCCAGATCCTGGGTTGTTTCTGGTTTGGATCACGTAGTAAAGTGGTACCACACCGAAACAGTCGATTAAACCTGGTTCCGATTAATATTTTTAGGATACCGCCGGTTATGTCTGGGTTAGGTCTGGTATTTGGAATCATCTGCCTCATACATTCGCATTTTTCGCTTACTTGTTGGCCAGATCCTCGTTTTTTCCGGTTTGGATCACGTAATAATGTGGTACCACACTGAAACAGTCAAATAAACCTGGTTCCGATTAATATTTTGGCGGATAACGCCGGTTATGTCTGGGTTAGGTCTGGTATTTGCAATCATCTGACTCGTGCTTTCGCATTTTTCGCATACTTGTTGGCCAGATCCTGGGCTTTTTCTGATTTGGATCACGTAGTAATATGGTACCACACCGAAACAGTCAACTAAACCTGGATCCGATTAATATTTTAGAGGATAACGCCGGTTATGTCTGGGTTAGGTCTGGTATTTGCTATCATCTAGCTCATACTTTTGCATTTTTCGCATACTTGAATGACCAGATCCTGGGCTTTTTCTGGTTAGGATCACGTATTAATGTGGTACCACACTCAAATTGTCAATAAAACCTGGTTCCGAGTAATATTTTGGCGGATAACGCCGGTTAGGTTTGTGTTAGGTCCGGTATTTGCTATAATCTGGCTCATACTTTCGCTACTTTAGCATACTTGTTGACCAGATCCTGGGCTCTCGCTGATTTGGATCACGTAGTAATGTTTTACCACACCGAAAAAGTCAATCAAACGTGGTAGCGATTAATATTTTAGAGGATAACGCCGGTTATGGCTGGGTTAGGCCTGGTATTTGGCATCATCTAGCTCTTACTTTCGCATTTTTCGCATACTTGTTGGCCAGATCATGGGCTTTTTCTGGTTTGGATCACGTAGTAATATGGCACCACACCGAAACAGTCGATTAAACCTGGTTCCGATTAATATTTTAAATGATATAGCCGGTTATGTCTGGGTTAGGTCTGGTATTTGGAATCATCTGCCTCATACTTTCGCATTTTTCGCTTACTTGTTGGCCAGGTCCTCGGTTCTTTCCGGTTTGGATCACGTAATAATGTGGCACCACACTGTAATAGTCAATTAAACCTCGTCCCGATTAATATTTTAGGGGATAACGCCGGTGATGTCTGGGTCAGGTCTGGTATTTGCCTTCATGTGGCTCGAATTTTCGCATTTTTCGCATACTTGTTGGCCAGATCCTCGTTTTTTCCGGTTTGGATCACGTAATAATGTGGCACCACACTGAAACAGTCAATTCAACCTGGTTCCGAGTAATTTTTTGGAGATTAGCGCCGGTTAGGTCCGGGTTACGTCTGGTATTTGCAATCATCTATCTCATACTTTCGCATTTTTCGCATACTTGATTGGCCAGATCCTGGGCTTTTTCTGGTTTGGATCACGTAGTAATGTGGCACCACACTGTAATAGTCAATAAAACCTCGTCCCGATTAATATTTTAGGGGATAACGCCGGTGATGTCTGGGTCAGGTCTGGTATTTGCCTTCATCTGGCTCGAATTTTCGCATTTTTCGCATACTTGTTGGCCAGATCCTGCCCTTTTTCTGGTCAGGATCACGTATTAATGTGGTACCACACTCAAATTGCCAATAAAACCTGGTTCCGATTAATATTTTAGAGGAGAACGCCGGTTATGCCTGGGTTAGGTCTGGTATTTGCCATCATCTACCTCCTACTTTCGCTTTTTTCGCATACTTGAATGACCAGATCCTGGGCTTTTTCTGGTTTGGATCACGTAGTAATGTGGTACCACACTGTAATAGTCAATTAATCCTGGTTCCGATTATTATTTTAGAGGATAACGCCGGATATGTCTGGGTTAGGTCTGGTATTTATCATCATCTGACTCAGATTTTCGGATTCTTCGCATACTTGTTGGCCAGATCCTGGGTTTTTTCTGGTTTGGATCACGTAGTAATGTGGTACCACACCGAAACAGTCGATTAAACCTGGTTCCGATTAATATTTTAAAGGATACCGCCGGTTATGTCTGGGTTAGGTCTGGTATTTGGAATCATCTGCCTCATACTTTCGCATTTTTCGCATACTTGTTGGCCAGATCCTGGGCTTTTTCTGGTTTGGATCACGTAGTAATATGGTACCACACCGATACAGTAAATTTAACCTGGATTCGATCAATATTTTAGGGGATAACACGGGTTAGGGCTGGGTTACGTCTGGTATTTGCAATCATGTGTCTCATACTTTCGTATGTTTCGCATACTTGTTGGCCATATCCTGGGCTTTTTCTGGTTTGGATCAGGTAGTAATGTGGTACCACACCGAAACAGTCAACTAAACCTGGATTCGATTAATATTTTAGAGGACAACGCCGGTTATGCTTGGGTTAGGTCTGGTATTTGCCCTCATCTGGCTCGTACTTTCGCAGTTTTCGCATACTTGAATGGGCAGATCCTGGATTCTTTTCCGGTTTGGTCACGTAATAAAGTGGTACCGCGCTGAAACGGTCAAGTAAACCTGGTTTCGATCAAAATTTTAGAGGATAACGCTGGTTATGTCTGGGTTAGTTCTGGTATTTGCAATCATCTGGCTCGTGCTTTCGCATTTTTCGCATACTTGTTGGTCAGATCCTGGGCTTTTTCTGAACCACACTGAAACTGTCAATTAAACCTGATTCCGATTTATATTTTAGAGGATAACGCCGGTTATGTCTGGCTTAGTTCTGGTATTTGCTATAATCTGGCTCGTACTTTCGCATTTTTCGCATATTTTTTGGCCAGATCCTGGGTTTTTTCTGGTTCCGATCACGTGGTAGAGTTGTGCCACACTGGAACAGTCAATTAATCCTGGTACCGATTATTATTTTAGCGGATAACGCCGGTTATCTCTGGGTTAGGTCTGGTATTTACCATCATCTGACTCAGATTTTCGGATTCTTCGCATACTTGTTGGCCAGATCCTGGGTTTTTTCTGGTTTGGATCACGTAGTAATGTGGTACCACACCGAAACAGTCGATTAAACCTGGTTCCGATTAATATTTTAAAGGATACCGCCGGTTATGTCTGGGTTAGGTCTGGTATTTGGAATCATCTGCCTCATACTTTCGCATTTTTCGCTTACTTGTTGGCCAGGTCCTCGGTTTTTTCCGGTTTGGATCACGTAATAATGTGGTACCACACTGAAACAGTCAAATAAGCCTGGTTCCGATTAATATTTTAGGCGATAACGCCGGTTATGTCTGGGTCAGTTCTGGTATTTGCAATCATCCGGCTCGTGCTTTCGCATTTTTCGCATACTTGATGGCCAGATCATGGGCTTTTTCTGGTTTGGATCACGTAGTAATATGGTACCACACCGATACAGTAAATTTAACCTGGATTCGATCAATATTTTAGGGGATAACACGGGTTAGGGCTGGGTTACGTCTGGTATTTGCAATCATGTGTCTCATACTTTCGTATGTTTCGCATACTTGTTGGCCATATCCTGGGCTTTTTCTGGTTTGGATCAGGTAGTAATATGGTACCACACCGAAACAGTCAACTAAACCTGGATCCGATTAATATTTTAGAGGATAACGCCGGTTATGGCTGGGTTAGGTCTGGTATTTGCAAACATCTAGCTCATACTTTCGCATTTTTCGCATACTTGATGGCCAGATCGTGGCCTTTTTCTGGATTGGATCACGTAGTAGTGTGGTACCACACTCAAATTGTCAATAAAACCTGGTTCCGATTAATAGTTTAGAGGAGAACGCCGGTTTTGCCTGCGTTAGGTCTGCTATTTGCCATCTTCTAGCTCATACTTTCGCATTTTTCGCATACTTGATGGCCAGATCGTGGCCTTTTTCTGGATTGGATCACGTAGTAATATGGCACCACACTGAAACAGTCAATTCAACCTGGTTCCGAGTAATATTTTGAAGATTAACGCCGGTTACGTCCGGGTTACGTCTGGTATTTGCAATCATCTATCTCATACTTTCGCATTTTTCGCGTACTTGTTGGCCGGATCCTGGCCTTTTTCTGAACCACACTGAAACTGTCAATTAAACCTGGTTCCGATTTATATTTTAGAGGATAACGCCGGTTATGTCTGGGTTAGTTCTGGTATTTGCTATAATCTGGCTCGTACTTTCGCATTTTTCGCATACTTGTTGGCCAGATCCTGGATTTTTTCTGGTTCCGATCACGTGGTACAGTTGTACCACACCGAAACAGTCGATTAAACCTGGTTCCGATTAATATTTTAAAGGATACCGCCGGTTATGTCTGGGTTAGGTCTGGTATTTGGAATCATCTGGCTCATACTTTCGCATTTTTCGCTTACTTGTTGGCCAGATCCTGGGCTTTTTCTGGTTTGGATCACGTAGTAATGTGGTACCACACTGTAATAGTCAATTAAACCTCGTCCCGATCAATATTTTAGGGGATAACGCCGGTGATGTCTGGGTCAGGTCTGGTATTTGCCTTCATCCGGCTCGAATTTTCGCATTTTTCGCATACTTGTTGGCCAGATCCTGCCCTTTTTCTGGTTAGGATCACATATTAATGTGGTACCACACTCAAATTGTCAATAAAACCTGGTTCCGATTAATAGTTTAGAGGAGAACGCCGGTTATGTCTGGGTTAGGTCTGGTATTTGGAATCATCTGGCTCATACTTTCGCATTTTTCGCTTACTTGTTGGCCAGATCCTCGGTTTTTTCCGGTTTGGATCACGTAATAATGTGGTACCACACTGAAACAGTCAAATAAGCCTGGTTCCGATTAATATTTTAGGCGATAACGCCGGTTATGTCTGGGTTAGTTCTGGTATTTGCAATCATCTGGCTCGTGCTTTCGCATTTTTCGCATACTTGTTGGCCAGATCGTGGCCTTTTTCTGGATTGGATCACGTAGTAATATGGCACCACACTGAAACTGTCAATTCAACCTGGTTCCAAGTAATATTCTGGAGATTAACGCCGGTTAGGTCCGGGTTACGTCTGGTATTTGCAATCATCTATCTCATACTTTCGCATTTTTCGCATATTTGAATGGCCAGACCCTGGCCTTTTTCGCGTTTGTTTCCCGTAGTAATGTGGTACCACACTGTAACAGTCAATTAAACCCCGTTCCGATTAATATTTTAGAGGACAACGCCGGTTATGCTTGGGTTAGGTCCGGTATTTGCTATAATCTGGCTCATACTTTCGCTACTTTAGCATACTTGTTGGCCAGATCCTGGGCTCTCGCTGATTTGGATCACGTAGTAATGTTTTACCACACCGAAAAAGTCAATCAAACGTGGTTGCGATTAATATTTTAGAGAATAGCGCCGGTTATGGCTGGGTTAGGCCTGGTATTTGGCATCATCTAGCTCTTACTTTCGCATTTTTCGCATACTTGTTGGCCAGATCCTGGCCTTTTTCGGGTTTGGTTCCCGTAGTAATGTGGTACCACGCTGTAACAATCAATTAAACCCGGTTGCGATTAATATTTTAGAGGATAACGCCGGTTATGTCTGGGTAAGGTCTGGTATTTGCCCTCATCTGGCTCGTACTTTCGCAGTTTTCGCATACTTGAATGGGCAGATCATGGATTCTTTTCCGGTTAGGTCACGTAATAAAGTGGTACCGCGCTGAAACGGTCAATTAAACCTGGTTTCGATCAAAATTTTAGAGGATAACGCTGGTTATGTCTGGGTTAGTTCTGGTATTTGCAATCATCTGACTCGTGCTTTCGCATTTTTCGCATACTTGTTGGCCAGATCCTGGGCTTTTTCTGGTTTGGATCACGTAGTAATATGGTACCACACCGAAGCAGTCAACTAAACCTGAATCCGATTTATATTTTAGAGGATAACGCCGGTTATGTCTGGGTTAGGTCTGGTATTTGCCATCATCTAGCTCATACTTTCGCTTTTTTCGCATACTTGAATGACCAGATCCTGGGCTTCCTCTGGTTAGGATCACGTATTAACGTGGTACCACACTCAAATTGTCAATAAAACCTGGTTCCGATTAATATTTTAGAGGAGAACGCCGGTTTTGCCTGCGTTAGGTCTGCTATTTTCCTACTTCTAGCTCATAGTTTCGCTTTTTTCGCATACTTGAATGACCAGATCCTTGGCTTTTTCTGGTTTGGATGACGTAGCAATGCTGTACCACTCCGAAACAGTCAATGAAACCTTGTTCCCATTAATATTTTACAGGATAACGCCGGTTAGGTTTGTGTTAGGTCCGGTATTTGCTATAATCTGGCTAATACTTTCGCTACTTTAGCATACTTGTTGGCCAGATCCTGGGTTTTTTTCTGGTTAGGACCACGTAGTAATGTGGTACCACACCGAAACTGTCAATTTAACTTTGTTCCGATTAATATTTTAGAGGATACCGCCGGTTATGTCTGGGTTAGGTCTGGTATTTGGAATCATCTGCCTCATACTTTCGCATTTTTCGCTTACTTGTTGGCCAGATCCTGGACTTTTTCTGGTTTGGATCACGTAGTAGTGTGGTACCACACTGTAATAGTCAATTAAACCTCGTCCCGATTAATATCTTAGGGGATAACGCCGGTGATGTCTGGGTCAGGTCTGGTATTTGCCTTGATCTGGCTCGAATTCTCGCATCTTTCGCATACTTGTTGGCCAGATCCTGCCCTTTTTCTGGTTAGGATCACGTATTAATGTGGTACCACACTCAAATTGTCAATAAAACCTGGTTCCGATTAATAGTTTAGAGGAGAACGCCGGTTTTGCCTGCGTTAGGTCTGCTATTTGCCATCTTCTAGCTCATACTTTCGCTTTTTTCGCATACTTGAATGACCAGATCCTGGGCTTCTGCTGGTTTGGATCACGTAGTAATGTGGTACCACACTGTAATAGTCAATTAATCCTGGTTCCGATTATTATTTTAGAGGATAACGCCGGTTATGTCTGGGTTAGGTCTGGTATTTATTATCATCTGACTCAGATTTTCGGATTCTTCGCATACTTGTTGGCCAGATCCTCGGTTTTTTCCGGTTTGGATCACGTAATAATGTGGTACCACACAGAAACAGTCAAATAAGCCTGGTTCCGATTAATATTTTAGGCGATAACACCGGTTATGTCTGGGTTAGTTCTGGTATTTGCTATCATCTGGCTCGTGCTTTCGCATTTTTCGCATACTTGTTGGCCAGATCCTGGGCATTTTCTGGTTTGGATCACGTAGTAATATGGTACCACACCGATACAGTAAATTTAACCCGGATTCGATGAATATTTTAGGGGATAACAGGGGTTAGGGCTGGGTTACGTCTGGTATTTGCAATCATCTGGCTCGTACTTTCGCATTTATCGCATACTTTTTGGCCAGGTCCTGAGTTTCCTCTGGTTTGGATCACGTAGTAATGTGGTACCAACGAAACAGTCAATTAAACCTAGTTGCGGTTAATATTTTGGAGGATAACGCCGGTTATGTCTGGGTTAGGTCTGGTATTTGCCATCATCTAGCCCATACTTTCGCATTTTTCGAATACTTGTTGGCCAGATCCTGCCCTTTTTCTGGTTAGGATCACGTATTAATGTGGTACCACACTCAAATTGTCAATAAAACCTGGTTCCGATTAATAGTTTAGAGGAGAACGCCGGTTTTGCCTGCGTTAGGTCTGCTATTTGCCATCTTCTAGCTCATACTTTCGCTTTTTTCGCATACTTGAATGACCAGATCCTGGGCTTTTTCTGGTTTGGATCACGTAGTACTGTGGTACCACACTGTAATAGTCAATTAATCCTGGTTCCGATTATTATTTTAGAGGATAACGCCGGTTATGTCTGGGTTAGGTCTGGTATTTGCCATCATCTAGCCCATACTTTCGCATTTTTCGAATACTTGTTGGCCAGATCCTGGCCTTTTTCGGGTTTGGTTCCCGTAGTAATGTGGTACCACGCTGTAACAGTCAATTAAACCCGGTTGCGATTAATATTTTAGAGGATAACGCCGGTTATGTCTGGGTTAGGTCTGGTATTTGCCATCATCTAGCTCATACTTTCGCTTTTTTCGCATACTTGAATGACCAGATCCTGGGCTTTCTCTGGTTAGGATCACGTATTAACGTGATACCACGCTCAAATTGTCAATAAAACCTGGTTCCGATTAATATTTTAGAGGAGAACGCCGGTTCTGCCTGCGTTAGGTCTGCTATTTTCCATCTTCTAGCTCATACTTTCGCTTTTTCGCATACTTGAATGACCAGATCCTTGGCTTTTTCTGGTTTGGATTACGTAGCAATGCTGTACCACTCCGAAACAGTCAATGAAACCTTGTTCCCATTAATATTTTAGAGGATAACGCCGGTTAGGTTTGTGTTAGGTCCGGTATTTGCTATAATCTGGCTAATACTTTCGCTACTTTAGCATACTTGTTGGCCAGATCCTGGGTTTTTTTCTGGTTTGGATCACGTAGTAATGTGGTGCCACACTGTAATAGTCAATTAAACCTGGTTCCGATTAATATTTTAAAGGATACCGCCGGTTATGTCTGGGTTAGGTCTGGTATTTGGAATCATCTGGCTCATACTTTCGCATTTTTCGCTTACTTGTTGGCCAGATCCTCGGTTTTTTCCGGTTTGGATCACGTAATAATGTGGTACCACACTGAAACAGTCAAATAAGCCTGGTTCCGATTAATATTTTAGGCGATAACGCCGGTTATGTCTGGGTTAGGTCTGGTATTTGGAATCATCTGGCTCATACTTTCGCATTTTTCGCTTACTTGTTGGCCAGATCCTCGGTTTTTTCCGGTTTGGATCACGTAATAATGTGGTACCACACAGAAACAGTCAAATAAGCCTGGTTCCGAGTAATATTCTGGAGATTAACGCCGGTTAGGTCCGGGTTACGTCTGGTATTTGCAATCATCTATCTCATACTTTCGCATTTTTCACATATTTGAATAGCCAGACCCTGGCCTTTTTCGCGTTTGTTTCCCGTAGTAATGTGGTACCACACTGTAACAGTCAATTAAACCCCGTTCCGATTAATATTTTAGAGGACAACGCCGGTTATGCTTGGGTTAGGTCTGGTATTTGCCCTCATCTGGCACGTACATTCGCACTTTTCGCATACTTGAATGGGCAGATCCTGGATTCTTTTCCGGTTAGGACACGTAATAATGTGGTACCGCGCTGAAACGGTCAATAAAACCTGGTTTCGATCAAAATTTTAGAGGATAACGCTGGTTATGTCTGGGTTAGTTCTGGTATTTGCAATCATTTGGCTCGTGCTTTCGCATTTTTCGCATACTTGTTGGCCAGATCCTGGGCTTTTTCTGGTTTCGATCACGTAGTAATATGGTACCATACCGAAACAGTCAACTAAACCTGTATCCGATAAATATTTTAGAGGATAACGCCGGTTATGTCTGGGTTAGGTCTGGTATTTGCCATCATCTAGCTCATACATTCGCTTCTTTCGCATACTTGAATGACCAGATCCTTGGCTTTTTCTGGTTTGGATCACGTAGCAATGCTGTACCACTCCGAAACAGTCAATGAAACCTTGTTCCCATTAATATTTTAGAGGATAACGCCGGTTAGGTTTGTGTTAGGTCCGGTATTTGCTATAATCTGGCTCATACTTTCGCTACTTTAACACACTTGTTGGCCAGATCCTGGGTTTTTTTCTGGTTAGGACCACGTAGTAATGTGGTACCACACCGAAACAGTCGATTAAACCTGGTTCCGATTAATATTTTAAAGGATACCGACGGTTATGTCTGGGTTAGGTCTGGTATTTGGAATCATCTGCCTCATACTTTCGTATGTTTCGCATACTTGTCGGCCATATCCTGGATTTTTTTCTGGTTGGGCTCACGTATTAATGTGGTGCCACACTGATATAGTCAATTAAACCTGGTTTCGATCAAAATTTTAGAGGATAACGCTGGTTATGTCTGGGATAGTTCTGGTATTTGCAATCATCTGGCTGGTGCTTTCGCATTTTTCGCATACTTGTTGGCCAGATCCTGGGCTTTTTCTGGTTTCGATCACGTAGTAATATGGTACCATACCGAAACAGTCAACTAAACCTGTATCCGATTAATATTTTAGAGGATAACGCCGGTTATGTCTGGGTTAGGTCTGGTATTTGCCATCATCTAGCTCATACATTCGCTTCTTTCGCATACTTGAATGACCAGATCCTTGGCTTTTTCTGGTTTGGATCACGTAGCAATGCTGTACCACTCCGAAACAGTCAATGAAACCTGGTTCCGATTAATATTTTAGAGGATAACGCCGGTTAGGTTTGTGTTAGGTCCGGTATTTGCTATAATCTGGCTCATACTTTCGCTACTTTAGCATACTTGTTGGCCAGATCCTGGGCTCTCGCTGATTTGGATCACGTAGTAATGTTTTACCACACCGAAAAAGTCAATCAAACGTGGTTGCGATTAATATTTTAGAGGATAACGCCGGTTATGTCTGGGTTAGGCCTGGTATTTGGCATCATCTAGCTCTTACTTTCGCATTTTTCGCATACTTGTTGGCCAGATCCTGGGCTTTTTCTGGTTTGGATCACGTAGTAATATGGCACCACACCGATACAGTAAATTTAACCTGGATTCGATCAATATTTTAGGGGATAACACGGGTTAGGGCTGGGTTACGTCTCGTATTTGCAAACATGTGTCTCATACTTTCGTATGTTTCGCATACTTGTTGGCCATATCCTGGGTTTTTTTCTGGATTGGATCACGTAGTGATATGGCACCACACTGAAACAGTCAATTCAACCAGGTTCCGAGTAATATTTTGGAGATTAACGCCGGTTAGGTCCGGGTTACGTCTGGTATTTGCAATCATCTATCTCATATATTCGCATTTTTCGCATACTTGAATGGCCAGATCCTGGGCTTTTTCTGGTTTGGATCACGTAGTAATGTGGTACCGCACTGTAATAGTCAATTAAACCTCGTCCCGATTAATATTTTAGGGGATAACGCCGGTGATGTCTGGGTCAGGTCTGGTATTTGCCTTCATCTGGCTCGAATTTTCGCATTTTTCGCATACTTGTTGGCCAGATCCTGCCCTTTTTCTGGTTAGGATCACGTATTAATGTGGTACCACACTCAAATTGTCAATAAAACCTGGTTCCGATTAATATTTTAGAGGAGAACGCCGGTTATGCCTGGGTTAGGTCTGGTATTTGCCATCATCTACCTCCTACTTTCGCTTTTTTCGCATACTTGAATGACCAGATCCTGGGCTATCTCTGGTTTCGATCACGTAGTAATGTGGTACCACACTGTAATAGTCAATTAATCCTGGTTCAGATTATTATTTTAGAGGATAACGCCGGTTATGTCTGGGTTAGGTCTGGTATTTATCATCATCTGACTCAGATTTTCGGATTCTTCGCATACTTGTTGGCCAGATCCTGGGTTTTTTCTGGTTTGGATCACGTAGTAAAGTGGTACCACACCGAAACAGTCGATTAAACCTGGTTCCGATTAATATTTTTAGGATACCGCCGGTTATGTCTGGGTTAGGTCTGGTATTTGGAATCATCTGCCTCATACTTTCGCATTTTTCGCTTACTTGTTGGCCAGATCCTCGTCTTTTCCGGTTTGGATCACGTAATAATGTGGTACCTCACTGAAACAGTCAAATAAACCTGGTTCCGATTAATATTTTGGCGGATAACGCCGGTTATGTCTGGGTTAGGTCTGGTATTTGCAATCATCTGACTCGTGCTTTCGCATTTTTCGCATACTTGTTGGCCAGATCCTGGGCTTTTTCTGATTTGGATCACGTAGTAATATGGTACCACCCCGAAACAGTCAACTAAACCTGGATCCGATTAATATTTTAGAGGATAACGCCGGTTATGTCTGGGTTAGGTCTGGTATTTGCTATCATCTAGCTCATACTTTCGCATTTTTCGCATACTTGAATGACCAGATCCTGGGCTTTTTCTGGTTAGGATCACGTATTAATGTGGTACCACACTCAAATTGTCAATAAAACCTGGTTCCGATTAATATTTTAAAGGATAACGCCGGTTGGGTTTGTGTAAGGTCCGGTATTTGCTATAATCTGGCTCATACTTTCGCTACTTTAGCATACTTGTTGGCCAGATCCTGGGCTCTCGCTGATTTGGATCACGTAGTAATGTGGTACCACACTGTAATAGTCAATTAATCCCGGTTCAGATTATTATTTTAGAGGATAACGCCGGTTATGTCTGGGTTAGGTCTGGTATTTATCATCATCTGACTCAGATTTTCGGATTCTTCGCATACTTGTTTATCCAGATCCTGGGTTTTTTCTGGTTTGGATCACGTAGTAAAGTGGTACCACACCGAAACTGTCAATTTAACTTTGTTCCGATTAATATTTTAGAGGATACCGCCGGTTATGTCTGGGTTAGGTCTGGTATTTGGAATCATCTGCCTCATACTTTCGCATTTTTCGCTTACTTGTTGGCCAGATCCTGGACTTTTTCTGGTTTGGATCACGTAGTAGTGTGGTACCACACTGTAATAGTCAATTAAACCTCGTCCCGATTAATATCTTAGGGGATAACGCCGGTGATGTCTGGGTCAGGTCTGGTATTTGCCTTGATCTGGCTCGAATTCTCGCATCTTTCGCATACTTGTTGGCCAGATCCTGCCCTTTTTCTGGTTAGGATCACGTATTAATGTGGTACCACACTCAAATTGTCAATAAAACCTGGTTCCGATTAATAGTTTAGAGGAGAACGCCGGTTTTGCCTGCGTTAGGTCTGCTATTTGCCATCTTCTAGCTCATACTTTCGCTTTTTTCGCATACTTGAATGACCAGATCCTGGGCTTCTTCTGGTTTGGATCACGTAGTAATGTGGTACCACACTGTAATAGTCAATTAATCCTGGTTCCGATTATTATTTTAGAGGATAACGCCGGTTATGTCTGGGTTAGGTCTGGTATTTATTATCATCTGACTCAGATTTCCGGATTCTTCGCATACTTGTTGGCCAGATCCTGGGTTCTTTCTGGTTTGGATCACGTAGTAATGCGGTACCACACCGAAACAGTCGATTAAACCTGGTTCCGATTAATATTTTAAAGGATACCGCCTGTTATGTCTGGGTTAGGTCTGGTATTTGGAATCATCTGCCTCATACTACCGCATTTTTCGCTTACTTGTTGGCCAGATCCTCGGTTTTTTCCGGTTTGGATCACGTAATAATGTGGTACCACACAGAAACAGTCAAATAAGCCTGGTTCCGATTAATATTTTAGGCGATAACACCGGTTATGTCTGGGTTAGTTCTGGTATTTGCTATCATCTGGCTCGTGCTTTCGCATTTTTCGCATACTTGTTGGCCAGATCGTGGCCTTTTTCTGGATTGGATCACGTAGTAATATGGCACCACACTGAAACTGTCAATTCAACCTGGTTCCGAGTAATATTCTGGAGATTAACGCCGGTCAGGTCCGGGTTACGTCTGGTATTTGCAATCATCTATCTCATACTTTCGCATTTTTCACATATTTGAATGGCCAGACCCTGGCCTTTTTCGCGTTTGTTTCCCGTAGTAATGTGGTACCACACTGTAACAGTCAATTAAACCCCGTTCCGATTAATATTTTAGAGGACAACGCCGGTTATGCTTGGGTTAGGTCTGGTATTTGCCCTCATCTGGCACGTACATTCGCACTTTTCGCATACTTGAATGGGCAGGTCCTGGATTCTTTTCCGGTTAGGACACGTAATAAAGTGGTACCGCGCTGAAACGGTCAATTAAACCTGGTTTCGATCAAAATTTTAGAGGATAACGCTGGTTATGTCTGGGTTAGTTCTGGTATTTGCAATCATCTGGCTCGTGCTTTCGCATTTTTCGCATACTTGTTGGCCAGATCCTGGGCTTTTTCTGGTTTCGATCACGTAGTAATATGGTACCATACCGAAACAGTCAACTAAACCTGTATCCGATTAATATTTTAGAGGATAACGCCGGTTATGTCTGGGTTAGGTCTGGTATTTGCCATCATCTAGCTCATACATTCGCTTCTTTCGCATACTTGAATGACCAGATCCTTGGCTTTTTCTGGTTTGGATCACGTAGCAATGCTGTACCACTCCGAAACAGTCAATGAAACCTTGTTCCCATTAATATTTTAGAGGATAACGCCGGTTAGGTTTGTGTTAGGTCCGGTATTTGCTATAATCTGGCTAATACTTTCGCTACTTTAGCATACTTGTTGGCCAGATCCTGGGTTTTTTTCTGGTTTGGATCACGTAGTAATGTGGTACCACACTGTAATAGTCAATTAAACCTGGTTCCGATTAATATTTTAAAGGATACCGCCGGTTATGTCTGGGTTAGGTCTGGTATTTGGAATCATCTGGCTCATACTTTCGCATTTTTCGCTTACTTGTTGGCCAGATCCTCGGTTTTTTCCGGTTTGGATCACGTAATAATGTGGTACCACACTGAAACAGTCAAATAAGCCTGGTTCCGATTAATATTTTAGGCGATAACGCCGGTTATGTCTGGGTTAGGTCTGGTATTTGGAATCATCTGGCTCATACTTTCGCATTTTTCGCTTACTTGTTGGCCAGATCCTCGGTTTTTTCCGGTTTGGATCACGTAATAACGTGGTACCACACTGAAACAGTCAAATAAGCCTGGTTCCGATTAATATTTTAGGCGATAACGCCGGTTATGTCTGGGTTAGTTCTGGTATTTGCAATCATCTGGCTCGTGCTTTCGCATTATTCGCATACTTGTTGGCCAGATCGTGGCCTTTTTCTGGATTGGATCACGTAGTAATATGGCACCACACTGAAACTGTCAATTCAACCTGGTTCCGAGTAATATTCTGGAGATTAACGCCGGTCAGGTCCGGGTTACGTCTGGTATTTGCAATCATCTATCTCATACTTTCGCATTTTTCACATATTTGAATGGCCAGACCCTGGCCTTTTTCGCGTTTGTTTCCCGTAGTAATGTGGTACCACACTGTAACAGTCAATTAAACCCCGTTCCGATTAATATTTTAGAGGACAACGCCGGTTATGCTTGGGTTAGGTCTGGTATTTGCCCTCATCTGGCACGTACATTCGCACTTTTCGCATACTTGAATGGGCAGGTCCTGGATTCTTTTCCGGTTAGGACACGTAATAAAGTGGTACCGCGCTGAAACGGTCAATTAAACCTGGTTTCGATCAAAATTTTAGAGGATAACGCTGGTTATGTCTGGGTTAGTTCTGGTATTTGCAATCATCTGGCTCGTGCTTTCGCATTTTTCGCATACTTGTTGGCCAGATCCTGGGCTTTTTCTGGTTTCGATCACGTAGTAATATAGTACCATACCGAAACAGTCAACTAAACCTGTATCCGATAAATATTTTAGAGGATAACGCCGGTTATGTCTGGGTTAGGTCTGGTATTTGCCATCATCTAGCTCATACATTCGCTTCTTTCGCATACTTGAATGACCAGATCCTTGGCTTTTTCTGGTTTGGATCACGTAGCAATGCTGTACCACTCCGAAACAGTCAATGAAACCTTGTTCCCATTAATATTTTAGAGGATAACGCCGGTTAGGTTTGTGTTAGGTCCGGTATTTGCTATAATCTGGCTCATACTTTCGCTACTTTAACACACTTGTTGGCCAGATCCTGGGTTTTTTTCTGGTTAGGACCACGTAGTAATGTGGTACCACACCGAAACAGTCGATTAAACCTGGTTCCGATTAATATTTTAAAGGATACCGACGGTTATGTCTGGGTTAGGTCTGGTATTTGGAATCATCTGCCTCATACTTTCGTATGTTTCGCATACTTGTCGGCCATATCCTGGATTTTTTTCTGGTTGGGCTCACGTATTAATGTGGTGCCACACTGATATAGTCAATTAAACCTGGTTTCGATCAAAATTTTAGAGGATAACGCTGGTTATGTCTGGGTTAGTTCTGGTATTTGCAATCATCTGGCTGGTGCTTTCGCATTTTTCGCATACTTGTTGGCCAGATCCTGGGCTTTTTCTGGTTTCGATCACGTAGTAATATGGTACCATACCGAAACAGTCAACTAAACCTGTATCCGATTAATATTTTAGAGGATAACGCCGGTTATGTCTGGGTTAGGTCTGGTATTTGCCATCATCTAGCTCATACATTCGCTTCTTTCGCATACTTGAATGACCAGATCCTTGGCTTTTTCTGGTTTGGATCACGTAGCAATGCTGTACCACTCCGAAACAGTCAATGAAACCTGGTTCCGATTAATATTTTAGAGGATAACGCCGGTTAGGTTTGTGTTAGGTCCGGTATTTGCTATAATCTGGCTCATACTTTCGCTACTTTAGCATACTTGTTGGCCAGATCCTGGGCTCTCGCTGATTTGGATCACGTAGTAATGTTTTACCACACCGAAAAAGTCAATCAAACGTGGTTGCGATTAATATTTTAGAGGATAACGCCGGTTATGTCTGGGTTAGGCCTGGTATTTGGCATCATCTAGCTCTTACTTTCGCATTTTTCGCATACTTGTTGGCCAGATCCTGGGCTTTTTCTGGTTTGGATCACGTAGTAATATGGCACCACACCGATGCAGTAAATTTAACCTGGATTCGATCAATATTTTAGGGGATAACACGGGTTAGGGCTGGGTTACGTCTGGTATTTGCAAACATGTGTCTCATACTTTCGTATGTTTCGCATACTTGTTGGCCATATCCTGGGTTTTTTTCTGGATTGGATCACGTAGTGATATGGCACCACACTGAAACAGTCAATTCAACCAGGTTCCGAGTAATATTTTGGAGATTAACGCCGGTTAGGTCCGGGTTACGTCTGGTATTTGCAATCATCTATCTCATATATTCGCATTTTTCGCATACTTGAATGGCCAGATCCTGGGCTTTTTCTGGTTTGGATCACGTAGTAATGTGGTACCGCACTGTAATAGTCAATTAAACCTCGTCCCGATTAATATTTTAGGGGATAACGCCGGTGATGTCTGGGTCAGGTCTGGTATTTGCCTTCATCTGGCTCGAATTTTCGCATTTTTCGCATACTTGTTGGCCAGATCCTGCCCTTTTTCTGGTTAGGATCACGTATTAATGTGGTACCACACTCAAATTGTCAATAAAACCTGGTTCCGATTAATATTTTAGAGGAGAACGCCGGTTATGCCTGGGTTAGGTCTGGTATTTGCCATCATCTACCTCCTACTTTCGCTTTTTTCGCATACTTGAATGACCAGATCCTGGGCTATCTCTGGTTTCGATCACGTAGTAATGTGGTACCACACTGTAATAGTCAATTAATCCTGGTTCAGATTATTATTTTAGAGGATAACGCCGGTTATGTCTGGGTTAGGTCTGGTATTTATCATCATCTGACTCAGATTTTCGGATTCTTCGCATACTTGTTGGCCAGATCCTGGGTTTTTTCTGGTTTGGATCACGTAGTAAAGTGGTACCACACCGAAACAGTCGATTAAACCTGGTTCCGATTAATATTTTTAGGATACCGCCGGTTATGTCTGGGTTAGGTCTGGTATTTGGAATCATCTGCCTCATACTTTCGCATTTTTCGCTTACTTGTTGGCCAGATCCTCGTCTTTTCCGGTTTGGATCACGTAATAATGTGGTACCTCACTGAAACAGTCAAATAAACCTGGTTCCGATTAATATTTTGGCGGATAACGCCGGTTATGTCTGGGTTAGGTCTGGTATTTGCAATCATCTGACTCGTGCTTTCGCATTTTTCGCATACTTGTTGGCCAGATCCTGGGCTTTTTCTGATTTGGATCACGTAGTAATATGGTACCACCCCGAAACAGTCAACTAAACCTGGATCCGATTAATATTTTAGAGGATAACGCCGGTTATGTCTGGGTTAGGTCTGGTATTTGCTATCATCTAGCTCATACTTTCGCATTTTTCGCATACTTGAATGACCAGATCCTGGGCTTTTTCTGGTTAGGATCACGTATTAATGTGGTACCACACTCAAATTGTCAATAAAACCTGGTTCCGATTAATATTTTAAAGGATAACGCCGGTTGGGTTTGTGTAAGGTCCGGTATTTGCTATAATCTGGCTCATACTTTCGCTACTTTAGCATACTTGTTGGCCAGATCCTGGGCTCTCGCTGATTTGGATCACGTAGTAATGTGGTACCACACTGTAATAGTCAATTAATCCCGGTTCAGATTATTATTTTAGAGGATAACGCCGGTTATGTCTGGGTTAGGTCTGGTATTTATCATCATCTGACTCAGATTTTCGGATTCTTCGCATACTTGTTTATCCAGATCCTGGGTTTTTTCTGGTTTGTATCACGTAGTAAAGTGGTACCACACCGAAACAGTCGATTAAACCTGGTTCCGATTAATATTTTTAGGATACCGCCGGTTATGTCTGGGTTAGGTCTGGTATTTGGAATCATCTGCCTCATACTTCCGCATTTTTCGCTTACTTGTTGGCCAGATCCTCGTTTTTTCCGGTTCGGATCATGTAATAATGTGGTACCACACTGAAACAGTCAAATAAACCTGGTTCCGATTAATATTTTAGAGGATAACGCCGGTTAGGTTTGTGTTAGGTCCGGTATTTGCTATAATCTGGCTCATACTTTCGCTACTTTAGCATACTTGTTGGCCAGATCCTGGGCTCTCGCTGATTTGGATCACGTAGTAATGTTTTACCACACCGAAAAAGTCAATCAAACGTGGTAGCGATTAATATTTTAGAGGATAACGCCGGTTATGGCTGGGTTAGGCCTGGTATTTGGCATCATCTAGCTCTTACTTTCGCTGTTTTCGCATACTTGTTGGCCAGATCCTGGGCTTTTTCTGGTTTGGATCACGTAGTAATATGGCACCACACCGATACAGTAAATTTAACCTGGATTCGATCAATATTTTAGGGGATAACACGGGTTAGGTCTGGGTTACGTCTGGTATTTGCAAACACGTGTCTCATACTTTCGTATGTTTCGCATACTTGTTGGCCATATCCTGGGCTTTTTCTGGTTTGGATCAGGTAGTAATATGGTACCACACCGAAACAGTCAACTAAACCTGGATCCGATTAATATTTTAGAGGATAACGCCGGTTATGGCTGGGTTAGGTCTGGTATTTGCAAACATCTAGCTCATACTTTCGCATTTTTCGCATACTTGATGGCCAGATCGTGGCCTTTTTCTGGATTGGATCACGTAGTAGTGTGGTACCACACTCAAATTGTCAATAAAACCTGGTTCCGATTAATAGTTTAGAGGAGAACGCCGGTTTTGCCTGCGTTAGGTCTGCTATTTGCCATCTTCTAGCTCATACTTTCGCATTTTTCGCATACTTGATGGCCAGATCGTGGCCTTTTTCTGGATTGGATCACGTAGTAATATGGCACCACACTGAAACAGTCAATTCAACCTGGTTCCGAGTAATATTTTGAAGATTAACGCCGGTTACGTCCGGGTTACGTCTGGTATTTGCAATCATCTATCTCATACTTTCGCATTTTTCGCGTACTTGTTGGCCGGATCCTGGCCTTTTTCTGAGCCACACTGAAACTGTCAATTAAACCTGGTTCCGATTTATATTTTAGAGGATAACGCCGGTTATGTCTGGGTTAGTTCTGGTATTTGCTATAATCTGGCTCGTACTTTCGCATTTTTCGCATACTTGTTGGCCAGATCCTGGATCTTTTCTGGTTCCGATCACGTGGTACTGTTGTACCACACCGAAACAGTCGATTAAACCTGGTTCCGATTAATATTTTAAAGGATACCGCCGGTTATGTCTGGGTTAGGTCTGGTATTTGGAATCATCTGGCTCATACTTTCGCATTTTTCGCTTACTTGTTGGCCAGATCCTGGGCTTTTTCTGGTTTGGATCACGTAGTAATGTGGTACCACACTGTAATAGTCAATTAAACCTCGTCCCGATTAATATTTTAGGGGATAACGCCGGTGATGTCTGGGTCAGGTCTGGTATTTGCCTTCATCCGGCTCGAATTTTCGCATTTTTCGCATACTTGTTGGCCAGATCCTGCCCTTTTTCTGGTTAGGATCACATATTAATGTGGTACCACACTCAAATTGTCAATAAAACCTGGTTCCGATTAATAGTTTAGAGGAGAACGCCGGTTTTGCCTGCGTTAGGTCTGCTATTTGCCATCTTCTAGCTCATACTTTCGCTTTTTTCGCATACTTGAATGACCAGATTCTGGGCTTTTTCTGGTTTGGATCACGTAGTAATGTGGTGCCACACTGTAATAGTCAATTAAACCTGGTTCCAATTAATATTTTAAAGGATACCGCCGGTTATGTCTGGGTTAGGTCTGGTATTTGGAATCATCTGGCTCATACTTTCGCATTTTTCGCTTACTTGTTGGCCAGATCCTCGGTTTTTTCCGGTTTGGATCACGTAATAATGTGGTACCACACTGAAACAGTCAAATAAGCCTGTTTCCGATTAATATTTTAGGCGATAACGCCGGTTATGTCTGGGTTAGGTCTGGTATTTGGAATCATCTGGCTCATACTTTCGCATTTTTCGCTTACTTGTTGGCCAGATCCTCGGTTTTTTCCGGTTTGGATCACGTAATAATGTGGTACCACACTGAAACAGTCAAATAAGCCTGGTTCCGATTAATATTTTAGGCGATAACGCCGGTTATGTCTGGGTTAGTTCTGGTATTTGCAATCATCTGGCTCGTGCTTTCGCATTTTTCGCATACTTGTTGGCCAGATCGTGGCCTTTTTCTGGATTGGATCACGTAGTAATATGGCACCACACTGAAACTGTCAATTCAACCTGGTTCCGAGTAATATTCTGGAGATTAACGCCGGTTAGGTCCGGGTTACGTCTGGTATTTGCAATCATCTATCTCATACTTTCGCATTTTTCGCATATTTGAATGGCCAGACACTGGCCTTTTTCGCGTTTGTTTCCCGTAGTAATGTGGTACCACACTGTAACAGTCAATTAAACCCCGTTCCGATTAATATTTTAGAGGAAAACGCCGGTTATGCTTGGGTTAGGTCCGGTATTTGCTATAATCTGGCTCATACTTTCGCTACTTTAGCATACTTGTTGGCCAGATCCTGGGCTCTCGCTGATTTGGATCACGTAGTAATGTTTTACCACACCGAAAAAGTCAATCAAACGTGGTTGCGATTAATATTTTAGAGGATAGCGCCGGTTATGGCTGGGTTAGGCCTGGTATTTGGCATCATCTAGCTCTTACTTTCGCATTTTTCGCATACTTGTTGGCCAGATCCTGGCCTTTTTCGGGTTTGGTTCCCGTAGTAATGTGGTACCACGCTGTAACAGTCAATTAAACCCGGTTGCGATTAATATTTTAGAGGATAACGCCGGTTATGTCTGGGTTAGGTCTGGTATTTGCCCTCATCTGGCTCGTACTTTCGCAGTTTTCGCATACTTGAATGGGCAGATCCTGGATTCTTTTCCGGTTAGGTCACGTAATAAAGTGGTACCGCGCTGAAACGGTCAATTAAACCTGGTTTCGATCAAAATTTTAGAGGATAACGCTGGTTATGTCTGGGTTAGTTCTGGTATTTGCAATCATCTGACTCGTTCTTTCGCATTTTTCGCATACTTGTTGGCCAGATCCTGGGCTTTTTCTGGTTTGGATCACGTAGTAATATGGTACCACACCGAAACAGTCAACTAAACCTGAATCCGATTTATATTTTAGAGGATAACGCCGGTTATGTCTGGGTTAGTTCTGGTATTTGCCATCATCTAGCTCATACTTTCGCTTTTTTCGCATACTTGAATGACCAGATCCTGGGCTTTCTCTGGTTAGGATCACGTATTAACGTGGTACCACACTCAAATTGTCAATAAAACCTGGTTCCGATTAATATTTTAGAGGAGAACGCCGGTTTTGCCTGCGTTAGGTCTGCTATTTTCCTACTTCTAGCTCATAGTTTCGCTTTTTTCGCATACTTGAATGACCAGATCCTTGGCTGTTTCTGGTTTGGATGACGTAGCAATGCTGTACCACTCCGAAACAGTCAATGAAACCTTGTTCCCATTAATATTTTAGAGGATAACGCCGGTTAGGTTTGTGTTAGGTCCGGTATTTGCTATAATCTGGCTAATACTTTCGCTACTTTAGCATACTTGTTGGCCAGATCCTGGGTTTTTTTCTGGTTCGGACCACGTAGTAATGTGGTACCACACCGAAACAGTCAATTTAACTTTGTTCCGATTAATATTTTAGAGGATACCGCCGGTTATGTCTGGGTTAGGTCTGGTATTTGGAATCATCTGCCTCATACTTTCGCATTTTTCGCTTACTTGTTGGCCAGATCCTGGACTTTTTCTGGTTTGATCACGTAGTAGTGTGGTACCACACTGTAATAGTCAATTAAACCTCGTCCCGATTAATATTTTAGGGGATAACGCCGGTGATGTCTGGGTCAGGTCTGGTATTTGCCTTCATCTGGCTCGAATTTTCGCATTTTTCGCATACTTGTTGGCCAGATCCTGCTCTTTTTCTGGTTAGGATCACGTATTAATGTGGTACCACACTCAAATTGTCAATAAAACCTGGTTCCGATTAATAGTTTAGAGGAGAACGCCGGTTTTGCCTGCGTTAGGTCTGCTATTTGCCATCTTCTAGCTCATACTTTCGCTTTTTTCGCATACTTGAATGACCAGATCCTGGGCTTCTTCTGGTTTGGATCACGTAGTAATGTGGTACCACACTGTAATAGTCAATTAATCCTGGTTCCGATTAATATTTTAGGCGATAACACCGGTTATGTCTGGGTTAGTTCTGGTATTTGCTATCATCTGGCTCGTGCTTTCGCATTTTTCGCATACTTGTTGGCCAGATCCTGGGCTTTTTCTGGTTTGGATCACGTAGTAATATGGTACCACACCGATACAGTAAATTTAACCTGGATTCGATGAATATTTTAGGGGATAACACGGGTTAGGGCTGGGTTACGTCTGGTATTTGCAATCATCTGGCTCGTACTTTCGCATTTATCGCATACTTTTTGGCCAGGTCCTGAGTTTCCTCTGGTTTGGATCACGTAGTAATGTGGTACCAACGAAACAGTCAATTAAACCTAGTTGCGGTTAATATTTTGGAGGATAACGCCGGTTATGTCTGGGTTAGGTCTGGTATTTGCCATCATCTAGCCCATACTTTCGCATTTTTCGAATACTTGTTGGCCAGATCCTGCCCTTTTTCTGGTTAGGATCACGTATTAATGTGGTACCACACTCAAATTGTCAATAAAACCTGGTTCCGATTAATAGTTTAGAGGAGAACGCCGGTTTTGCCTGCGTTAGGTCTGCTATTTGCCATATTCTAGCTCATACTTTCGCTTTTTTCGCATACTTGAATGACCAGATCCTGGGCTTTTTCTGGTTTGGATCACGTAGTACTGTGGTACCACACTGTAATAGTCAATTAATCCTGGTTCCGATTATTATTTTAGAGGATAACGCCGGTTATGTCTGGGTTAGGTCTGGTATTTGCCATCATCTGCCTCATACTTTCGCATTTTTCGCATACTTGATGGCCAGATCCTGGGCTTTTTCTGGTTAGGATCACGTATTAATGTGGTACCACACTCAAATTGTCAATAAAACCTGGTTCCGATTAATATTTTAAAGGATAACGCCGGTTGGGTTTGTGTAAGGTCCGGTATTTGCTATAATCTGGCTCATACTTTCGCTACTTTAGCATACTTGTTGGCCAGATCCTGGGCTCTCGCTGATTTGGATCACGTAGTAATGTTTTACCACACCGAAAAAGTCAATCAAACGTGGTAGCGATTAATATTTTAGAGGATAACGCCGGTTATGGCTGGGTTAGGCCTGGTATTTGGCATCATCTAGCTCTTACTTTCGCTGTTTTCGCATACTTGTTGGCCAGATCCTGGGCTTTTTCTGGTTTGGATCACGTAGTAATATGGCACCACACCGATACAGTAAATTTAACCTGGATTCGATCAATATTTTAGGGGATAACACGGGTTAGGTCTGGGTTACGTCTGGTATTTGCAAACACGTGTCTCATACTTTCGTATGTTTCGCATACTTGTTGGCCATATCCTGGGCTTTTTCTGGTTTGGATCAGGTAGTAATATGGTACCACACCGAAACAGTCAACTAAACCTGGATCCGATTAATATTTTAGAGGATAACGCCGGTTATGGCTGGGTTAGGTCTGGTATTTGCAAACATCTAGCTCATACTTTCGCATTTTTCGCATACTTGATGGCCAGATCGTGGCCTTTTTCTGGATTGGATCACGTAGTAGTGTGGTACCACACTCAAATTGTCAATAAAACCTGGTTCCGATTAATAGTTTAGAGGAGAACGCCGGTTTTGCCTGCGTTAGGTCTGCTATTTGCCATCTTCTAGCTCATACTTTCGCATTTTTCGCATACTTGATGGCCAGATCGTGGCCTTTTTCTGGATTGGATCACGTAGTAATATGGCACCACACTGAAACAGTCAATTCAACCTGGTTCCGAGTAATATTTTGAAGATTAACGCCGGTTACGTCCGGGTTACGTCTGGTATTTGCAATCATCTATCTCATACTTTCGCATTTTTCGCGTACTTGTTGGCCGGATCCTGGCCTTTTTCTGAACCACACTGAAACTGTCAATTAAACCTGGTTCCGATTTATATTTTAGAGGATAACGCCGGTTATGTCTGGGTTAGTTCTGGTATTTGCTATAATCTGGCTCGTACTTTCGCATTTTTCGCATACTTGTTGGCCAGATCCTGGATCTTTTCTGGTTCCGATCACGTGGTACTGTTGTACCACACCGAAACAGTCGATTAAACCTGGTTCCGATTAATATTTTAAAGGATACCGCCGGTTATGTCTGGGTTAGGTCTGGTATTTGGAATCATCTGGCTCATACTTTCGCATTTTTCGCTTACTTGTTGGCCAGATCCTGGGCTTTTTCTGGTTTGGATCACGTAGTAATGTGGTACCACACTGTAATAGTCAATTAAACCTCGTCCCGATTAATATTTTAGGGGATAACGCCGGTGATGTCTGGGTCAGGTCTGGTATTTGCCTTCATCCGGCTCGAATTTTCGCATTTTTCGCATACTTGTTGGCCAGATCCTGCCCTTTTTCTGGTTAGGATCACATATTAATGTGGTACCACACTCAAATTGTCAATAAAACCTGGTTCCGATTAATAGTTTAGAGGAGAACGCCGGTTTTGCCTGCGTTAGGTCTGCTATTTGCCATCTTCTAGCTCATACTTTCGCTTTTTTCGCATACTTGAATGACCAGATTCTGGGCTTTTTCTGGTTTGGATCACGTAGTAATGTGGTGCCACACTGTAATAGTCAATTAAACCTGGTTCCGATTAATATTTTAAAGGATACCGCCGGTTATGTCTGGGTTAGGTCTGGTATTTGGAATCATCTGGCTCATACTTTCGCATTTTTCGCTTACTTGTTGGCCAGATCCTCGGTTTTTTCCGGTTTGGATCACGTAATAATGTGGTACCACACTGAAACAGTCAAATAAGCCTGTTTCCGATTAATATTTTAGGCGATAACGCCGGTTATGTCTGGGTTAGGTCTGGTATTTGGAATCATCTGGCTCATACTTTCGCATTTTTCGCTTACTTGTTGGCCAGATCCTCGGTTTTTTCCGGTTTGGATCACGTAATAATGTGGTACCACACTGAAACAGTCAAATAAGCCTGGTTCCGATTAATATTTTAGGCGATAACGCCGGTTATGTCTGGGTTAGTTCTGGTATTTGCAATCATCTGGCTCGTGCTTTCGCATTTTTCGCATACTTGTTGGCCAGATCGTGGCCTTTTTCTGGATTGGATCACGTAGTAATATGGCACCACACTGAAACTGTCAATTCAACCTGGTTCCGAGTAATATTCTGGAGATTAACGCCGGTTAGGTCCGGGTTACGTCTGGTATTTGCAATCATCTATCTCATACTTTCGCATTTTTCGCATATTTGAATGGCCAGACCCTGGCCTTTTTCGCGTTTGTTTCCCGTAGTAATGTGGTACCACACTGTAACAGTCAATTAAACCCCGTTCCGATTAATATTTTAGAGGACAACGCCGGTTATGCTTGGGTTAGGTCCGGTATTTGCTATAATCTGGCTCATACTTTCGCTACTTTAGCATACTTGTTGGCCAGATCCTGGGCTCTCGCTGATTTGGATCACGTAGTAATGTTTTACCACACCGAAAAAGTCAATCAAACGTGGTTGCGATTAATATTTTAGAGGATAGCGCCGGTTATGGCTGGGTTAGGCCTGGTATTTGGCATCATCTAGCTCTTACTTTCGCATTTTTCGCATACTTGTTGGCCAGATCCTGGCCTTTTTCGGGTTTGGTTCCCGTAGTAATGTGGTACCACGCTGTAACAGTCAATTAAACCCGGTTGCGATTAATATTTTAGAGGATAACGCCGGTTATGTCTGGGTTAGGTCTGGTATTTGCCCTCATCTGGCTCGTACTTTCGCAGTTTTCGCATACTTGAATGGGCAGATCCTGGATTCTTTTCCGGTTAGGTCACGTAATAAAGTGGTACCGCGCTGAAACGGTCAATTAAACCTGGTTTCGATCAAAATTTTAGAGGATAACGCTGGTTATGTCTGGGTTAGTTCTGGTATTTGCAATCATCTGACTCGTTCTTTCGCATTTTTCGCATACTTGTTGGCCAGATCCTGGGCTTTTTCTGGTTTGGATCACGTAGTAATATGGTACCACACCGAAACAGTCAACTAAACCTGAATCCGATTTACATTTTAGAGGATAACGCCGGTTATGTCTGGGTTAGGTCTGGTATTTGCCATCATCTAGCTCATACTTTCGCTTTTTTCGCATACTTGAATGACCAGATCCTGGGCTTTCTCTGGTTAGGATCACGTATTAACGTGGTACCACACTCAAATTGTCAATAAAACCTGGTTCCGATTAATATTTTAGAGGAGAACGCCGGTTTTGCCTGCGTTAGGTCTGCTATTTTCCTACTTCTAGCTCATAGTTTCGCTTTTTTCGCATACTTGAATGACCAGATCCTTGGCTGTTTCTGGTTTGGATGACGTAGCAATGCTGTACCACTCCGAAACAGTCAATGAAACCTTGTTCCCATTAATATTTTAGAGGATAACGCCGGTTAGGTTTGTGTTAGGTCCAGTATTTGCTATAATCTGGCTAATACTTTCGCTACTTTAGCATACTTGTTGGCCAGATCCTGGGTTTTTTTCTGGTTCGGACCACGTAGTAATGTGGTACCACACCGAAACAGTCAATTTAACTTTGTTCCGATTAATATTTTAGAGGATACCGCCGGTTATGTCTGGGTTAGGTCTGGTATTTGGAATCATCTGCCTCATACTTTCGCATTTTTCGCTTACTTGTTGGCCAGATCCTGGACTTTTTCTGGTTTGATCACGTAGTAGTGTGGTACCACACTGTAATAGTCAATTAAACCTCGTCCCGATTAATATTTTAGGGGATAACGCCGGTGATGTCTGGGTCAGGTCTGGTATTTGCCTTCATCTGGCTCGAATTTTCGCATTTTTCGCATACTTGTTGGCCAGATCCTGCCCTTTTTCTGGTTAGGATCACGTATTAATGTGGTACCACACTCAAATTGTCAATAAAACCTGGTTCCGATTAATAGTTTAGAGGAGAACGCCGGTTTTGCCTGCGTTAGGTCTGCTATTTGCCATCTTCTAGCTCATACTTTCGCTTTTTTCGCATACTTGAATGACCAGATCCTGGGCTTCTTCTGGTTTGGATCACGTAGTAATGTGGTACCACACTGTAATAGTCAATTAATCCTGGTTCCGATTAATATTTTAGGCGATAACACCGGTTATGTCTGGGTTAGTTCTGGTATTTGCTATCATCTGGCTCGTGCTTTCGCATTTTTCGCATACTTGTTGGCCAGATCCTGGGCTTTTTCTGGTTTGGATCACGTAGTAATATGGTACCACACCGATACAGTAAATTTAACCTGGATTCGATGAATATTTTAGGGGATAACACGGGTTAGGGCTGGGTTACGTCTGGTATTTGCAATCATCTGGCTCGTACTTTCGCATTTATCGCATACTTTTTGGCCAGGTCCTGAGTTTCCTCTGGTTTGGATCACGTAGTAATGTGGTACCAACGAAACAGTCAATTAAACCTAGTTGCGGTTAATATTTTGGAGGATAACGCCGGTTATGTCTGGGTTAGGTCTGGTATTTGCCATCATCTAGCCCATACTTTCGCATTTTTCGAATACTTGTTGGCCAGATCCTGCCCTTTTTCTGGTTAGGATCACGTATTAATGTGGTACCACACTCAAATTGTCAATAAAACCTGGTTCCGATTAATAGTTTAGAGGAGAACGCCGGTTTTGCCTGCGTTAGGTCTGCTATTTGCCATCTTCTAGCTCATACTTTCGCTTTTTTCGCATACTTGAATGACCAGATCCTGGGCTTTTTCTGGTTTGGATCACGTAGTACTGTGGTACCACACTGTAATAGTCAATTAATCCTGGTTCCGATTATTATTTTAGAGGATAACGCCGGTTATGTCTGGGTTAGGTCTGGTATTTGCCATCATCTGCCTCATACTTTCGCATTTTTCGCTTACTTGTTGGCCAGATCCTGGACTTTTTCTGGTTTGGATCACGTAGTAGTGTGGTACCACACTGTAATAGTCAATTAAACCTCGTCCCGATTAATATTTTAGGGGATAACGCCGGTGATGTCAGGGTCAGGTCTGGTATTTGCCTTCATCTGGCTCGAATTTTCGCATTTTTCGCATACTTGTTGGCCAGATCCTGCCCTTTTTCTGGTTAGGATCACGTATTAATGTGGTACCACACTCAAATTGTCAATAAAACCTGGTTCCGATTAATAGTTTAGAGGAGAACGCCGGTTTTGCCTGCGTTAGGTCTGCTATTTGCCATCTTCTAGCTCATACTTTCGCTTTTTTCGCATACTTGAATGACCAGATCCTGGGCTTCTTCTGGTTTGGATCACGTAGTAATGTGGTACCACACTGTAATAGTCAATTAATCCTGGTTCCGATTATTATTTTAGAGGATAACGCCGGTTATGTCTGGGTTAGGTCTGGTATTTATTATCATCTGACTCAGATTTTCGGATTCTTCGCATACTTGTTGGCCAGATCCTGGGTTTTTTCTGGTTTGGATCACGTAGTAATGCGGTACCACACCGAAACAGTCGATTAAACCTGGTTCCGATTAATATTTTAAAGGATACCGCCGGTTATGTCTGGGTTAGGTCTGGTATTTGGAATCATCTGCCTCATACTTCCGCATTTTTCGCTTACTTGTTGGCCAGATCCTCGGTTTTTTCCGGTTTGGATCACGTAATAATGTGGTACCACACAGAAACAGTCAAATAAGCCTGGTTCCGATTAATATTTTAGGCGATAACACCGGTTATGTCTGGGTTAGTTCTGGTATTTGCTATCATCTGGCTCGTGCTTTCGCATTTTTCGCATACTTGTTGGCCAGATCCTGGGCTTTTTCTGGTTTGGATCACGTAGTAATATGGTACCACACCGATACAGTAAATTTAACCTGGATTCGATGAATATTTTAGGGGATAACACGGGTTAGGGCTGGGTTACGTCTGGTATTTGCAATCATCTGGCTCGTACTTTCGCATTTATCGCATACTTTTTGGCCAGGTCCTGAGTTTCCTCTGGTTTGGATCACGTAGTAATGTGGTACCAACGAAACAGTCAATTAAACCTAGTTGCGGTTAATATTTTGGAGGATAACGCCGGTTATGTCTGGGTTAGGTCTGGTATTTGCCATCATCTAGCCCATACTTTCGCATTTTTCGAATACTTGTTGGCCAGATCCTGCCCTTTTTCTGGTTAGGATCACGTATTAATGTGGTACCACACTCAAATTGTCAATAAAACCTGGTTCCGATTAATAGTTTAGAGGAGAACGCCGGTTTTGCCTGCGTTAGGTCTGCTATTTGCCATCTTCTAGCTCATACTTTCGCTTTTTTCGCATACTTGAATGACCAGATCCTGGGCTTTTTCTGGTTTGGATCACGTAGTACTGTGGTACCACACTGTAATAGTCAATTAATCCTGGTTCCGATTATTATTTTAGAGGATAACGCCGGTTATGTCTGGGTTAGGTCTGGTATTTGCCATCATCTAGCCCATACTTTCGCATTTTTCGAATACTTGTTGGCCAGATCCTGGCCTTTTTCGGGTTTGGTTCCCGTAGTAATGTGGTACCACGCTGTAACAGTCAATTAAACCCGGTTGCGATTAATATTTTAGAGGATAACGCCGGTTATGTCTGGGTTAGGTCTGGTATTTGCCATCATCTAGCTCATACTTTCGCTTTTTTCGCATACTTGAATGACCAGATCCTGGGCTTTCTCTGGTTAGGATCACGTATCAACGTGGTACCACGCTCAAATTGTCAATAAAACCTGGTTCCGATTAATATTTTAGAGGAGAACGCCGGTTCTGCCTGCGTTAGGTCTGCTATTTTCCATCTTCTAGCTCATACTTTCGCTTTTTCGCATACTTGAATGACCAGATCCTTGGCTTTTTCTGGTTTGGATTACGTAGCAATGCTGTACCACTCCGAAACAGTCAATGAAACCTTGTTCCCATTAATATTTTAGAGGATAACGCCGGTTAGGTTTGTGTTAGGTCCGGTATTTGCTATAATCTGGCTAATACTTTCGCTACTTTAGCATACTTGTTGGCCAGATCCTGGGTTTTTTTCTGGTTTGGATCACGTAGTAATGTGGTACCACACTGTAATAGTCAATTAAACCTGGTTCCGATTAATATTTTAAAGGATACCGCCGGTTATGTCTGGGTTAGGTCTGGTATTTGGAATCATCTGGCTCATACTTTCGCATTTTTCGCTTACTTGTTGGCCAGATCCTCGGTTTTTTCCGGTTTGGATTACGTAATAATGTGGTACCACACTGAAACAGTCAAATAAGCCTGGTTCCGATTAATATTTTAGGCGATAACGCCGGTTATGTCTGGGTTAGGTCTGGTATTTGGAATCATCTGGCTCATACTTTCGCATTTTTCGCTTACTTGTTGGCCAGATCCTCGGTTTTTTCCGGTTTGGATCACGTAATAATGTGGTACCACACTGAAACAGTCAAATAAGCCTGGTTCCGATTAATATTTTAGGCGATAACGCCGGTTATGTCTGGGTTAGTTCTGGTATTTGCAATCATCTGGCTCGTGCTTTCGCATTTTTCGCATACTTGTTGGCCAGATCGTGGCCTTTTTCTGGATTGGATCACGTAGTAATATGGCACCACACTGAAACCGTCAATTCAACCTGGTTCCGAGTAATATTCTCGAGATTAACGCCGGTTAGGTCCGGGTTACGTCTGGTATTTGCAATCATCTATCTCATACTTTCGCATTTTTCGCATATTTGAATGGCCAGACCCTGGCCTTTTTCATGTTTGTTTCCCGTAGTAATGTGGTACCACACTGTAACAGTCAATTAAACCCCGTTCCGATTAATATTTTAGAGGACAACGCCGGTTATGCTTGGGTTAGGTCTGGTATTTGCCCTCATCTGGCACGTACATTCGCACTTTTCGCATACTTGAATGGGCAGATCCTGGATTCTTTTCCGGTTAGGACACGTAATAAAGTGGTACCGCGCTGAAACGGTTAATTAAACCTGGTTTCGATCAAAATTTTAGAGGATAACGCTGGTTATGTCTGGGTTAGTTCTGGTATTTGCAATCATCTGGCTCGTGCTTTCGCATTTTTCGCATACTTGTTGGCCAGATCCTGGGCTTTTTCTGGTTTCGATCACGTAGTAATATGGTACCATACCGAAACAGTCAACTAAACCTGTGTCCGATTAATATTTTAGAGGATAACGCCGGTTATGTCTGGGTTAGGTCTGGTATTTGCCATCATCTAGCTCATACATTCGCTTCTTTCGCATACTTGAATGACCAGATCCTTGGCTTTTTCTGGTTTGGATCACGTAGCAATGCTGTACCACTCCGAAACAGTCAATGAAACCTTGTTCCCATTAATATTTTAGAGGATAACGCCGGTTAGGTTTGTGTTAGGTCCGGTATTTGCTATAATCTGGCTCATACTTTCGCTACTTTAACACACTTGTTGGCCAGATCCTGGGTTTTTTTCTGGTTAGGACCACGTAGTAATGTGGTACCACACCGAAACAGTCAACTAAACCTGGATCCGATTAATATTTTAGAGGACAACGCCGGTTATGCTTGGGTTAGGTCTGGTATTTGCCCTCATCTGACTCGTGCTTTCGCATTTTTCGCATACTTGTTGGCCAGATCCTGGGCTTTTTCTGATTTGGATCACGTAGTAATATGGTACCACACCGAAACAGTCAACTAAACCTGGATCCGATTAATATTTTAGAGGATAACGCCGGTTATGTCTGGGTTAGGTCTGGTATTTGCTATCATCTAGCTCATACTTTCGCATTTTTCGCATACTTGAATGACCAGATCCTGGGCTTTTTCTGGTTTGGATCACGTATTAATGTGGTACCACACTCAAATTGTCAATAAAACCTGGTTCCGATTAATATTTTAAAGGATAACGCCGGTTGGGTTTGTGTAAGGTCCGGTATTTGCTATAATCTGGCTCATACTTTCGCTACTTTAGCATACTTGTTGGCCAGATCCTGGGCTCTCGCTGATTTGGATCACGTAGTAATGTTTGACCACACCGAAAAAGTCAATCAAACGTGGTTGCGATTAATATTTTAGAGGATAACGCCGGTTATGGCTGGGTTAGGCCTGGAATTTGGCATCATCTAGCTCTTACTTTCGCATTTTTCGCATACTTGTTGGCCAGATCCTGGGCTTTTTCTGGTTTGGATCACGTAGTAATATGGCACCACACCGATACGGTAAATTTAACCTGGATTCGATCAATATTTTAGGGGATAACACGGGTTAGGGCTGGGTTACGTCTGGTATTTGCAAACATGTGTCTCATACTTTCGTATGTTTCGCATACGTGTTGGCCATATCCTGGGTTGTTTTCTGGATTGGATCACGTAGTGATATGGCACCACACTGAAACAGTCAATTCAACCTGGTTCCGAGTAATATTTTGGAGATTAACGCCGGCTAGGTCCGGGTTACGTCTGGTATTTGCAATCATCTATCTCATATATTCGCATTTTTCGCATACTTGAATGGCCAGATCCTGGGCTTTTTCTGGTTTGGATCACGTAGTAATGTGGTACCGCACTGTAATAGTCAATTAAACCTCGTCCCGATTAATATTTTAGGGGATAACGCCGGTGATGTCTGGGTCAGGTCTGGTATTTGCCTTCATCTGGCTCGAATTTTCGCATTTTTCGCATACTTGTTGGCCAGATCCTGCCCTTTTTCTGGTTAGGATCACGTATTAATGTGGTACCACACTCAAATTGTCAATAAAACCTGGTTCCGATTAATATTTTAGAGGAGAACGCCGGTTATGCCTGGGTTAGGTCTGGTATTTGCCATCATCTACCTCCTACTTTCGCTTTTTTCGCATACTTGAATGACCAGATCCTGGGCTATCTCTGGTTTGGATCACGTAGTAATGTGGTACCACACTGTAATAGTCAATTAATCCCGGTTCAGATTATTATTTTAGAGGATAACGCCGGTTATGTCTGGGTTAGGTCTGGTATTTATCATCATCTGACTCAGATTTTCGGATTCTTCGCATACTTGTTGGCCAGATCCTGGGTTTTTTCTGGTTTGGATCACGTAGTAAAGTGGTACCACACCGAAACAGTCGATTAAACCTGGTTCCGATTAATATTTTTAGGATACCGCCGGTTATGTCTGGGTTAGGTCTGGTATTTGGAATCATCTAGCTCATACTTTCGCATTTTTCGCATACTTGAATGACCAGATCCTGGGCTTTTTCTGGTTAGGATCACGTATTAATGTGGTACCACACTCAAATTGTCAATAAAACCTGGTTCCGATTAATATTTTAGAGGATAACGCCGGTTAGGTTTGTGTTAGGTCCGGTATTTGCTATAATCTGGCTCATACTTTCGCTACTTTAGCATACTTGTTGGCCAGATCCTGGGCTCTCGCTGATTTGGATCACGTAGTAATGTTTTACCACACCGAAAAAGTCAATCAAACGTGGTAGCGATTAATATTTTAGAGGATAACGCCGGTTATGGCTGGGTTAGGCCTGGTATTTGGCATCATCTAGCTCTTACTTTCGCTTTTTTCGCATACTTGTTGGCCAGATCCTGGGCTTTTTCTGGTTTGGATCACGTAGTAATATGGCACCACACCGATACAGTAAATTTAACCTGGATTCGATCAATATTTTAGGGGATAACACGGGTTAGGTCTGGGTTACGTCTGGTATTTGCAAACACGTGTCTCATACTTTCGTATGTTTCGCATACTTGTTGGCCATATCCTGGGTTGTTTTCTGGATTGGATCACGTAGTGATATGGCACCACACTGAAACAGTCCATTCAACCTGGTTCCGAGTAATATTTTGGAGATTAACGCCGGCTAGGTCCGGGTTACGTCTGGTATTTGCAATCATCTATCTCATATATTCGCATTTTTCGCATACTTGAATGGCCAGATCCTGGGCTTTTTCTGGTTTGGATCACGTAGTAATGTGGTACCGCACTGTAATAGTCAATTAAAACTCGTCCCGATTAATATTTTAGGGGATAACGCCGGTGATGTCTGGGTCAGGTCTGGTATTTGCCTTCATCTGGCTCGAATTTTCGCATTTTTCGCATACTTGTTGGCCAGATCCTGCCCTTTTTCTGGTTTGGATCACGTAGTAATGTGGTACCACACTGAAGTAGTCAATTAAACCTGGTTGCGATTAATATTTTGGCGGATAACGCCGGTTATGTCTGGGATAGGTCTGGTATTCGCAATCATCTGGCTCATAAAAACGCATATTTCACGTACTTGTTGGCCAGATCCTGGCATTTTTCTGGTTTGGATCACGTACTAATGTGGTACCACACCGAAACAGTCAACTAAACCTGGATCCGATTAATATTTTGGCGGATAACGCCGGTTATGTCTGGGATAGGTCTGGTATTTGCTATCATCTGGCACATAAATTCGCATATTTCACGTACTTGTTGGCCAGATCCTAGGTTTTTTTTTGGTTAGGATCACGTATTAATGTGGTACCACACTGAAGTAGTCAATTAAACCTGGTTGCGGTTAATATTTTGGCGGATAACGCCGGTTATGTCTGGGATAGGTCTGGTATTTGCAATCATCTGGCTCATAAATTCGCATATTTCACGTACTTGTTGGCCAGATCCTGACCTTTTTCTGGTTTGGA